>NW_026889804.1:0-600000 GCF_033153115.1 Saccostrea echinata | reverse complement strand
ATAGTTATATAGATATATATATTTTATACATTTATTGCTATAGACTTACAAATGTTGGGTAATATATGTCACGCCTAGCTGTACTATAATTATTAATAATATTATCATCTTGTTGACATTCTTACTTTCATTTTGTAGCTCCCTGTATGTTTATTGGACACATCTACATAGTTTATTTTCTGGACAGTTCAGTTATTACAGGTAAGGTAGGCTTAATACTCTATGATACACAGGGCACTACTGAGTGATATCGTGCTTCTTAGGGACAAGTCTACATAGCAGCAGGGTTTAAGCAGCATAAGCTAGTAACCCTGCCTAGAAAATTTTTTAAGTAGCCCTGGCTACTCAATTTATTATGTAATTGTTTTAAGAAACTAAGAAGTAGCACTAGCTACAGAATATAGCTTATAATGAAATAGTAGCTCTGGCTACAGAATTAAGTTGTAGCTCTGACTACAGAATGTTAGTAGCTCTGGCTACAGTATGGAATAGTATCTCTAGCTACAGTATGAAATAGTAGTATGAATAGTAGCTCTGGCTACAGTATGAAATATTAGCTCTGGCTACAGTATAAATAGTAGCTCTGGCTACAGTACAATATAGTAGCTCTGGCTACAGTATGAAATAACATAGCTCTGACTACAGAATGTAATAGTAGCTCTGGCTACAGTATTCATTAGTAGTTCTGGATATCATGATTAAGTAGTAGCCCTGGCTACAGACAAAAAGTAGTAGATCCGGCTACAAAACATTAATAATATTATCAATTTAAGCTAGGTGGACTTAGTCTACCAGTTAGCTCTGGCTATTTTTAATTTCAACTGTATATAGCTATCACTACAAGAGTAGTGAAGCCAAACTATACAGGGTTGCTTGCATATATCATTGCATTAATTCAATTTTACAGGATGGCATCCAACCCAAAACGACGCCGCACACGTAAGAACAGCAATGCTACACCACAAGAACACAGCCAGCCGGGTGAGATGCGCGAACTGGTGGAGAAGTGTATGGCCGCCACAATACCCCTAGTCCAGGAAACAGTCTTAAAATGCCTTGAAAACTTCAGACAACTGCCACTGCCACATCATCTAATACTACGGACTCTACAGTCACCCAAATCTCAGTGTCCTTGACACCACAGTCAACAACTAACAGTGCAACTTTGAATCAAGATGCACGGTCTTTGACAACTGGATCATCAATCTTCTCAGAGATCACTTCTCCAGGTACAAGCATAGCTGACCCCCCTACATGCTCACAATCCCTATCCACCCCAGGAATTGCTAAACCAGTGGGTCTCGGGGTTGACCCAAAAATGAAAGCAAAAATCTTTGCTAACGAATATGTCAAGCTAAGCGTACTGATTCCCAAAACTGATTTTGACAATGAATCCAAATTTAAGACGGTGGAACAAGATGGCAACTTAATTTCTGTTAAAACAACTGACACTACTAAGATCAAAACCCTTGCTCAGTGGACAGACGCATTTCATGTATTTGTCGCAATTTACTGCCAAAAATATCCAGAGGAGGTTAGTCACCTTATGACATATGCCCAGATTATACGCGGTATTGCCAAGTCTTGTGGGGAGGATGCCGCGATGGAGTATGATGAGAAATTCCGTCAGTGGCGACAAGTCACACCAACTGCAAGTCCCTGGAATCAAAAAAATGCTGAGCTTTTTCAAGAAGCAATTATGGCTGGGGTAGATGTCAAGGCCAAATTTCGGAAACAGCCCTTTCGTGCAAGCCCATGGAAGCATAAATACTGCTTCTTATACAATAACAAAGGTTCCTGCACCAAACCAAACTGCACATATGCACATATCTGCCAAAACTGTGCAGGACGACACTGTAAAATGCAGTGCACCAAAGGTCGCCATACCTTGTCAAGTACCAGCCAATCTAAATCAACCCGTGTCGAACTCCCACGTAAACAGGCTGCTCAGCCAAAAAAAGATTGATTGCTCAGTATCTACACCAATTAATGCGAATGCATTGGCAAATTATTTACAAGGATATGATCGAGAATCCACTCACTTCCTAGTGGAAGGCTTCTCCTGTGGTTTTAAAATTCCCTATGTAGGTCAGCGGCAGTTTCGCTTGTCTAAAAACCTACCTTCTTTTAACAAAAACAAAGCTGTTGGCCAACAAAAAATCGAACAAGAGCTTCAGGCTGGCAGAATAGCAGGGCCTTACACATTACCTCCTTTTCAAAATTTACAAGACTCACCTCAGGGAATAGTTCCTAAAAAGAATCCGGGGGAGTTCCGAATGATTCACCACCTTTCATACCCCAATGGGTCCTCCATCAACGATAATATACCACAAAAATTTTGTGCAGTTCATTATCAATCTATTGATGATGCAATAAAAATAATAAGACAGATTGGGGTAGGAGCACTATTGGCTAAATCTGACCTTGAAAATGCATACAAACAGGTCCCTATTCACCCGGATGACTTTGAATTGTTAGGTTTTCAAATGGAGGGGTTGTTTTACTTTGATAAAACCTTGCCTTTTGGGCTCAGCTATTCATGCCATCTTTTTGAAAAGTTTAGTTCCGCTCTTCAGTGGATACTACACACAAAATTTTTGGTTCCCCACTGTGTTCATGTTTTAGATGACTTTTTGTTTATTGGGGCCCCTAATTCTAAAGAATGTTATGATGCATTACTAGCCTTCTATACGCTCGCTACTGAGATTAACCTTCCCATTAAATCTGAAAAAACGGTCCTACTAACAACTACAATAACCTTTGTGGGTTTTGAGTTGGACTCGGTCAAGTTCGAAATAAGATTACCTGAAGATAAACTTTTAGATCTACAAAACAAATTACACAATTTCAAAAAGAAACGTTCTGCTACCTTGCGGGAGTTGCAGTCATTAATTGGTCTGCTAAACTTTGCGTGTGCAGTCGTGCCCCCAGGTAGAACTTTCTTGAGAAGAATAATTGACTTAACCCTTGGGTTAACAAAACCCTACCATCATCGAAGACTAAATAGGGAAGCACGAGCAGATTTGCAAGCATGGTCGATTTTTATTGAGCATTTCAGTGGGAGAGCCCTTTTTCACTCAGGAATAACTCGTACATCTGAGTCCCTTCATCTATATACTGATGCTAGTAACTCTGGGTATGGTGGGGTCTTTGGTCATAGGTGGTTTTATGGACCTTTCACAAAAAAGTGGGTGGAACTTCACATTTCTGTAAGGGAATTTTTTCCAATTGTGTTAGCCATGGAAATGTGGGGACCATACGTAGCTAATACTTCCATTGTATTCCATTCTGATAATATTGCTGTGGTCCATGTCATCAATAAGAATACATCAAAGGACCCCAATCTTATGAAGCTAATGAGACGTCTAATGGTCACATCTCTGAAATATAATTTTCATTTTTATGCTGAACAAATTCCTGGCCTCCTAAACACAGCTGCAGATTTTTTATCTCGTTTACAGATTCAGCAATTCAGAGCACATTGCCCCAATATGGAAGAAAAACCAACAACAGTTCCACTGGATCTGCTTTATCTCTAGTCTCTACAGCAGACTTCTTGATTGCTGGATCACTTTCCATAGAATCCCGGTTTATGTACAAGAAAATTTTTAAAATGTACCAACAGTTTTTGAATGACAAAGTGGACAAAGGGGCAACACCTCTCCCACCATCTTTGTTCCATCTGGTCCTTTATATTGCATATTGTTTCACCAAAGGTCTGGCCGCAACCACAACCCGGACACACATATCAGCCTTAAGCTTCATTTTTCAGTTGGGGGGATATCCAGATTTAACTCAACATTTCATTATTAAGAAACAACTTCAAGGGTACACCAAGGTTGCACCCTCTCAAGATGCAAGATTACCAATTACCCCATCAATATTATCAAAAATTGTAGCCTCCATTCCCCATGTAACAAACTCTGCTTTTATTAATGCACTTCTTCACGCAATGTACTTACTGGCTTTTTGTGCTTTTTTGCGGGTGGGTGAAGTTACTAAAACTGGGAAGTTGAACCAACATTACTTGCTGGCAAAACATATATCCTTTCTGGCATCTCCCACAGGAAAATCAATAGAGTTGACAGTGCCTCACTCAAAGCATTCGATTAGGCCTACAACCCTTCACATCTCAGCAAACTTAGAAAATCCACTTATGTGCCCAGTTAGTGCTGTGCAAAAATTCATGCAGTTAAGACAATATAAATCTAAAGATGAACCTTTATTTTCCTACATGGACGGTTCACCAGTGTCCCGCCAATTCTTTACAGACCAACTTCGGCTTTCTCTTTCTTTTTGTGGATTAGATACAAAATTATATCAAACACACAGTTTTCGTATTGGGGCAGCTACAGCTGCTGCAAATTCAGGTGCCACCGACATCCAAATTCAAAACATGGGAAGATGGAAGTCTACAGCTTTCAAGAAATATATTCGGGTTCCAGTTTTAACATTATAGATATCACACCAAAGATACAAGCACCTGGCAATTATTGTATAACAACAGTCATTCACTCTCTAGGCCATGAAACGGGTTTCTGGTCTTCCCCTTTATTCAACATTTTTGAGTATCAGACATGTATGTGTTATCATGAACATTTGTGAGCGAACAGGTAACTTTGTGGTACTGTTAAACCTTGGAGTCAGGGGCTCCTAGTTTATACAAAGTTTTGCTACGTCATTTTGATGTTTTGTAGATATGTTTTAAAATTCATTGGCAATAACACTGTTAGCTAATTATTCCAAGTTTTAGGATTGGTATATTTTCTTGAATGAACAGTACCATAGAACCATGGAGTCAGGGGCTCCTGGTTCAAACATGATGTTGTTACATTGTTTTGATCATTCTGTTGCTTATACATATTTTACGTATGTTTTTCAATTGATGAAAGGGTGATGGATGGGGAATATCAACACCGCTTCGGTCTTGATATGTGGCGGGAATTGCCCCATCTTTGACACGTTAAAGAACTGAACATTAAAGAGTTTTGGACAATATAATGTCAAACCATCTTTAGTCATCATTATTGTACTATTCCTTATGTTTTTGATTGTCAAGTCATTGAACACAACTCTGTATATAACTGTTATTGTATGATTTGAGTTATATTGTTGTTTAGCTACATTGTTCTTTCTGTCATTTATTTCCTCAATAAATGACCATTCTAATTCCTAATGAATGTTTTGTGTTAATGCTTGGGTTTTGTCAAGGTAATATGAAGCCACATAACGTGCCAAACAGAGCATCACCCTATCAGTTATCCATAAAAACATATTTATGACAATAACATGTTTTATGGATATTGATTTGTTACTTAGTTTGAATTTGGCGCTGATTTCTAAAGGTAGAGCGCTAGCTGTTGGCCGCGCATGCGCATAACGGCAGTCGCCATTTTTCCATGGTAAATAGAAGTCGGGGGAAGTCTTGCCACCTCCCTCCCCACCTCCTAATACAAAGATATTTGTGTATCATGTTAAGTACCGTTTCATTGTTTTTTGTCATCATATCTTACTAGTTTTAACGGTTGTTGATTGTCAAATTTTTGAAAACAGCTCATTGTATAAGGTCGGGGGGGAATCGCCCCATCTTTGACACGTTAAAGAACTGAACATTAAAGAGTTTTGGACAATATAATGTCAAACCATCTTTAGTCATCATTATTGTACTATTCCTTATGTTTTTGATTGTCAAGTCATTGAACACAACTCTGTATATAACTGTTATTGTATGATTTGAGTTATATTGTTGTTTAGCTACATTGTTCTTTCTGTCATTTATTTCCTCAATAAATGACCATTCTAATTCCTAATGAATATTTTGTGTTAATGCTTGGGTTTTGTCAAGGTAATATGAAGCCACATAACGTGCCAAACAGAGCATCACCCTATCAGTTATCCATAAATACATTTTATAAATTACATGTAATCAGTACAAAACCCAAACATTTTACAAACGTTTTCTATTTTCACGTGTTGTCAAGAAATAGTCCAATACATGAAAACATTCCAAGATACGATGTAAATCTTATACGGTAACCATTTTGATGCACCAGATGTGCATTTCGACAAATTATGTCTCTTCAGTGATGCTCATGCCAAAATGTCGGAAATCCGAAATCCGATAAATATTTCTTTTAAAAAATACATTGTTAATTAAATCTTGGTGTTAGAGTCCTGAGGGTGGTGTTGGTCTTCGTGGGTGGTGTTGGGGTGTTGTTGATCTCCTGAATAGTGTTCTCTCCTGGATTATGTTGGTCTTCTGAGTGGACAGATTGGTGCAGCGTTTTAATTGATTACCCCTACAATGTACAATTTGATATAATAAATATTTGTATAATGAAATATGTTCAAATTGTGTCCAATCTCATAATCTTTTTATTCCAAAATTATCTTTCAATGAAAATTGACGAACACTTAAATAAACAATTAATATCTTGCACTTTTTCCAAATTATGAATAATCAATTCAAAGACAAAAATAATTATTAAAAATGAATTATTAAATAAATACATATATGCAAAAACTAGTTAATTTCTTGGCATTGCAAATGATATTAATAAAACTTTAAAATGCAAATTTTTAAAGTGTAATGAGAATGGTTAATGCAATGTACCATTTGATTTCCATGTGTTAACATTCATCAGCTGCTTAATTTGCTGGAGGCTGTGAGGTGCTGGAATGTCCTTCATTTACAAGGTACATCTATATGAATGTTTGGCCGTGAGATTAAATCTATTTCTGCATGATACCTCTTCCATCTCTTTATAAGCCATGCCTACTGTTCACGAAACACAAAGTAAAATGAAGTAAATTGAAAGTGTAACAGGAAAGTAAAGAAAAAAATTTGTTAAAAGTTTGTGTTCCATCAAAGCAAAAGACTTACACATGAATTTCTTAACCCAAACTGCAGCAGTTCAATATTTCATAAAACAATTATTTACAAGTAAAACTCAAAATTAATCCAAGACATGAAAAAATTATTAAAAGAGGAAATTACTTTTAAAATAATGATTTACTCATCAAATACATAAAAAAGGGGAGAAAGGTATATATAAAACAGAGGGGGGATTCCTGACACCCCCCCCCCCCTCAGTTAAGCTATACAAAGACAGATCCATAAGAATCTAAAAATAAAATTTAGGGTTCTTAAGATGTTACAGACGTGATAATGGGATGTAAACGGGGCTCGGTGTGCCGTGAAAACTGTCCAAAAGCCTTCGGTGGAGAATGTCAGACACCTCGGCCCATTGACATTACGGCCCAATGACATGTCGGCTCAGACGGGTCCGCCCAAGATTGAAGACAGGTCCGCCCATTCATAAGACATCTCGGCCCAAGCAAAATTTTACTATGAAATATATATTTCTAATTTTGGGGCTTGAATTAAATATCTATTGGAAAAAGTACACGAATAAACTGTGGAGATTTTTTTTTTCAAAAGACCTTCCACGAGCACTTTGACGATATTCAATCAAAGAGAAGCCAATGCCATTGATTAAAGTGATAAATGAAAAACAAGTTATATGCCGCGGCGCATCCTTTGCATGGTATTGGTGACAACAGGGGGTTAATTACGAGCAGAGTTAATTGGGTGATAGTAATTTAAGACATTTACATGTAATGAATATTTTCTCAATTATTTCTTAAGAAAAACACTTCCATATATGAATTTATTATCGTCACTTATAACTACTTCGAGTCCTTTTTTTTCTTTTCTCCAAGCTCCTTGTATCAAACCAAGTAAGTGTGCTTTTCAAAAAAAAAAAAAAAAAAAAAAAAAAAAAAATACAATGAAGTCATATAGATCGATCTAACGTTATATAAACAATAAAATGTTTCTTTTTTTAAAAAAAAACAAGATAAAGACCCCTATTTCTTTAATTTTGAAAAATCGTTTAAACGTCAGAAAAAAATAATTACACCAATAATACCAATTCAAACGCTGTTAATTTTTTTCATCATAAAATTCTTGGGCCGAGGTGTCTTTTATATGGGCCGACGTGTCAACAATATTGGGCCGAGATGTCGTTGGGCCGAGATGTCTGTTTACCTCGGTGGAGATGGCAGACTTCCCCTTTCAACATGTTCAAGTGGCCCCCCCTTTTTTTTTAAAGAATCTTTGATCTGTTTATGCTATATATCCTAACACTTAACATACACAAGATGTAATACTCTAAAACTATAAAGATCAATTAACTAAACTATACAATGGAATAGTCTTCAATGTGGTCTTCATGCATTCTTTAAAAAATATTGAACTGAAATTGGCGTCAGTTGGAATTCGAAAACATCCATAATCACGAGCAATTGAGATAGATAACAAATCAAGATGTATTTTAAAAATCTTAAAACAGCTGTATATATAAAATCTTAAAATTATCAAAACTTACCAGTAACTGTTATCCTGTCTTTTTGAATATTTTCCGGATGTCCTACTGCGCATGCTCTTAATTCGTACTTAGGCAAATTCGTACTGAATTCATATTAATCACTGAATTTGTAAAATTCGTATATTTACCATTCTTGTTAGTTGTAATAGTTATTAATGATATACGGTAGTGCCAATTTGTCAAGTCCGACCTCGTTATGGTCCGACAATGTTATAGTCCGACATTATTATAGTCCGAATTATTTATCAGAGAAAAATAGGATTCCCGCTCGACGAAGATCCGACGTTGAATCAATGTTGGCAATTCAACTCAATTTGAATTCAATGTTGAATCAACGTTACATTTTAAACGTTGAAAAGTCAACGTTGAATCAATATTGAATCTAGATTTATCAACGTTTAAACCCATTTTCAACTAATATTCAACGTTTAAACAACGTTGTGTGCCTGCTGGGATACATGTCACAAGATTTGTTTCTGAATACTCTGCAGTATTGTTATTATATGTTGAGATTTTACATTCTCTGATAAATAAAAGTTAAAACAAACACATGCAACCTTTTATTTACGTATCGTCATGCGGTATAATTTATTTTTGTTACTTGTTAAAATTTTTATGACGTCACAATGATACTTGCTACACGGTGCCTCACAAATGTGAACTCAGACATTCCTTAACGTGGCTGAGTTACCTGTAAAAAGACCTTTAAAAATCAAATATACTATTATTTTGACCCCGTGACCTTGAAGTTTTACGTACTTTTCAAAACTTTTAACATTACTTTAAATTGGTCATAACTTTTGAAAGACAAGAGATAGGACTTTCATATTACACATGTACATTACTTGTGACAAGTCCATTCTAAGTATACTATGATTTTTTGACCCTGTGACCTTGACCTTGATGTTTGACCTACTTTTTAAAAATATTACCTTTCTTTATAACTTTTGATTGAGAAGAGATAGGGCTTTCATATTTGACATGTGCATTACCTGTGACAAGATATTTCCAAGCATGTCATATTCCCCTTGACCTTCATGTTTGACCTAATTATAAAGAAAACAAATTAAATTTGGTGATTTTTTTTTTTGAATGACATATGATAGAGCTTTCATATTTGACACAACATGCCATAAATAATGGCATCCCACCCACTTAGACACCGAAAGCGGGGGACCACAATTCTTTGAATTTGCTTGTTTATATCAGTATCCTGTTTACAACATACTAAGAATCCGGTTATGAAGTCTACCAAGCCATAAATTATAATACATTACCGAATTAATTTATATAAGAAATGTAAGAAAAAAGATTCTTTAGATAATAAACCTTAACATTTGAAAGCAAACAACCGGGAACAAAAGTAAAATTGAATACTATAAATTTGTTTATACTTGTTACATAATATCTATTCTATAGGAATTGTATCGCATAAGGAAAATTGCATCAAAATGTATCATTAATATTTCCAGATGTTTTATGGCAAGCCATTCTGATAAATTATTTTTTTTAATGTAAGGTTTTCGTTTTTAACTAAGGAGAACGAAGAGGAAATATTAACGCCTTTATATTTTGAAACAAAAGAAGAGGGAAGAATAAGTTGTATGATGTAATATTCAATCTAGAGACTTGAAAGAATTATAAGGCCTTTGTTTTTAATACTGAATTTGACTACAAAATCTACCGACTATTTGATCTATGCAAAGTGCTCACTTCTCCTAAGCACCTGATCTAATCTCCGGTCGAAAGGGGATGTTACTGGTCGACAGGGGATGCTTACTTCTCCTAAGCACCTGATCTAATCTCCGTTGATTCATGGGGGTATATGTTTAGACCCTTTACAAAAATTTGTATTGTATATAGATTTTTTTTTAGATCGATCACTCTTCGTTATTTTACCTTTTCCGGTAATATAACCTTAAAGATAAATAGCAAAGTGCTGAAGACTTAGATTGATTAAATGATTGTATGACCTTTACGTCCCATTTGAGAATTTTTGTCATATATAGACGTCAACATATACCAGTGAAATGCTTAAATTTTATACCTTTACTCGGCACTCAGGGCCATTGAGAAGTTACGGATCTTCAACTTGCCAACGCTTGTCGTGACAATTGACTGAACGCTTGGCGAAGAAACAGTTGCTACCTATTTTTGTCGGCTTTGGTCAGTCGCAGCTGGGATTGTTTAAAACTTAGATGAATACATACAAGTATGATTTATCAACACAAACATTAATGCATATATTTAATGTTAATACTTGGCGGAGAAGAGTAGTAAATTTACAGGCACATTATTGATATTTAACATCGCAGTTATTTCTAATTTCGGAAAACATTCACAAATTATATGCACAGGATTAACCGAAAAAAGGACACAGTGTCATGTTAAATGTGAATACGCAAAGACTGCTTTACTTAATGTTAATTGCTAAACTGTGATTCTTCAGGTTATATATTTATTTTCATGTTATGTGATCGATGAGCTGTATCTCAATTTACATCTTAGCCAAAAAAAAAAAAAAAAAAAAAAAAAAAAAAATCTCAACGCACATCTCCTCCCCAAACAATACTACATTTTGGGCTTGTTTTTCGTCAAAACCTGATGTATCGCCTGTTGATAATTCAAATTTCTTCCTTTTTATTGAATCGTTAAAGAAATGTACGAAATACATGTGTATAACATTCTTTTTTGTGGATATGTATGAAAAATTGTAATGCAGTATCCATCATAATTTTAAAATGTTTATGTTTAAAAGCTCGCGATTTTTAAAAAGCGTAAATAGTATGGACCACGAGTTCTCGCAGGATTTCAGACAGACGCGAATCCCTGCTATTAAGATATCTATTTCTCAATACTGTTTAGAACAGCATAAGGAATAACTTATTTTTATAATAAATTATTTATGAAGTAACGCGGAAGATTGTATTTACAGAGTATTCCTAATCAATATGCACGTTCTTTTCATTTTTCATAAATTATAACTTTTAAAGGTAAAATGGACGATGGCATTGAGAGATAATATCTAAAGGATTGAAAAATAAAGTCAACATAGACGATGCCTAAAATCATTTTCATGAATTAACATCACATTGTGATTATTATATTCGAGTGGAATATTAGTACTGATTTAAACCATCGAAAATTTCATTTTTTTTAAATTTATTAAATGAATATTTATCAATGGAAAGTTGTAACAGATGGCTTACTTTCTCACATATCAACGGTAGACTTGTAATGCTTTGAATCTCTTTTGTTATCCACCCTACCTGCATGGGACATGACTCGATCACTTTATAATTTAAACTATCTCACAAAGTATTCTCATAGATCTCATCATTTCTTGCCAAGCAGTTCTTGAAAAGAAGAATTTAAAAGATTTTTCCTTCGTATTTCAATGTAAAACTTTGATTCACTAATGTGGTCCCACCCTGCAACTGTGGCCCTGATATGTGCATTTGATAGTCTACACTACCTCAAAAAGTAAGTTTCAAATTTTCTGTCCCAGTGATTCTTGAAGGGAAGATTTTTTAAAGATGTTCCTTTATATTTCAATGTAAAACTTTGATTCCCTTTTGTGGTCCCACCCTACCCCCGTGGGCTATACTTTGAATATTTTAAAATCTACCTTACTTCGGGAAGCTTCAACTGTTCACCTTTTCTTACCAAGTGGTTCTTATGAAGAGGATTTTTAATGTCCCACCCTATTTTTTGTCATTTCTTCTTTATCTTCCCTTGGGAGGAGACTTGGCCCTTCATTTTAATAATTCACCCCCCCCTTCCTTACCCAGGTATGCTTTATACCAATTTTAGTTAGAATTGGCTTCGGGGTTCCTGAGTAGATGTTGGAAATGTAAAAAAAGTTTACAGACGGACGGACAAACATCTAGGCAGAAGGACGACGGACAACGGCTGGTCAGAAAAGCTTACGTGAGCTTTTAGTATAAACAAGTCATTGATGGCGATGAACTTATTGATAGGCGGATCAAGTAATATTTTCACCAAAAAATGTATTTTATGATTTAATAAAATTTTATGTGCAGGTATAAAGCGCACATTAACTTGAATACATTATCTTCTTTGTGATTTTATGCATATATTTTTCCACACCGCAGTTTACCGTTACTGTCGCATATTTATACGCAGATACAAATCTCCAATTTGAAAAAAGTCGTTCGACTTTTCAACACTGCAATGTATTAAGTTATTATCATTTATTTATACCGGAGCTTAGAATCCAAGCCTTAGAATGCACGTTAACCATATCCCACGTGAACAAAATCAACACCATCTGATATATTAGCCAAACAATGTTACACAGTTCGGGTCTTCAAAGATAACACGTTTGTTCTTATTTATACCCTCAAGTCAAGACATAGGTAAGTCCTTCATGGATGTATTATTTAGGTCATGAATCAAAAATTGCAATCTTTATAAAATGGTTACATCATTGGACGAAGAATTAAAAAAAGTATACTATTTAATTGTTCATGAGAATAAATTGTTGGTAGTCAAGAAATGCAATGTTTATTATTATTTTTTATTTCAATACAGATTCTTGCCATATAATCATTGCATTCAAGATTTATAAATGTTTACAGATCGAAGAAGGTATAAAATGCACTTTGATCATCTTGTATAAAAAGCAAATGAGGTCTAGTTTTATTAAGTTGAAATGAAAGCATGTCGGAATATTTAGTGACATGTACGCTTATCTTTTTCGTTTTGAGTAATTAATATAACTTAAGCACAATAATTTGAAAAACGAATTACTCCGTTTACTTTGATAATACAAAATGCTCAATTTGGATGTGTGCAGTCGAGAAGACATGCCTATTCCTTCTGGCTGGCATCTAATTCTACCTCTTCATTTTCCGTGAGTCCATGTTTCACAATTTCTGTTGTTATTTAGATTTTTGAGCATGATGCCTACTATTCTTCGTTTTCATTAAATTCTTATTCCGAAAACTTGACTCTTTCTAATATATTTTCATGTAAGTTGATGCAAAGAAATGTATCATGTATGAATCAATTATCAACAAAATACAGATCTTAAGTACCATAAAATCATCACCTAATATATTTCCCTTTTTTTTTATTTACAAAATATTTAGAAAAATGCATATTTGAGATTATTAAGAGTTTCTGTAAGTCTTTCCATTGTAAATTAAGAAACCATGGATTTTTTTTACATTATTTTCTGATAGTTTTATTTGTATTGAATTACTATGACATTATTCAAATAAGCTGGTAAACTTGGTTACTTTGAAATGAAATACCTTTGCTGATGAGTTGCACCCCAAAAAAATGTAGAGCAGTGCAGTGGCGGTTTTTAGTCTTACGTAAAACCGATAAGAAATACAAACTTTGGATCCTTGATGCAACATTTTTGTGAATAAAGGACATTCCAGTGTTTCTGCATCAAAGTATTAATCTCTGATAGAAAATTTGGCTACCTTTGTATCTAAAACCCTGTAGAGAACTTTTTATGGTAATGGCTATTCAGTTTTAATTGGGGAAATTTTAATTGAGAGGAGAAGGAAAAGAAATGTAGTCAGTTATATTCAATATCAGAATCCAGATTTCTAAAAATTACAAATTAAAAATTTTCATCTTTTTTGAAGTCACACGATAGACAATATTCTTGTTTTGCCTTATAATATAAACATATGAAAGTGAAAAAAGCGATATACAACCTGTGAAGTATCATTCAATCAAATATCAGCACACGTGCATGCATGTCCTTGCATACAGTTTTTAAAATAATATAATGGAGTGAACCATTTTCACGTTGTTTTGTAGAATGCTAAGGAAGTAATAACTATTTAAATTTTCAGTCAAATAGCAGCACACGTGTTTGCACGTGTTTTCAAGAATTCCCATATAAAATATATATGTAGAACATTTTCATATATCCTTACGTCTTCAATTCTAAAATATAATGTCATAAAACAAGGAAAATATTGAGATTTGTTCCGCCATTCAGACCGAAGCGCAGGTGATTGCTCGAGAGTTCATGCTTATTTGACCATGTCATTTTGTCTAATCTACAAATGTATCTTCATGGTATGCGTTTTAAAGTATTTCCTCAAAAAATGTAAAAAAAAAAACTAGTTATAATTGTAACGGGGACCGTTACAGATGTTCCCCAAACGCTCCCCAACTCCCTTTTGGTGTCTTATTTCCTGTAAGCTTCATTAAATAAGGCAATGAAGTATATTGATCGTTTTTTTCCATTTCACGCGCGCGCACGTGCATACATGTGCAGTATGACCATGTCATCCCGTCTATACTATTAATGTATCTTTATATTCTCAGTATCAAAACATTTCATCAAAAATATAAGTTCCGGCTATATCAAGTATACTGGTCATCTTAGCATTGCGCGCACGCGCACCTGCATGCATGTTCATAATGACCATGCCATCTTGTGTACACTTATAATATGTCTGTTTATTCAGAGTATCAAAGCTTTTCATCAAAAAATATAAAAGTTACGACTATATTAAGTATATTAATCATTTAACACATTGCACGCGCGCGCATGTGCATGCATGTGCATGATGTCCACATCATCTTGTCTACACTTGTAATATATCTGTATATTCTTAATATCAAAGCTTTTCATCAAAAAATATAAAAATTACGACTATATTAAATATATTGGTCATTTAACACATTGCATGCGCGCGCACGTGCATGCATATGCATGCATGTGCATGTTGACCATGTCATCTTGTCTACACTTTTAATATATATAAATATTTTGAGTATCAAAAAAGTTACGTCTATATCAAGTAAATTGGTCATTTTACGATTTGCGCGCACGTGCATGCATGTGCATGTTGACCATGTCATCTTGTCTACACTTTTAATATATCCTTGTATTCTGAGTATCAAAGTATCAAAGCATTTCATCAAAAAATATAAAAGTTACAGCTATATTATGTATATTGGTCATTTTACGCTTTGCACGCGCACGCACGTGGGTGCACGTGCGCGCAAAACGACCTTCGTTCCGCAAATCTACATAACATGCCTAGTAACCCTAAAAAGGTTTTAACTCAATTGGATGTGCAGTTTCCGAGAACACTCGCGGACAAAAAAGTACCGGAGAAGAAATAAGAATAAAAAAGAATAATAATAATAATAATAATAAGAAACCGAGTAAAAACAATATGTTCCCAAACTTCGTTTGGGGAACATAATAACGGCTATATGATTTATATCAGTCTCTTCACTCATTACACGCGCCTACGCCTGCAGGCATGTTCCTGCAAATGACTTTCAAGGAGTAGATCTACATAGTACGCATACTAACCCTAAAAGTTTTAAAACTCAGCTGGATGATGAGCAGTTTCCGAGAACACTCGTAGGCAAAAAAGTACCGGAAAATAAGAGCAATTAATAGCCAGTGCTTACTGTAACGTGAACTGTTACAGGTGTTCCTAATACGCATCCGCACTCTTCTCTGGGCCCCATTCCTACAACCTTCATTAAACTAAGCAATTCTATTGTTAAGTAACACTTTATGTTTAGAAGTATTTTATCAAAATACAATGCTATTAAAGTCCTTTGAGTACGGTACTTACCTGTTATATATCAGCGCGCGTGAATGCCCGCATTGTACGTATTTTCCCCGTAAACAGTTTCTCTATTAATACCCCAGTGTGAAATTTGACATTATTGACAGCTCCTTTTTCAATAATAAAGGATCTTGTAAATTTACTTACCCTGTCATTGGTCATTTGCGAAATTATTTTGTTCAAAAAGACACAAGTACTTTGATTGTACAACAAGTATTTTGAAGTTGATATAAAAAGATGCCCGAGTTTCTGATTGAAAATATCTATGTGGTTTTTGGAGACCAGGTTTTCCAACAACCTGTTGGAACTCCCATTGGTACCAATTGAACCCCGTTTTTAGCAGGACTATTTTCGTATTCATATGAAGAAGAATTTATTCAAAATCTTATACTTCTTATACATGAGAAGACACTTGCTGTGACCTTCATCTCGACATTTAAATATATCGACGCCGTATAATCAATTATCAATAGTTATTTCCATTCATATGTCGACACGATATTTCCCAGTGAGCTTGACATAAAAGAGTCGTAAAATGCAGAAAACTGGTCTTCAGTCTTAAAAAACGGAAGCTTTCGAAACTCTCGGATTTTATCGAAAAGGGGGTAAAAAAAAAAAAAAAAAAAAAAAAAAAAACATGGATACCAACAATAGTCCGGCAAACAAGACGCTGGAGTCGAATAAGGTAAAGATTAGATTTATACGTCAAATAAATTTGATTATTCTTTTGAATATTGTAATTAAAGATCCGTCTACGAAATGTAAGATGTACATGAATGTTGTACGACAGATGTACATGTATTAACATTGTCAAGATCATTCGTGTTTCAACGTTGCACGTGGTCGTTCGATGTTGTGAAAATAATTTTTTACATTCACTTTGAATTACCACGAGAGATTCATGTTTTGTTAGGTAGAGGATAAACGCTAAGATTCCGTCTCAATAATTTTTTTGTTTTTCTTTAAAAATAGGTTTACATTGTTTTTCAATTAATATGCTGGCACTTTATGATAACCGTAAGAACTTGATCCATTGAACGATGATTAGTTTAAGAAGTATTTTATTCACGATATACATATATGGATTAATACAATGAATATGAATTGAACAGCAGGCAAAAATGGCCTATATTAGTTCTCTCCATTAAAGATCAAGGTACAAATCATGAAATGTTACAATAATATATATATATATATATATATATATATATATATATATATATATATATATATATATATATATATATCACAACTTTTACAAAGACATGTATTTTTACTAATTTTTAAGGAGGATACAATGTACAAAATCATCCAATGATTATCACCTTGTACCAAAATTTGCCTGTTATTTGATATATATGAAGCTCATTTTAATGATCTAATTTGAACTTATTTTAATCAATGAGTTTCCAGATGTTAGGGAGATTAATTAAACCTTATTGACTATCTGAAATCATTAAGCATGATTAAGCTTTCTAAGCACTTTTAATATTACTTTTTGGTGGTATATACCAATGTACATGTAGTATTTAAACAAATAAAACTTTTATTCCGGTTGTTTGCTGTAGCTAGGAGTCCTGTGACACCACGCCACACATACCATCAATCCAGTATATGTGTTATATGTGGATTTTCTTTCGTGCAGTCAGAAATTTCAAAAACTGTTGCAGTAATAGAGAAAAAATATTTGAACAAAAAATTAAAAATTAATGAGGAGCGATGTAAGCACATTACAAAAGTACTGCATCAGTTTGAAACAGAACACAGTGTGAATGGAATCTGTATTACCTGTTACAGGAAAATTGAAAAAAGTAAATCAGATGCAAAATGATTTAAAAACTCTACAGAAAGAGTTGAATGAATTCCGGTCTTCTGTCAGAGAACTGTATCAATTAACATGCAAAAAGTCGCAAGAAAAGAAAACAGATACTCAGAAGAGGCTTCTTAAGTCTCCATTACAACAACCACTGAAACATCAGAAGACACTACCATTTAACTACTCTGTGGTACACCTTTGTGAATTCCAAGTTATAATAAAATCATATCAAGTACATGTACTGATATTCCATCAAGTTCATCGGTGCTTAAGGAGAAAAAACAATCTGCAAAGAGATCTCTTGGTTTTTCCACCTGTAATACCACAGATAAAGAAAATGAAGTTGATTGTTTGATTGGGGAAGTGAAGGTAATATATGTTTTTATGTATTAATTAAGTTCTTTAACTAACCCAGTTACTGTTTAAATTAGACAAAAGAACAGGAGGTCAATGCATATGTGTATAGTATCAAAAAATGTGGAAATGATGTTATGTTTGTGGGCAAAATAGCTAAAGTTACAGTCCACAACATCTTATGTTTGAGCACACAAAAAATTATATGCTTGATTCAGTTCCTTGTCTACGTTGTTCATATGATATAGCCAGATTGATTTCTTTGTGTGTTTTAGGAATTCAAAATAACCCTCATAATGTTTGCCTGCATGACCCAGGTCCTGAATCATATTTACACAACTTTTAGTCACATGGATGTTTCCTGACCCCAGGGTAAGGGACAGTGATCTAACAAAATTTTATTTTATGAAACTCAGGCTAGGGGAGGGTGGTCTATAGAAATTTTAGATTATAGTTTCTGTGGCTGCTTGCAACACCTACACATACTTTTCATGAACAACATCCTATGGTGGCATATTTCTGCCACCACTTGTCGGATATTTATAGATGTAACGTTCTCAGATAATTATGTTAATTAGTCAGATAATGATCATTATGTCCAGGAACTCTGTATCTTGTTTCTAAAGCATGTGAAAGCCACTAACTGACATCTACTTGTCATCATAATATCTGACAAGTCAGCATAATGTTCTGACAAACAGATATAATTTTCTGACAAGTCAATACAATTTTCTAACAAGTGGGGGGGGGGGGGGGGCAGAACTATGCCACCATAACATCATATTAATTTAAAGTAAAAAAAATTGACACCACTAAACATGCTAAAATATTCATATACCGGTATTATTACATGTATTAAATATAAATAGAACGATTAAAACAGAATGTCTTTCCAATCTGCGTACTGGCCCTTATAGTACCTTATTTTAAGTTTTGAAGGTTCACAAAACACACAATTAATTTATTTTGGCTTAAATCCATCATTTTCAGTTTTTTTTTTTTTTTTGGGGGGGGGGGGGGTGTTATTTATCGTTCCAATTTTTAGTTGTTTGTTTATGTATTGTGCATGACAATTTTTTTTTTCATTTTGTTTACTTACAGGAGTTTGCTTTTCCACTACTTTTTATAGACACCAATACAAAAGGTATGCCTTGTTCTTGTTCATTTTCTTGAAATTTCTGTTAAAGTGTCCATTACAGCTTGTGTAGACAAAATGTTAATATATAAAGATTGGGATTCTTGATTAACTGTGTAAATCTCTCAGTACAAATGTATTTTCTATTAAACTTCATTTTGTCCTATCAGGTTACTGTTTACTATGCAGGAGGCGAGAGGTCATCATTTGTTTTAGAGGAACATCACAAACACATATGCCGTGCGGTGTTCAGAGGGCAAAATGTAGAAAAATGTATCTTAGATATAATAAGCAAATCGAATCCTGATGTTGTCACCACAGCAGCATGCAAACTGGTTTCTACAGAGTGCAAATCACTATGTAAACGTGGATCATATTCCATCTTACAACAAAAAACTTATGATGGAATTTTCAGCTTTACGTGGGATTCCTTTTACAAAGAAATTCAAGTAAGAGCACCGAACACACTCAGAGTTGTTTCGGCCATAGCAATTGATATCCCTATTCCACCAACAGAAAAAAAATTTCTACTACTGATGAGCTCTCTTGGTACTTGCTTCCATGGAAGAAATGGCCAGATATCCTCTCTGCAGTACCAAATTGGATTCATTTTAGCTCAAGGAGGATGCAAAGTAAGGGTAAGTCAGCATCTCAATTTATTGCTTATTGAATACTTTACACATGTACAGGATAATATATAATGACAACATAGCTTTGTCTTCTTTTTGGTGGTACACAATTATTTGCTTAAAATTAAAGATTCAAAAAAATTCTCAAAACATTTTAAAAAGTATGTTTTAGTGTAACTGAACCACCTTAATCGTTTCACCCCTATTGTACTATTATATATTTTATATATTATACAATGACCTTGTCAGCAAATACAATTTATCATTGAGTCAAATGCTGACTGACGTTTTTCATGCTAATTGTTAGGCCATTATTTACACACTAAATTGTCGACGGATTTTTCCGTTATTTCCCGATCATGAAAAGGAGCACACGGCGGGTGTGACCGGTCGGCAGGGGATGCTCACTCCTCCATGGCACCTGATCCCACCTCTGATTTTTAGAGGTCCGTGTTTGCTCTGCTCCTATTTGTATTGTTTAATGGACTTTTGAGCTTAAATACTGTTCGTTATCTCCATATATTTCATTACAATCTTAATGGTTCTGTTTTTAGGATATAGAAAGATTAGCAAAACTGGGACTTTGCATGTCACCCAAGTCTCTCTTCAATAAACTCTCATCACGGGAAAAGAACATTGATGTTGCAGTATTAAGAGCCAAACAACAATGGATTGAAAGTGGAGGAACTACTAGTACATATCAAATAATCGTGAGAACTGGGACAAGACCATAATACCTGTGTATCGAACTTCTTAACACTAAACAATATCCTTACATTTGTTTAATGTTTTAGTGGTAATTGACAGGATCCCTTTTGAAGAAAATATGCCTGAAACTGTTTATTTGGAAGACTTTCCACTGCACAGGTTAATACCATCCGTAAATGAACAAAAAATGCTGATTGAGGAACTAACATTTATCATAGCCACTTCTGTGATTCAGAACATTGATTAGATGCAGAATGTATTTGGAAAGATCTATCCAGTGCATTTAAACCATAAGTACAGTGAATATGCTGGATTAAAAACAACACAGGTAAATTTCGAGGTGTTCATTTACCCATGCTAAACATGCTAAAAGCTCTTGTACATCTGGAATCTGTCTATTAATTTTTCCCTATTTTTGATTTCTTCTCAAGAACCTCCAGCTTACCAGTATATCAAACAAATTTACTTGTTAACAATTTAACATCCATTGATTATGGACTTTCAAACAATGTTGGTTAAGGTTCAATCTCTATTTGCAAAGGGAGATAATTAGAAATTTATTAAAATAAGGGGGTTTTAGATTTGTATTTCTAATCACAGAGTTAAAAATCACAAAACCAATGTGAAAGCATCATTATAGTGTACATGGTGTAGAATCAAAATTGTCCTTGTCACTGGGGCCACAGAATGGGTCAAAATTTGAACATAGACCTACACGGAAAAATATCTCCAACTTCTACAGTACACAGTTATTGTGCAGTTTAAAATGAAAGTTCTTGGATATTTGATATCCACGACTTGTGAAAACTACTTGTGTTAAGTGTCCCCTCCTTCCTCCAAACCTGAGAGATAAGGCCATGGTTCTCTTGTTTAAACATCAACAAATCTGCTGATTCGTTTTTCTTGATTTTTCTGTTAGATAAGGTCATTGTTGTCAATAAAGACCAAATTTGCTTCCATGGAACATTGATATCAAAGAGGGACAACATCTTTATATTGAAATTAGGAACATTCAGTCAGACAGAGGAACATTAAACTGATATAATAAAGGGACATAATCTCTCATTTTGTCATTTAGTACTCCCTTGGTCTATTTGACTGTGATGAGAACAAGACACAGGGTGTCATTAGATTGCTGAAAGAGCTCACCCAATATGTCCCAGTTGACAAAAATGGAAACATTGAAGAGGTTTTCTTTGGTGGTAAGTAGATATATGTAATTTATGATGTATAACTTGTCAAATAAATAGATATGTGTGCGTTTGGTTTGTGAAACCCTGATAAACTCTCAAGTTGAATATAGCATAGAAACATTCTTGGTACAAATGCTATTCTCACAATATGTATTGTTAAAAAAAATAGAGATAGTCAAGGTGGATACTGATCCATTCTCCTTTTGAATGTTTTCAAAGAAATTTAAATATTTTTTTGATAAACATGTTTGGATTTCAGCCAACAGGCTAGCAGGAATCCACGAAGGGTCACAACCAACTGATTGGAGATACATTAACACAAAGTCGAATCCAGCTGATCACGCATCTAGAGGTATCTCAGCGGATGGCTTACTGAAACAGGAGAACTGGATTAAAGCCCCAAACTTCCTGTTTGAACCGGAAGATAATTGACCAATGTCACCTTCACAGCTTACTGACAGAGAACTGTTGGATAGCGACCCAGAGGTGAAAAAAGTTACTGTAAAAGCAGTTATCACAAAATCACAGGACTTTAAGGAAGATACTACAGACTGTTTTAACAAGCTGTTTCAGTATTATTCGTCATGGTATTCATTGAAACGCAGTGTGGCATGGATTTTGAAAGTACGAAAGAACTGTTATGACGTGCTAATGTGAAAAGACTCGATTCTCATGCAATAGTGCAGGACTATTCTTATGACAAGATTGTCATTTCATATCAGGATTTGAAAGAAGCAGAAAGAACTAGCTTTCATTCAACGACAGGAATTTCCTACAGAAATAAATACCCTTGAGTCAGGAAACTTTCGTGTTAGTCATGGTAGCAAAGTCAGGAGCCTGGATCCGTTCTTAGATGCTGGACTTTTGCGAGTTGATGGCCGCTTACATAAGTCAAGTTTTCCAGTTGAGATGAAACACCAAGTGATTTTACCAAAAGATCATCATGTTTCTACTTTAATTATCAGACAAATTCATCAAGACCTATTACACAGTGGCAGAAATCACATGTTATCTAAACTAAGAGAAAAATATTGGCTTATTCATGCTCCTTCTGCAATTCGAAAAGTCATATCAAAGTGTGTTACTTGTCGACGACAGAGGTCAAAGGTCGGAGAGCAGAAGATGGGAAGTCTACCCAAAGATCGCCTTACACCAGATGAACCACCATTTAGCCGTGTTGGAGTCGATTACTTTGGACCTTTTGAAGTAAAAGTGAAATGGAGCCGTGTGAAGCGCTATGGTGTCATTTTCACTTGCCTTGGTAGTCGGGCCGTGCATTTGGAAGTTGCGGCTTCATTAGATGCAGACTCTTACATAAATGCCCTGCGCCGTTTTATTGCAAGAAGAGGACAAGTTAAGAAAATACATTCTGACAATGGAACTAACTTTGTTGGTCTTAAAAGATCCATTCAAGAATGGAACCAAGCACAAATTCAATCTGCAATGTTACAGAAGAATGTAGACTGGCAGTTCAACCCACCAGCAGGATCACATCATGATGGTGTGTGGGAGAGGATAATCAGAACTAAGGAGCAGATACTTGATGATGAAGGACTTCATACCCTAATGTGTGAAATCGAATATACAGTCAACGACCGACCAATAACAAAGAACACCGATCAACACTGTGACTTGGAGCCTCTTACACCAAATCATTTGCTTTTGATGAAGAGGAAACCTAACCTTCCTCCAGGAGTCTTCGATAAGACAGATGTGTACCACAGACGACGTTGGAGACAGATACAATATATGGCTAACCTGTTCTGGCATCGTTGGGTATGCGAGTACCTACCACTTCTCCAGGAACGACGGAAATGGCATAATATCAAGAGGAACTTTCAAATCGGTGATGTTGTGTTAGTCGTAGATTCGAAGGCCGCAAGAAACTCTTGGCCGATGGGAGTAGTGCATGAGACAATTCCGGACAGAAAAGGACTTGTGCGTCAAGTGAAAGTGAAAACCGCGACAAACATTTTAACGCGCCCTGTGGACAAACTTTGCATAATCTTAGAGATGGACTAAGAGACTGAGTTGTGTTATTCCTAGAGACTCTTTGTATACATGGTTCATCTTAATTTATCATGTATTAAATTTTGCTAGGAACTACTGTTTATCATGTGTATGTATTATTTTTGACGAATATTCTGTACAGTTTAACCTGCTAAACTGGAAAACTTACCAACTATCATCACCCTCATCAATAAAAACTGTGACGCATTTACAATGAGTTTCTTTACTTTCCATAGCCTGTACAATCAGCTATCGCCTCACCACGCCTGAAACATTTTAGAACAACACAGTACGTCATGTTTTATAAATTAATATAAAAAAGATATAGTTTAATAATTCTGATTATTGTGTAAAGAAAACAACAAATCTTGCAAAAGATTTGGATCTGTGCACTGTTTACAAGAATGAAATTCACACTTTCCTATACAAGTGTGGTAGTACAGATTTAATATTTATCTCTTATGTATCTATTCGTTTTGGGATCATTCTATTTTTCGTTTCATCTAAAGTAATCTTAAATATTTTTGTAATATAATTCTTTTGCGCATCGGATTGAGTCGATTTCTATCTTCAATTTCATTGGTTCATTTGACATTATCCAATAGTTTTAATTTACCTTGAGTATAAGTAACCGTTCAAACTAAGCAAAATTGGGCAGTATTACATTTAATAAAGAAGATATCTATCCAGCGTATATCAGCTGCATCTTGTGGTATGAAACTATCATATTTATTTATTTGTTACTTTGCTATACAAGTTTTGAGTTTGACATTATATTTTAATTGCACAGTTTATACGTTATTGTATTTTTGCAGTTAAAGTTGTCAGAGTAATTTCTTATATTTGTCTGTAAGTTCAAAGTTCATTTTGTTACAGATCATTTTTTCTATCTTATATGTATGCTGCATTAAACGGTAAGTTATTATCAAAGTTTATGAAACTATAGTGTAAATTGTATTTTTCTTTAATTTATTCTTTATATTTGTTATAGGGCAATGTCTTTTTAAACTTCATTAAATAAAATGGCTACCAACGTCAGATTTCTTCATATCATCCATACTGCTCGGTTACAAGGGATTATCAAAAAGTTTATAGACTAATGCAAGAAAATTTATACTAACTAGGCAGCTTATGTTTACAAAATTTACAGGGAACATAAACCAACAAAAATTTAAGAATTTTGAAAATTTTAGCTTTCATACAATAAGTGGCTGAATTATCGTTCATTAAAAAAGGCATTATATGATCACCCAGCGCTGTCGTCATTGAATTTCATGATGCCCCACAACATTTTTCTTGATGTCTGCTCCCTCTGCCTCAATACACTTTTCTGGATGAGATTCCCTTTAGGTTAATAAAGACTGAAACCTGTCTTGTTTATATTACTATGCAATGTCATGAACAGCTTAAATCAACGCATAATATTGTAAATTGATTTATACAAAAGATAAAGATTCTCACTTGACTATGTCGGTTAATCTGATAGTCGGAGTTCAATTTGTACCGCACATTAGCAGTGTCACTTCAATGTGACTTTGGACACTCGGATTACAAATTGGCATTAAATGTGTGTCTCTACTCACTAAATCTTTTCTGGCATTTAAAAACAGGTAATCTGGATACATACATTATATTTCTCTGTAGGATGTTCAAATCTTTCCTATGTACATGTGCTATTTTTATCAGAGTGAAACTTTATAGATTGTGCAAAAAAGACCCCCACAATGGCGTTATTTTTAACTCCTTATAGATTAATTGGGCGTTCTATTTAAAATTTACAATTAGATTTCATAGAACTTGTAGAATGAGGTAAAAATAGCAAATTTTAGGGAACAATTATATCACACCACACAAGTGAATTAATGTGATTATTGGATAACAAAAGCTCATATCATCAAAGATTTTTCCTCCATAACAGTTAGGTTGTGTTTTGAGATTGCACCACATGGTCATATCATAATTTACAAAAACATTGACAAGTTATTAAAAAAATAAAGCTTATGATTTGTAGTTTATTGTATGGATAGAAAAGATTATGTTGACTAAATGTCAGGGACCTATATACTAGTATATATACAGCCCTGTAAATGTGTAAAAAAAAAAAATCATTCATGTACCTAAAGCAGTTACAATTTTAGAATGGGAGACCACAAACTCTTTGATAACCCTCGATTTTAAAAGAATAGGGGAATATGTGCTTTAAAAAAACAAAAATATATTTTTTACAGATATTTGTTAGAAATACTTGCCATTCGTAAATAGTATGGAATTCATCAACCACAATTACTCCGATGTTGTACTTCTGCAACTGCAGGCGAAAGTGCTGATATCCAATTAATGCTTCCGGTGATGCGAATAAAATATCAAAATCATCATCCAGAATTCTTTCATCTAATTCTTTGGTTCTTCCTGTAATAAAGTTATTTTTTTATATAAACAATACCGAGGAATCGTTAAAATTCGTGTGTGTGTGGGGGGGGGGGGGGGGGCGCTAATTTTTGTGGATTGCTTAAATTTTACATGTTCATGGGGATGTAACTTCCGTGTATTCACTCATAGGCCTACCTGTAAAAGGACATTAATACTCCAGATATTAATTAATCCAACCTCTACTTTTATGTTTTGACACTTCAAAACTTGTAGCCTAATAAAGCTATTTCAAGCTATATAGCTTAATCAAGAGATTGTGCTGGATCTGTTATTGCATAATGATAAATAACGTTACATGCACCTTTATATAGAGTCCGCAGGCATTCGATTTTTTCCAGTCGCTTTACTTGGTCCTGCATGAGCGCGACAAGCGGGCAACATACAATAATCTTAAAATCAGCATCAAAACCCAACCTCTGTGTCAATGGTAATAATAATTGGTATGGCAACGATTTGCTGTATCCAGTTGGTAGGACTGCAATACAATCCTTCTTCTCCAGTAAAGTTTTAATCATCTTCTCCTGCTCCGCTTTTAAGCTTTGTATGGAAAAAAGTCCGCATATTTCGTCCAGTGCCTCTTGAAACGTGGATGACGCCGTATTGTTAACTGGTTATCTGAAATTTCACGAAGCGCTTTAAGTACGCACAATGCGATTGGTTAAAAAAGGTCACGACCTATATTTCGCATATGCTAATCATTAGGTCATCCACATGTGACATAATATGGAGTTTCTTCAGACCTTCACGCGACAATCAAAATAAAATGAGATAGTGAAGGTTTGATTTTAATCAGACTGACAGCCTAGCTTTATGATAAAGATGATGATTTCAACTTTTCCATTACTAACTTCCTTTGCCTATGCTTTATCACCTGAAAATGGGATTTATAATTCTCAATTGATTCGATACTAGTACATGTAAGCAAGAGCATGCTCTACGTTTTAACAATTTTAAAACGAGGTAAGTTATTGTCAAACAAGTCGATAAACAAGAAGATAAACAGTCTCATTTTAAGTCATCATTTTATAGGTTCTATGATCGAGAAAAGCATACAGATCATTACTCGGAAAATTCAGACTTTTTAAAGAAAGTTTGATAATTTATCAAAGCCGCCGATAAAACGGAAACCATTATTAACTATTACATAAAGACAACATAGTGTCTGAAGCCAAGAAATGCACTACCACGACGTCATCATGTGACTACTATTAATAGCAAAATATTCCTTGATAAAATAGTTAATAGAACAACACTACCCCGGGGTTTAATAATTTATTTGAGTAAATAATATAATTAAAACCATCTCCTATCCCTTAAAAGTGCTGCTTGAATCCCACTGTCCGGTCGGGAAAAATAATTATTCCACACATTCCTACGAAACCTTATCCGATGATTGCATTAGATACATTTAACCAGAGACATTTTTTCAAACCATGTTTACCTCACGATTCTAGCAACACTTTCCAAGTATTATAGAACACAAGCTTTCGATCTGTACAAATTTTATGTTTTGAAGTATCCAGCTTAGTGATGTTCTTTTGCATTATTGTTGTAACGAATGACAGAGGAAAGGTCGATCGGGATGCCTAAATATCGGACTGTCTTCAACAGAAGATATAATCGATGAAAATGAATAATCGTATCTGTTTAACAAACTTTAACTCCATATGAATCACACACAATATTCACGGTGTTTACTTCTAAATCCCCTTTTACGCATCTTTTAACATGCCGTCTTAGCCATATTTTCGTTACTTAACATGATCAATTCTCAAGTTACTTGTTGAACAGTTATGACGTCATCGGTCAGAGATCTTAGCCCAAGTGACAGATACAGCATAACAAAATAAAATCATTTCATTTTTGTCAATATTTGCATGTTTCTATTCAATTTCAGGAGTTATTTTACATCGCTAAATACCAATATTAAGAAAATTTGTGTTCTAAATTAACGTGATCTCGACCACTATGACGTCATATTGTATCACTGATTTACTCAAGTCAGAATACCTGAGTGTTTCCTTAACTCACCTGCGTGACCTTGTCAACAAATACAATCTATCATTAAGTCAATTGTTGACCAACGTTTTTTTTTATACTAATCGTTAGACTATCATTTACACACTGAATTGTCTACGGACATGTTAGTGTACGTGTAAAAACTAAGTAACGGTCCATTAAGACTGAGCTGATTAATGTAGTACAAGCACCCATGAAATTTGTTTTTAACCGATTTTTTAAAATAAAATTTTATGGAAAAAAGTCGCTATGTCAATAATCTACCTGATCTATACATATGGCTCATGGCAGGTATGACGAGTTAACACGGGATGCTTATTCCTCCTAGGCATCTGATCCCATCTCCTGAATATCCAGTGGGCTGTACTTTAGGCCCTATTTAATATTTGTAATGTTTGTAGAAATTTTGAGATCAATTACTGTTATTTATCTTCGCATTTCATAATAAATGATGTATGTAAGAAAAATAATAAGCTATAGCATGTTTCCATCAATTGTAATAAAAAAAAAATAGGGACATCCTATAAATTGGTCAGATTGGTCAAATTGAGCAGACATTTTAGAATGTATATATGTCATCTACATGCGATTGACCACCTGTTATTAAATGCAAAGTAACTTTTGATCCATTCTTAGTAGAGACCTGATATTTGAACATATTTATAAGAAGTCTCCATAATTTGTAAACAGTAAAGGTCCAAGTTATATCAAGAGGTCAAAGGTCAAATATTGTGACGTCATCTACTGATTCTATTTATTCTTCTGCATCATTTTAACTTGGCAAAATATCTAAAACAATGGCTCATTTTTTCTCCTTTTTATACATTTTAATTTGAATTTAAGCTTAGTTATTCTATTGATTTTTGGTAAAAATTTAATTATATTTTCTTGAGAGATCATAAAGTGTTGCATATTTACATGAGAATTTGCAATATTAAGTTATCAAATTGGTGAGTTGTTGGACGTATTAAATACGATGTCATTATCTATGGTCTTTATAATGACCTCCATAGCAAATATAATCTATCATTGGGTCTTATTTTTTGCTGACTTGTTTCATTCCAATTATGACTTGCAGGTGTCATAACAGTATTTCAGTTGAGTCAAAAAATGGCTGACGCAAAATAATTCCTGATTTTTCCTCTTCAAATCGGGCATTTCTGAAAAAGAGGAGGCTGATATTTTCATGAGATGATAAAGTATGTGTAAACTTTCTTACTTTAGCAGAATCATGAACTCTTCCGGCCTGCTAAATCTTTTGGGTTTTAACGGAACTGTTGGAGCGGATTTCAAGGTTTTCAATGAATAAAAACGATGGAAATAAAATTGAAATAATTCTCTATATCATTGAATGATATTATTCATATGCAAGTAATACATTCACCAGAAAACGCAAAATGCTAATGAAAACAGCTGTATAGGTTTACACAAAAATGTTTATATAACGTTTTTAGGCCACACGTTTCAGGAAACTGAACATAAATTATTTTTTCCATTCTAATGACAACCCTGGAGAAAATTTTAAATAAGGTTTTGCAAAACTTTAAATAGTGATTATTATTTCTATGGAAGTTTCAATAATATTGTCAAAACCGTCTATGATAACATTCAAGGACAAAACCATGTGTGAAAATACCGCGAAATCGTTTACTCGACTGCATTTTTTTTTAATTATTCGTTCTTTTTGTTCATTCTGTTCCATTATTTTGCAGGAATCATTTTGATAGGATGCGATTAACAACTCAATGAAGTAACAAGACAGCTATTATGAAAAATTACAGAAAGAAACGGAATTTAAAAAAAAATATATGAATTTTGTCTGGCAACAGTGCCAAATCTGAATATTTTCAAGGGATTTAACACAACCACATATGGTGATTCACATTTCTATAAAGTTTCAGTTAGTTTGCCCAGGCCATTCTCAAAAAAAAACTTGCAAGACGGAATCACTGGCAATTTATCACAAATTGGTCACGTGACATAAAGTTTTCTTAATTAATCGTATTTTCCGTCCACCCTTCTCAAATTTTTTGCCTAAATTATTTTTGACAGGAGACAAAAAAAAAAAAATACTTCTTTAAAGTTTCAAAAAGATTTGATCAAAAGCAGTCGAGAAAGATGATTTTAAAAAATACCATTTTTTATCAGTTTGAATGGCAAGAGTGGCCATTTAAAAAAATTTGAAGAAAGATTACACATCCTTAGTTAATGATCATTATGACAGTGGAGTTTCAGCAAGATTGACAGAGCCATCTTCGAGAAATTGTGCGGACCGCTTTAGTGGTCGAACAATAACAATATGTCTTCCTGACTTCGTCTGGGGTGACATAATATCTATAGCATAACTCAATGCAAAGCTACGAATAGGTCTTCCGTCCAATTTTTGGTTCGGTTCATGAATGTAAATGTTCATTATGGAGAAATTAATTCGATTAAAAAATAATAATGTTGCTCAGTTTTTTAATAAATTTTATCATCGTAGTCTATCCTGATTTCCTTGAAGTTGAGCAATTTATTACTTCCGGTGTAAAAAAAAAAAATTGATGCCACTCGATTAAAGATTAGATTGGGAGTCTTAAGTAATTAGCTGTTTGTCAATATCTGCAAAAAATAAGTCATTGCGGGCTACTTCCTGTTTAACATGAAGTGGTTGAAAGTGACGATACTCGATGGACAAAAAGGCCTGGCCTCGTCTGTGACATTCATAATCCCATTCCTTGCCAATATCTGTGAAAAATGCAATTTTGTCTATTTCCGGTTTCGGCGGAAGTAATGTCATTCGATTAATTTTGAATTTCTCACTAGGGGCTTCTTGTTATTTAAAGAAATGCTATAATTATGTTCCCCAAACGAAGTTTGGGAACATATTGTTTTTACTCTGTTTCTTCTTCTTCTTATTATTATTATTATTCTTTTTTTCTACTTTCTTCTCCGGTACTTTTTTGTCCGGGAGTGTTCTCATAGAACCACTCATCCGATTGACATGAAACCTTTTTAGGGTTAATCGGCATATTGTGTAGGTGTTCGGAACGAAGGTCATTTTGCGCGCACATGCATGCACGTGCGCGCGCGTGCAATGAGTGAAATGACTGATATACTTGATGAAGCCGTAACTTTTGTATTTCTTGATGAATTGCTTTGAAACTCAAAATATAAAGATATATTAGTAGTCTAGATAAGATAACGTGGTCAAATTAGCGTGAACTCACGCGCATGCACGTGCGCTCTTCTCTGATTGGCTGATACAAAAATCTCAATAATTTCCTTGTTTTTTCACAAAATACTTTGAAATTTAGAATATAAGTATATATCAGAAGGTGCTACAACATGTTATATAGGAAATTTCTTGAAAACACGCGCATGCAGGTGTGCTGCAATCTGATTGGTTGAAACTTTAAATGTCTATAACTCCCTTGGTTTTCAACAAAACAGGATGAAATTTACGACATGGATAGGCACATAGAGCTCCTACAATATGATACTATCAAAATTGAATGCAAGGCCATGCATGCGCGTACGCTGATTTCTGATTGGCTCATACTTAAAGGGTAACATTTCTCTTATTTTTCAATGAAATTCTTTAATATTTAACACAAATGTATGTATTGTGAGACACTATAAGAAAATTAATGTGAAAAATGTAGAAAACATGTGCAAGCACATGCGCTGAAATTTGATTGGCTAATACCTATATGGCTATATCGGAGTAGTTTTCCAATGAAATACCCTTAAAAATAAAGTATCCATTTATATTACAAAAGTATTGTCTAATTCATTGAAGCTTGTAGGGAATGGGGCATCATAAGGGATTGGGGAGCCGTTTGGGGAACATCTGTAACGGTTCCCGTTACAATTAGCACTAGTTATTATTACAATGGAGGGGTTCTAAAGTTCCGGTGGATATCTTGTTTGTTTTTAAGTGATTAAACTTTGCACAGTGATTGATGTCTTTTTTTTTTAAAATCCTGTTATTTTGTAATAGTCTTAATATTTCATCAATTAAAATGTGTTTGAAATGTGGTGACCAGAAAAATTGAAATAATATTTTAATAAAGACATACTTAATCTAATGGATATCAGTTTTATACATGCTATACTTTTTTGCCTTTTTTATTTAACAGTCCTAATCAATAGCTTGAAGTTGCTGCATACATTAGAACTTTCTTAAGAGAAAACAAGAATGAAAGGACTTTCAAAAGAGAGTTTCACTGTTGCTGACTGGGCTGTATTCTCGGGAATCCTATTCATTTCGGCATGCATCGGAGTTTATTATGCTATGGCAGGAGGAAAACAGAAAACTACTAATGAGTTCCTAATGGGAAACCACACTCTGCAAATGGTTCCTGTAGCCATTTCTATCCTTGTTTCTTTTCTATCAGCCATTTTGATTCTGGGAGCGCCTGCAGAGATGTATACTAAGGGGACACAGTATTACTTGTATGTGTTTGGACAAATGGCGGCGGCAGCACTGGCTGCTTTCTTGTTTGTTCCACTTTTCTACCCACTGAAATTAACAAGCATGTACCAGGTTAGTATAAACCCCCTTTGGGCATTGCCATTATGGGAAATAAAAAGTTCCAATGCATATAATTATATTTAAAATAGAGGGACCCTCACAATAGCTCAGTCGGTCGAACAATCGCTCCGTGATCGGAAGGTCGTGTGTTCGAATCACGGCGGCGACTGACCTAAGTCAATAAAAAAAAATATGTAGCAACCGTTCCTTCATCAAGTGCTCATCACTTTGAAGTGAAAGCTGCATGTCTTCGGATGAGGCTTTAAAAACTTAAACACCCTGTCATGGTAGGCATCCGTCATTGTACAATGGCCGTGAGTGCTGATTAAAATCTAAATTTGAAGCCCTTCACCGGTATATGGTGACGTCTTTATTTGAGTGAAAATTTCTCAAACGGAACGTAAAACAACATTCATTCAATCAATCAATTTACGACGGGTGAACAATTGAAATACTTTCATAAAAGAAATAAAATTAGGTTTCAGTGTTCATTATTTTTTAAAGTAGTCCTCTCCGATTTCAATACACATCTGCCATTGTTCTGCCCATGCGAGATTCACGTGATCCAGGCGGTCACGAGACATGCTCCATAGCGTTCTGTTCACAGAAGCTAAAAGATTTATTATATATCTTATATATCTTACCATGCAAGCTATTTAAAAAAAAAAAAAAAGAACAGTCCATTTATCAGAAATGACCAAATCTCTGCAATAGGATGAGTGGATAGGGGTATCCTTTCCAAGAAAGAGCATTGTGACCATCACAACCCGACTCCTCTATCTTAGGAGCGTTGTTTATCCAATAAAGTGTGAGCGTCTTCTTTTTATCATATCTGATATGTTTTAAGTCTAAAGTAAACGATTTTTAGGGACTTAATAATTATATTATTGTTAAGATATTCACCTATTTTTCTAATTACTTTAACTTGGCGATCTTTCATAACAAATCACTCAACTAAGTGCACATCTATTCCCCAGCTTGCTTTTACTGGGCAACAGAACAAACATCATATTTAACCATTTCCCTTCCTATACTAAAACATTCCATCCAATTAATGATTGTACTCCTTGCAAGTCTTTCGTCTTTTTAAACCTTGTACAACTTATTACATACTATTGCAAAGGAATTTCAAAGATATACGTTCAACTTTACAGCCGTTCGAGTATGACAGAGTCAACCATTTTTTGTAACACGTCACCTACATATTGGCGTCATTTTCACATTGTGACGTCACAAACATGGAACAAAAGATTATATAACATCTGCTTATTATAAAACATGTGTATGGCTCTATATTTCCCCAATTTCATTCGATTTGAATTGTGATTTTGTAAATATAGAGATAGTTTGCGAACTTTTTGATCACCCCTCGTAAAAAGGAGGCTTCCAAACAATCTAGTAAAACTTTTATTTTTTCCTTTGCAGTATATTGAACTGAGATTCAAGTCCAGAGCTGCAAGACTGACGGCCACAGTCATAAATATACTGTCCTCGGTAGGTAGGAAATATTTATTTTCCATATAAAAAAGAACTCATACAGTTTTTGTATAAAGCGTCTATTCATAAACAACTAAAACTGTTTCTTCTGTTTAATTAAACAATTTCAAATGCATTATTATTATCCTTTGCTTTTGGTAGGGGTTTTTAAATTCCTTGCGTTTTTACTTTGGTTTTACAGAAACTATTAAAGATATATTTTTAACTCCATGCACTGATACAAATTGGTCACAGCAAGAGAATAATCTACATCTCTCTTGATTGTCATTTACATATAGTACAATTTCTAACATTCGTCTTGGCAATTTGTTAAATATAGAAGATTGTTTTTACATAGTATTTGGATTGCCCAGGTTTTGTCTACAGATTCATAGAAAGAAAAATATTTGAAAGACAATGAATTTGGCACAAACAAATATTTGGTAACATATAGAAGAGAAATTCATTATTCCATCTTTGACGTCGTTTTCTACAAGTGAATAATGTAATTTACTTTTCTTATTTTGAATTAATCTGTGTCATAATATTTGGCCTTAACCTTCCTATGAACGTGATTCACCCACCCTTCATCTTGAATTTAGTTTTTTTTTTTTTTTTTTTTTTTTTTTTTTTTTTTTTTTTACCTAGAATTGACTTAACATATATTTATTTTCTGTGAGAACAACTCAACCATCTCTATTCAGACGCAATTTACAGCTTTGCTACATACCTTTGAAGATAATGTAAACTATAACATTCCGTTTGAAGCTGCTTAATATTGATATCATTATATGCAAAATCATTTGATGTGCTCAGCAGTTCAATTATTGATAGCATTAATTGAATTACATTCGATACGAATCACGGACAACAATTGAATTACATATTAAATTTAAAATTTTCAAATAACAAATACATATATTAATTATTAAAGTTTATACATGTATTAATAATTAAAGTGAGTTTAAATTAATTTTGGAACAACTTAGAAATCAATATCCTTTGATTCAATGTTTCTTTATTCTTATGTTCTAAAATGACTGTAATTTTAACTGTTAAAATTTACATCATGATTATAGACCAATAAACTTGACCTGACCTTCAAATGAAAAGACAAAAATATTTGAGATATACTTTTATTTTACTGTTCGTTGCTCTTCACTATAGTATTCAAGAAATAAACTGGATTACAATCAGATTCCCGATATGTTGCTGGGGAAAATTACGAGGCCGGCCCATAAGAAAATCGCCCCACCTTACTTTTCATATGCACATGTATAAACTTTTAAGCAAACACTTGTGAACATCTCAGTTTTATACTATTTTCAAATATCATGTATAACGCCAAGAAACGACCGTTCGATTATTACAGATTACAGTTCATTTTTTTTTTCAGATTAAAGTATATATTTACAGATTAATGTGTAAAATTTACAGATTATAGTGTAAATTTTACACATTAAATTGTAAATTTAAAATATTAGAGTGTAGAAATAAAAAAAAATAACTGCCAAACTGGCAGCTAATATTCTTCCGTAATTCAATTAGAACGACAAATCAACTCCATAAACGATAACACAATGCAACAACTGCAGTAAACGATTTAGTTTGTAAATAAAAAAAATATAGACATTATCCCCTCTATTGTGTGGTATGCTCAGGTCAGATAAAAAAAAAAATGAAGTACATTTCTATTCATGCTTAAGTGGAAAAATTTTATGAGCAGAACATTCATGACAATATAAAGGCCTTGTGCATTTCCCATGTTTTCAAAAAAAAATTCTTGTGTTTCAGTTAATATACACCGGGATTGCATCATTTGCTCCTGCAACAGCCTTAGAAGCAGGTCAGTCTCAGAAAAAAAAATCTGTTTAAAGAGTTATTATGTTTAGATGATCATTGACTGGAGGAACCTGCAAAATTGTGAATTACTGTAAATGTATGTCGTTGAAAAATCATTAATATTTAGTGTACCAAAAGAACTTAATGATTACAGTCCCTCTTAAACAGGAAAATAGAGTGAATCCATTATACATGTATTTACTGTGAATACTTTGGCAGTTTATCATGAGAATCAAACATCGCACTGAGTTATCATCATTGCGTACTGTACTTTTTTACTGTTTGTTTTTGTTTTATGATGTGTGCATCTTTTATATCTTATACAGTACCTCTTTCATTGTTAGCTCTATTACATGTATTAGTATGTAGTTATATAATGACGTTTTGCATGTTATGAGGTAATTAGTTTTTTAATCATTAAGTATAGGGATAACAAACAGTAATCAACCTCAAAATCCATTGACACAATACAAATTCAGAGCTGAGCAAACAACCCTAACAAAAAATACTATAGTTAACTATAGTTTACTGTAGTTAACTATAGTAAATTAAAGTGACAAAGTTGTCACTACAGCAAATCAAAATTTTCAAAGTGATCACTATACTGTCATAGTGATCACTATGGTATATCAAAGTTTTCAAAGTGATCACTATAGTGTGATAGTTATCACTTTTTCAAGGTTATCACTATTATAAATCAAAGTTTTCACCATAGTAAATCCAAGTTTTCATAGTGAACACTATATTGTCATAGTGATCACTATAGTAAATCAAAGTGTCAAAGTTATCACTATAGTTAACTATAGTAAACTATGTTTAACTATAGTATTTTTTGTATAGGACGGACCTTTTAAAAAATCCACACAGGTGAGATCTGGTGCCATGGACCATGGTACCCTGGTCACGCCCGCCGTGTGCATTCTGACATAACGTGTTTTAAACATGCAAATATTGTTTCATTTTAATCAGCTGAGGAGAAACCATATTCATGGGGCACGAAGGACGTGGTGAATATTGTACTTCTCAGTCATTGTATTGACTAAAAACATCATCAATTTTTATTTAAAAAAAAACAGCAATCACATGCCATAAAATTGTTTAGAAAACCATGCAACTTTAAGTGGTTGATCGTACATGTACTCGTATATTTTCTTTCGTTATTTTGACCAATTCTAGAAATTATTAAATTTTTGTTGCTTTTTTTTTTTTTACATTTACGGATGATTTCGTGCAATTGAACATAAGTTACGAGTATGATTCCTAGATTTTCTAAATAATGGATATCAGCCAATCCCAAAGCTATGAGTAATTAAAGGAAAGAATTAAAAAATACATACTATACTTCCCCTATTACTTACGGTAAATTCGGTTTTATGCAGCATTTCTATTATGATGACGACGATAAAATATTTACTTGGTTCTTTCAGCACCCGTCCGTCTTAATTATAATGTATTCCTTTTTTGATATGTGATATTGTACATGTACATACAGTATTTTATTAATGAAAACATGTAACCCACTAATTAAATAATTATACTACTAATCTGAGATAAATAAATTAACTAAAACAGATATTTTCTTACCCCTCTTTCTTTCCTAAATTTTAAGGGAATATCTTCTCCCTGTGTTCTTTGTACATGTTTATTTCAATGTGTCTTGATTTTGGTGAATAGACCATAAAGTGATACATGATGGAACAAAAAAAAAAATCAAGAAAAACAACAGCAACAACAACAACAACAACAACAAAAACATTATTTAACGAAGAGAAACAATTTACATGTACTAGTTCCTAATTTTTTTTCTTTTTTAAACTCATAAATGTTCTAAGATCAAAAGATTTTTTTAAAAAATCAAGATTGTACTTTGCATGGAAAAATTTATGTATGTGATATATTAAATTTTAATCCCTTATTATTAAGGTAGTACCAAACACACGTAAATCTGTTTTACCTCATTTCTTTTAAACACATTAGAAAAATATCCGAATTAATCTGAAGAGAAGAAAGGGAGATGTTTTCATTCTCCTCCCATGTTAGATCTTGAATAGAATATATCATTTCTAGTTAGAGTTAAACAGTTATAAGGAGAAAACAAATATACTTGAAAAAATTCATTTAGTCAGAAGCCAGAGAAGGATTCTTCCTTAGTGTTTAAGGATATATAACATCTTTGTTACTCTGTCTGTTTTGATTGATATTTAGACGGTTGTTTCGTTAACATATGACTTTTTGTAAAGAAATAATTGCTTAAATCTATTTAATTAAGTAATTTGCAAAAATGTCAGCATCTTCATTTTATCTTTTATGTTTTAAATTCCGAATATATATATTTCATATTACAGTAACTGGTTTTCCTGAGTGGGGCTCCTTTCTTCTGATCGGTTTAGTTTGTACATTTTACACTTTCATGGTAAGTTTTGTACATGTACAACACTGTACCAGTAACAATTTTAATCTTTTTTTTTTGCCCTTTTTTCTACATTAAATCTTTATAAATAACCACAAAGATTGCAAATAGTGGTAATTAATAGCTATTCTCTGTAACCATTTAAACTTCTTTGCCATGCATAGTCACCGATTTTGATGAAACTTTGCCAATTATTACTGCTTGACACCAGAAACGTATATCAAATAACATTTGGTTGCTATGTGTCTTGGTTGCCATGGCAACAGCCGGAAAGATTGAAAAATTGACATTTTTAGCTATTTTAAATCTTTATTGAATCTTTATAAAGACGCGGAAAAACAAACAAACTATTCTCTCAAAAACATGACACCTTGCTGCCACTTATGCTATAAAGAAACTGTTTAGAATATATCTCTAAGTAAGTGGTAACCATGGGGACATTTGGAATACATTTTAAATGCTGAAAAATGCTAAAAATCAATAATGATAGGTGTTACATGATCAAATTCAATAAATACTTAAAAAAACAATAAAAATATTTGACCTTAAGTAATTAGGTATTAGCAATATTATCCTGAAAATAACGTTCATGGTTGCTATGGTAACACAGTGTAACCAAGCAAAATATTTTACTAAGATTGGGATAATGCTACTATCTTGAGGAAAAACATGAAAATCCAAGACTGGCAAATATACATCCTTAGGACCTTGCAACACCAACAACATAAGAAAAATTGGGATTAATTGCTACTTTGCAGTGTAACCATGGAAACAACATACCAGTGGTTTAAAGTGACATTTCTTTTGCTGGTTTAGGATTCTACTTACCATTTAATCAAGAAACATAATATTTGACTCACCTTAAATAGTACTTATCTGGTAGAACTAAAGTTGAATATCATATATTGTTAACGTTTGATGAAGAAAACAACACCGTTGCTATGGTTACCAAGAAGGGAAAAAGTTTGATTTTGTTAACTTTATATCAATATTAAACCCTATGTGTCTGCTTCTTGCATCCAGTTAGAGATCGGGTGGTAGTCAAAATTGAAAGTCAGGTTAGTTGTTCATAAACCTCAATCATAAAAGTTTTGGGAATCTGCATACAAGGGTACGTATCCAAGGAAACAAAATATTTTTCAGATTTTTATGCACATTTTTTCTGCTTATTTCCATAGCAACGCTTTATTTAAAGAATATTATTTGAATTTTTTGACATGTGAAAATTCGTATCACACCAAAGCCTTTAAAAATATATCACCAGCTATATAGAAATGTGCTTTTTTAAAAGATAGGATCAGATTTAAACATACAGAGTGTAAATTTGAAGCTCTCTATGGTGTAGGAACCATGACAACCATTGCCAACCAATAAGAAATATCATATTTCGTCCTTGGTATATGTTACAAGACTCTTTTCTCTATTATTTGGTTACATTTCAATCTATAATTTTTTTTTTATTTTTAAGTGTATGACCATATAAAATTCAATAAATAAAATTATTACTTTTGAATACTTTGTTTCCATAGTAATGTATGTAATAGTTGATTTACAAAACATGTTTATCATGCATTTATGACATCTGGCATTCAACTTTTGGAAACAGTCATTGACACTTGCTTGCATTGCTGCAAATGTTAACTATGGGGCTCTGAACATATTAAAAATGCAATTTTTCAAACTTTAGGACATGTTGCCATGGTAACCATGACACATAGCAACCAATTTTTGCCTGATTTAAGTTTACTGTATAAAAGACTTTCATCATAGAGAGTTTAAAGACATTTTGAGACTATGCTTGCCACAGCTCCTATATAAAAATTCAAGTCATTATAGAGAATGACTCTTTAAAATTAACATAATCAATTGGGATATAACTGCTTTTCTGGTCATTGGATAAGCGATAGACACTGCTGTCCTATGCATATTTTCATCAACGAAAATATGCACCTACCCTCCTTGCACATAAAATCTTTATTTGACAGTTATTGCCATTGATTACAAGATTATTAATGTACAGGTAAAATTTGTTCCCGGCAACAGTGTTCCTTTTTTCTTCGCTCTACGTTGTTGCTTGTCCGTTAGGATTGAAGCATTATAAAAATTATGATAATAATGATACAGAAGATAACAACTCTTCATTCTTAAATCTCTTGGCTACTTTAAGGTTCCTAACAAATGATCAAAAGGTGTTTTGCTTTTGGAACATTTTTCAGAATCAAGACAATACGTTATGATGAAACAGTTCAAACATTTATTGTTTACATTTAAATTTCCATTCAAAACACCAAAGATGACATGAACCCCGTAGTTATGTTTAAGCGTTTCGACAAGTTAATAATTTTTCATACAAATTAAGCAAACTATCCTTTAAAGCACACTGTGTTACAAATGATAATAATAAATAACCATTTCTTTTCTTTGTTTTTGTATATTCATGCATGAAAAAAAAAAAAAATACCGGACAGAGAAGTAATTAAATGATACGAATTTTTTTTCCAGAAATTAATCTTCCAATGATTTTTAACGCAGATTATTTAGAACTAATACTTATACATGACAGTTGTGATTTTTCCTGTAGACATTTGACTACCTTAAATCGCAAAACATTTGGGAATACAAAATTCATACGTAGATTATTTGAAAATGTTATTAGCAGATGGATTTTTCAACTAAGAATATTTTAAATTCTCCAATTTCTATGTACAGTGTATGGGTGTTTTATACAGTTATTTTCGGTGTAATATTTCCCAATCGATCCGGTACTCAAGAACATGTTCTGATTACTCACACTTTCGCCAATTTTTTCTTCAATATAATTACCTTGTTTGTAAATACAGCCTATTGTTGGATTTTATTTCAACGGACGTGTTTCACAGTAATTGTTATGCTACCGATTTAATATAAATTTTGACTACTGGTTTCTAAATTTAAAATACTGTCTAACAGCTGATATGACCGAATGACAGAAGATGATTATTCCTTCTCTTTATGATGTGCATGTTCTCGCCTTGTTTACGATTCTGGATGGTTTTTTTTTTAATTTATTAGTCACTGTTTATTATCTCATTATCTTTTATGGATATTTATATACCACAATATCAGGTTATGCCTCTTTGAACATTATGCACATTTCCAAATGTTTTACAGTGTTTCAACATTAAAACTAGATAATCGTTTCATTGCAGTGTTCAGGATAGACTTAAAACTATACTAAAATGCTTGCAAATTTTCTTGACCATTACAGGGTGGGTTGAAAGCTGTTGTGTGGGTTGATGCATTTCAGGCCATCATCATGTTTGGTTGTCTATTTACTATTGTGATTAAGGTACGATGTTGATATGCAATAAATGTCTTTTCTTTATTAAAGCAATATTGAGAACATAGAAGACCTTTCAGAATGTCAACAATGGACACTAGCCGTTTTTATTTGTCCAGTTTAAGTACCCCAAAAATATTTTAGCAAATAATATTCAGGTAAAACCATCATGGCATATTGAGATTTAAAAACAATTCTAATTAAGTTGTGTACTATAATGATTTAAAGTAATGACTTTTTAAGGCCACTGTAGAAGTAGGAGGATTTTCTAAAGTGTGGGAACTGAATGACCAGTGGGGTCGAATAGACTTTTGGAAGTAAGTTGACATAGAATTCCAGAGTTATCATTGATGAAAATCGCTTTTATACGGTACATGCAGGATGGATGCAAAAAATGAAATTTTACGACATCTAATTTAGAATCTTTTATGTGTTTAGACCAACAGATCTTGTGCATAAATATGAAGTCTGTATCTTCCTGCAAGCCTTATCTTTTATCATACAATTGATGAAGGCATTTAAGAGTGACTTTATGTGAACATAACCAAGCAGTTATTTCAGATTTTGCAAGCTGCATTGCCTTACATTAACTTTATATACACTGAGAATAATAATGAGAGTAATAAAAGAATCTTTGACATTTTGCATCACAGGATGAAACTCTGCGATTCAGTCTACTGAATTGTTAGTAAAAGAAATGGAATGGTGATTGGATGACAGAAATATGCCATTCAGTTTCTTTTTTCAGGAAACATTTCAATCAAACTTCATTTAACCATTTAATTGATCGAAAGGCAGAATTTCATCCTTTGTTTCTCAAACGCAAGGGTAAAACTTCAGTCTCAGCCAAGCTTTCTTGGTGATACTGATATTGTTTTATCTCTATCTTGCAGCTTTGATTTCGATCCAACAGTTCGACACACCTTTTGGGCATTAACAATTGGAGGCATGATCAACTGGGTGGGGACATTTGGAGCAAGTCAACAGAGCATACAGAGGTTTAGTGCCTTGCCCTCACTCAGGGAAGCGAAAATGTAAGCAGGGTCCAGACAGTATCTAGAATGCACAGTTGAATTTCGGTATCTACATCATCGATATTTCGAAACAATGGATATGGAGAAAAGGCCTGGCCACTTCTGCCTTTTATAATATAACATTTAATTTATCGAATCTTCGGTTAACAAAAGCTTTTATGTTTGCCACAATTCTATCTGAGATTTGAAGGTTTTACAAAAATTATATTCAATTAAAATTAACAAGGGTCTGCCAGGCTTGAAAATTAAATGAGAAAATTTATTTTAGCGCTGTATTGCTGAACTGTTTTGGACTCTTTCTGATGGTAACAACAGCGTGTTTGGCGGGAATTTCTGTGTTTGCTTTCTACGCAATGAAAGGGTGTGATCCATATACAGATAAAGAAATCAAAAGTTCCAACCAGGTGAACTTCAGTATTATTATCACACAGCGCTGTAAAGGCTACAAAAATTGTGCTGAGGTCAAAAAATATAGGTCTGCTAATAACGGGGCGCAGTTGGTACCTATAAAGAATATTTTAAACTTACCATTGTAATTATTGTAATTCTTTTTGTCGCTAGTTAATCCCACACAGCAATGGATAATCAAGTCTTTCATAGAAATTTAAACTAATACAGTACAATTCGAAGTCTGCTGGGGAATCAATGAAGTTCCTGGGGTCAATGTTCGTGGAACAACATAGTTTTCCTTGTTCCTGGGAAGGTAATTTCGTAGGTTACTCCTTTACACGGTAGATTCAACAAAACAATTTATTAACGAAGTCTAACGTTCCTGGGGATGTGAATTCGTGGGTAACGTTGACCCACGAGATCCACGAGTTTTGATCATCCTCAAACGATGATGATTCCACCGTTTTAAAAACGCTCTTCAGAAACAATTAATCTTTTATTTGAATGGGAAATACCTTTGAGATATTAAAAATAGCTGTAGGCCTCCATGCAGTACACATTATATGCTTTTATAAAGTGACTGTCAAATAAGGTGACTAAACTAAATTCAGCGTAGAGTTTGGTTTATTATATTATTTTAATTAATATGTAAGTCATTTCTATAGTGAGTGTTATTTAATAGTATAGGTAAAAACATCAACATTTATTTTTGAATTTTGCAATGTTTTAAAAATAAGTATTTGTTATAGATAAATGAAGAACTAGATATATTCAAATTATAATTTAAATACTTAATGAATAAACAGGAAGTCTTATTTTTATACGAACTTATTATTTCAACAACATTGATCGAAGGTAAAAGGTCCAGTGAATTGAACCCTGTTTTAACTATTCTTCCTAACATCAATATGACCAATTATCAGAACCTATTGAATATTCGTTTGATTTTGTGAGCTATACGTTCTTCATGAAAAGGATGAAGATAACAAACAGCGATCGATCTCGAAAAAAAATATTTAAACTAATCTGTTAAGAGAGATTTAATTCCAGAGGTAGGACCAGGTGCCTGGGATGAGTAAGCATCCCCTGTCGAGCGGTCATTCCCGCCTTGAGCCATATGTATTGGTCAGGTAGAAGGAACACTCCGTAGTCAAATTCAAAAATAAAAACAAAGATTTACCAATTTGTAGGAAACAAGTCAGCCAAAATAAACCTAAAAAGGTTATACATGTATTTGCTATCAAGGTCATTAAAATCACCACGAAATCCTGACTTTAACCAAGACTCTAACAAATCCCTGTTACATCAACTTATCTGTTGGTAGCCTGTCTTGGTCTAAAGACTGATCGCACTCGTAGCATACTCTTGAGTATCATATAAATTAAGAGATATATTTTTTTTATATGAAAGGATTTGAGATTGACTTACTTGTAAAGTCTATTTTTTTGCAAGGTTCAACTGAAAAATTCAGATCTCTATTCTCTTTTATTAATCTAAGTCTATTCTTAAATAATTTTTGGAATATGACATTTATATGTGGTGTTTTTCCCGCATGATTTTTTTAATAAGAATTTTTATGAACTGATAATTTTAATTATTATTTTAGATCATTCCACTCTTCGTGATTCAGATGTTGCATGTTCCAGGAGTACCTGGATTGTTTATAGCTGGTCTCTTTAGTGGTGCTTTAAGGTTAGACATAATCTTAACATCCACAAACTTACACAAAAAGACATTTCTATCTTGAAAGGGAATTTAAATTTTTCGCTGTTACTATCTTTTTTTTTAACTTACGGGTTATACATTACATCATATGTAGTAATTTCTTCCTCGGTTGGAAGTAAGTATATACATAAAAGAGGAAATAACAAAAAACCCGGAGGTATCATTCAAAGCCTCTTTTTCATTTTTAACATATTTTCTCTAAATGGGGGTATGATATGGGAGGGGGTGCAATTAGTTTATTAAACGCCCAGTTTAATATGAATGTCCTAAAGCTAACAATATCATTATTTCTAACCAAGAAGTTAAAGCTGTTTTTTCTTATTAATTTAAAAGATTTTTTTCCATATTTCAGTTCTGTATCGTCCAATCTCAGCTCACAAGTAGCCACATCATGGGAAGACATAATAAAACCTCATGTCAAAAATAAATCTGATAGAGTCCATACATGGATAACCCGGATGTTAGGTAATTCGTTTCTCGGTATTAAGTTGAACTCTACTAGAATCTGGTCTGATTTATTAGTTTATGTAAAAGGACTTTTATTTTTCAGTGATTTTATTTGGAATTCTGGGCTTGGGAGTTTCTTTTGTCGTAAAGAATTTTGGAGGAAGTGTGTTACAGGTAAACAGAATATTAAATCATGAATCTCTGATATTATATGTTGTGGACATTTCTTTTCTTCAGTGCTCTGAAATAAAGATTCTTTTCTAATAAGATGTCTTTATTGTAATATTCCCCATGCAGGATCAGTGTGAGATATCAGATTTTGAGTCTCAGGAATTGGATATTCTTTAAATGTAGACAAGAAATGCGATTTATCAATTTATTTGAAAAACAAGTTTACGTTTCTGTCAATTATTGTATAAATACCCTATAGAAGAGATACTGGAAAAATGATTTGACAATTACGTATATAAAGGACTAGATCATTTAGAGCTTTGTATGAAGACACCAATGTATTAAAATTTAAATAGTTATCTGACAATATTCTACTAGATGTAATATAATGGCTCAATGGCTTATTGTTATCAGCGTATCAATCACGATCAATTATCCATAGCATTATTTTGCACACTTATGTAACATAAACTTTAACATTTTCAGGTCAAGTAACAGGATTATAAATAAGCAATGTAAGTGGAGTCTTAAATCATTTTTTTTTCTCTTTGTTTTAGGTCGCTTTAAGCTTTATGGGGGCTGCTAGCGGAGCACTAAATGGCTTCGTGGTTCTAGGAGCGTTTTTCAGGTCATGTAACTTTATTGTAAGTTAATTTAAAAATAATTCAACAATATTTTGCAGATATATAAGACAGGCTATAAGAACATAAGAAGCCAATTTTAGGTGGCAATACGTTTAAATTTTAACGATTGTCATATACAATCGATATGTGCATCACTAGCTAACAAACACATATTATGTAGACGTAAGAAATTATTGATGTTGGCATGTTTTACCAAAAATTAATTAGTAATTCTTTCCTTGTTAAAAAGGGGCAAATATACAAAGTGTGACAATTTTTTTTTTCAATAATTTAGTATTTTCATTAAAAATAATTAATTAAATCAACAGTGCTCCCAGGAAATGCATATTTACTCTAAGTCTATTCAGTGTAAGCTGTGTTTTACAAAGTCACAATCTTAAGCTTACATGATATCTTCGTCAGCAACACATAATTGTCTGTACAAAAGATGAGATTTGTTCTATAATGTCATTGTATTAATATAAATAATAATTTTTGAGGACAACTGATCAAACTATTGAAATTAAGCACTTGAAATGAGCAGAGGAACGTGGGAACGTTTCTCGGATTTTAGTTGTAAATCTGTAGCTATTGTAAAGAAGTCCTTTATTTTAGCATTTATGTTTCATTTACAGAAAACTCAAAGGCAAATGTATTTTTCAAAGGCAAATATATTTTTCACTTAATTCTTTTAATTTATCCTTTCAGGAATATCAAATTTTAATTTATTTTTATTATTGGAGATAAACAAAAATACTTTACGTGTACATAAATTGGCGTATTCAAAATTTAGCGCAATCAAGAGGTATGGAGTTGTTGGCATAATCATAAATTAGCGCTACACATATCAGTGCCATGTATTGTATTAATAAATGATTTATTAGCGGTCTTCATGAATTAGCGCATCGTTGTCCGCGCCAAAGCCGCTAAAATATGAAGCCCGCTTTTTTAAGTACACAGTAATTCAATGAACTATGGAAAACTTGGAAGGTGTTAACTTATTATAAAAAATCTTACTGATGCTACGCTTTTTTGATGCAAAATGAAGAGATATTTGGGCGTTATCCATTCACATTCCCAAGTCTCCTATTTATTTTCAACGCCTTACTGAAGTCTACATTATCAACGAAATTGGAATACTTTTAAAGATTCTACCCCGCCCTTTAAAAAATGCATCATATTTTCACTATTGGTCGCCAAATGTGACATGATTATGAAAATGTTATCCCCTAAGAAAATATCCAAACTACCAACAAAACTGTTAAATAAATGAAAGACCCATCTATCACTGTTACAAGAAATAAAATGAATAACCTGCAGGGAGCTATGGTGGGACCACTTGTATCCTATGCTGTGATGATGTGGATCGGTATTGCTAAGTACAGTGTGATAGGAGTAAAGGAAAAATTGGACTTCCCTTCAGAAACCTGTTCTGCTAATCTTAACCTAACGACTCCCTTGCCATTTATGACCTCCATGATCCAAGAGAATCTAACTAGCTTTAATTTTTCCACGCCTTATTTCGACCAGACTGTGATACCCACCAATATTTGGACTGCTATCACAACACAGGCAACTGAAGTAGCCGAAGAGAGGTGAGACTTAGTACAATAAGCTAAGCATTCAACTTTATTTGTTGATGCTGTATACTGCAGAGTAATATTTCAAACTAAAATTGATAAAATTTAAATTATAAAAAGATAAAAGAAATCATAATTCCTTGCATTACGTCACCAATATATGTGTATGCACCTAATATAATAAATGTACTTGGTTACTGTGTGATCCTACTTTTATGCAAATTTGGTTCTTTGTTCCCTCCAAAATGATTAATTGCTCCTGCAATTGGATTTATACGTGAAAAAATGATGGCACTGGAAACAAAACTATGATGTTTATTTTGCATGTTTGCAAAGAGGTATGCCACACCAAAAAGTTTCATTTACTAGACGTTTAAAGCCTCTCTTTGAAATTTGATTTATCATTGAATAGCCAATTTATATTTAATATCTTGATTTGATAGAAATATCCAAAAAGCGTATGAAGAAGAATGCTTTGTCCCTTGGACAATTTACTTATCTCATAAAAGAATTATGAAATTGAAAATCAAATTTCATTGATATATTTTCTCTAAATCTATGGATGCAGTCCTCAAACATTCTGCTAATGTAAATAAAATGTTTGCAGGGTTTTCCAGAATATGTTATACCCTTTGATGATTCTGTAAAACGTACTCTTATGAATTTTGAATTACATCAAATGCATTATACATGTAAACATAACAAATGCTGTCCAATTTTATTCACATAATTTGACAGTCATTCAAAAACCTACTAGAGTTGTTTACTTTGAGAAAAGATGCTTTCTAAATGGCGTACATTCTTGGTAATGGTTATGTCTCTAGATTGCACGAAATTTCTTAAATTAGGACAGCAGTGCATCGTCGTAGTTATCTTCTGGATTTCTATTTTAAGTAAGTCCGATACGTTAATGATTCAAGTTTGGGTTAAGTAAATTGAAAATGGGTTTAATAATTTCAGTTTCAAAATGAGAGTATTTTGCTTTTTTGATAAATCCATTCTGATTGAAATTCAATTTTTTAGCAGAACTTTTGTGTAATTTTATGACATCACAATTCCAAATTAATCAAAATATTTTCTGAAATATTTCTTGCTAAAAATTCCATTTTTCCAATATCAAATGAGACATTTACTAAAGAAATATATTTAGGCATAAGTTCCTGGCTGTTATTTCAATTTATATATTTTGGGACACCATATACAATCATATTTCATATGATTAAGAATGGAAGAAGATTGCGAAATTGATGAAAATTGAAAATTAATGTTAAACCTATTCCGATATTTCTTAAATTGATCTTGAGTTGAAGTTTTTTAACCGTATCACTAAATGAATAATTTGCTTGGTGATACTATCATTTTAAAATAACTCAATAAGCAAGTTGCTTTCCCTATGCGAAATTACACCATATTAATAGTAATTTGTTTATCTTTTTTTAATAAAAAAATATTTTTTTTCATCAGGATGGGGTTTAAGCAAGATTGGTCAAATTTGACCCCCCCTTTTTTTAAATGTTTGACCTTATTGTATTTTTTCTTTACATATGATTGCACAACATTTCTTTTTTGCATGAAAGCACTTTCCACCCTGATTTTCCAAATAGTATTGCAACATGTACCAGAACCAAATGTGGTGTAAAAGTGGAGACGAACCAGCTTTTTTACTCACGTTTTAATAAAACCTATCTCTTTCTTCATAATTTGGTCAACTCCTCATGACCTTTATTCAATGCCCTGTTTTTCTGTTCTGTTGATCAGTTCTTTATGACGTCCATTCAACGATCTGTTTTCTGTCTTTTAGATCAACTTTCCATGTCCTATATCAAATTTTCAGTTTTGTATTTTAGTCAACTCTTTATAATCTCTATTCAGTTGTGTTTTATTTGGGTATGTAGGTCAAATTTACATGACGTATATTCAATGTTTTTTTTCTTTGTAGGTCTGTCCTTCATGCTCTCTACTCCTTGTCCTATTTGTGGTACTCCACTCTAGGATTACTTATAGCTGTCATTGTGGGTCTCTCTGTCAGTTTAGCTACAGGTTAATTTATCAGCAATCTAACTTGAAATATCTTTCATGTGTGAGCTCAAAGCTAGAACAGTATTTCTTCATACAACATCTCAGGTTTACATCGCTGTACTTATCATGTATATTGATAAATGCCTTGATTCAAGCTAAAGTATTAGATATTGATCTTTTTGTTTGATATAAGACAGTGCCAAAATAATGAAAACAGATTGTATGATTATGTTCTGTTCTATATTTTCGAAGGACCAATGAAAGCAGACGAAGTAGATCCAAAATACCTAATACCCATCTATGATTGGTTATGTTGTTGTCTACCAGAGACCTGGAGGAAGAAATCATATCATTGTACAAGCTACGAAGAGGTAAATCAAGGCAAATTTTCGTCGCAGTTTTTTCAGCAACTACTCACAGCAGATGCTTGTAATTTTTTAGTACACTCTTTGTTTAGGCATGCCATATGGTGGGATTCATTTTTGTGCAAATTCGATGTCAACTTGCCGTTTATCAGTGTGTCTGTCCGTATCGAATTTCTTCAAAATACTTCATTTTGATTCAATTACCTAGTATCTAATTGAATTATAGTTCTTCAGAAATGTAATAAAATATAATGAAGGATGTTGTTAGTAAAAACTGTTTTCTGTAAATGCAAAGAATTATTGTTATTTTCACAGGTATTTGGCTACTAACATTTGTAAATACCAAAATATTTATCAAATCCTGTATTTCGTTGCATGAAGTTTTCTTTACATCACATTTATATCTGACTTCTATTATGCATTACATTGATCATCTATTCATGCATAAATCCTTAAAAATGTTAATGAAAAAATAATAAATTTATTGTCATATCTAATTTAAGAATAAAAAATGTAAGAATGATTTTTTTTCAGATTTATTTTAATATGTATAATATATATATTGTATAATAATATACATGTATGTATATATTTTTGATAAATCAAATTTTTATTACTATTTTAAATGATATGCTTAGAAAAAACTTAGCTCTATATGCCTTTACCATAAGAACATTTATTAACTAATCATTTGTTTATTTTACATCCCTAAAATTTTCTTCTTATACTTCTCTGTATATCACTGAGATTTTCGAGTTTTTATCATATCCTTTTGTTTAACATGCTAGGACCAGCCCATAAGCAATCCGGATGGAAACACAGAGTCGTTCGCTGATATTAACGTGGTCCTTAAGGGGATTAAAGAGATTAGTAATAGAGATGGAAATCAGACAATGGAAGTTCAGAATTTGTCTGCAAGAGATTTGTGGAAGTCTGATATCAATCATGTTGTCCACTCCCAGTGAGACTAGAGGAACTATACTGGCTAGACAGTAAACATATCATTGTGTTCTGTCCTTTGTATATTGTTAATTAGAGACTGAACGTTGTTAAACTTTAAACTTTTAAGGCTTTCTTGTTAGAATTTATGTTACATCGCAGCTCTGTTAAGGCTGCATAAAGGGGGCGGGGCCTAATTTCTACGGGAAAAGTTTACTGTGACATCACACAAATATAGCAATTCCTCACAGTAACAGAAAATGAAATAATTTGCGAATCTAAACTGCATAAGAGTAATGAACTACATTAAAACTTACCACTGCATTCATTTTTGTCGCTAGTTAAATCCCACACAGCAAGATATAAACAAGTCACTGATCGCAATGCACTTGTCGACATGACGTCATCATGGTAAAGTTTGACGCATTTTATGTGCAGTGAGAGGCGGATCAAGTAATTTTTTCACAGTGAAAAATGCATTTTATTATTAAGCAGAATATTATTTGCAAATCTTAGGTAGACCATTAATACAAATCTGAAACGTTTGTTTAGTGCCATTATATAAAAAAAATATCGAGAGAATGTATTGAATTAATTCTACCGTGTTTTTGTCTATAGGGTGTGCATGTTTCACGCTGAGGTGCCTCATTAAATCGCCTTTTCGCAAGGGCATATACTAAATAGATCTTGACCATTTTTTGAATACACATAACGGACTTATTCCTTAACTTGAAAAATGCTGCTGCTTTCCCGAAATCGATAGCATAATTTGATAAATACATAAAATACTTGGTAAAAGTCACACATATTTCGACATCAGTCAGATAACTTGAAATTTAAACTAATAAAATGCGAATTCTATTTAAAGCAGCGACACTTTTCATAAACTACGAGTTATGTAGAAACAATCCATTACTTTAATTTTTAATTTTAACTAGGGTATGCCCTTGCGATATTGAAATTTGTTTGTGACCTACATACAGTACACATTACATGCATTTATCACGTGACTGTCAAATAACATGACCAAACCAAATTCAGTACAGAGCGGGGTATACAATGTTATTTCAAAGAATGTTAAAGTCATAAGATAATATAGTACCTTTACAAAAATAAATTCAGTTTAAAATGGTATGTATTCATGCACGTTTACATTCTGTTGACTTCTTTCAAGTACGCCTTAACAGTGCTGCGATGTTTTTGACGGCTTTCCCCGTGCCGTCAATGAACAATTTTAAATCTTTTTCTCTGCCCCTTGCAATTGTCCATCGATTAAGTGAAATTGAACGTTTTTAAAATGTAACTCGATTGAACTTATCCTATTACAATTTATATCACAGTTACATTATAGTCAGTGAGTCGTAGATTGGAAATATAAAATAAAACTTTTTTTTTTTAATTTCCTTTTTTTTTTAATTTCTTTTGCGATTTAGTGGGGTATTTTTATTCAGTGTTTTGATATTTGCCGTTTGTAACACATTTATTTTTAAATCTAAGTAAAGTTGGACTGAATATAAGTTCAGATCAGCAACGTGTATGTGCTGTTAAGAGAAAAAGATTCTAAAAGCTTTAAAACTCCTATTCTCAAGAACATAACGATCACGATGAATCATATTAATTTTGAAGCATCTTCTTATATTATATATTTATTGTTCAAAGCATTACCCCTGTGTGCAGGGTAGGACCATCTTTTTTCATGTTACATTTTGCATATTTTATATAAATGGTCAGTGTTTTAGCAAACCATCTAAATTGATAGTTATGATGAGTATGAAAGCTTCAAAATTGTGAAATTCAAGGCTTCTTGGTTAGGAGGTTTTGTGTTAAAGAGGGGTTGCATTAAGTATGAAGTAAATGCATAAATTATTTAAAATATTTCTTTTTAACTATGGGTATTTAGTAGGTAAATTAATTGCATGGTTATGATAATTAAACATATCAAATTACAAAATTTGAAAAAAAAAATAATGATCACTGGTCAGTGCTTTTGTGTGAAGGCATTTTTTTTTATTTTTCTGTGGGAATATGTTGTTTTTTTTTAAAGTGTTTCTCTCTGCAAATAGCAAATATACGCATCTATTGTGTGATTTGGTATAACATTTCACTTTTGTTGATTTTCTGTTCTGTGATTTCTATTCTTATTAGCCTCTTTATGACATTTTGGTATTCAGATTTCTAAAAGTTTGACAAAGTTTGTTGTAAGGTACTTCAATGACTTTCGTCACACTTGATTGAAGAAATTCAACACTTGTAGTTAATAACGATTCTCTGTAATTACTTAAATTCTTTGCCATGTATGGTCACCGATTTTGAAGAAACTTTACCCATTATTAGAACTTGACACCAGAAACATATATCAAATAAAATTTCGTTGCTATGTATCTTGGTTACAATAGTAACATTCAGAAAAGTTGGAAAAATTGAGATTTTCAGCTACTTTGAATCTTTATTAAGCCTTAAAGACTAAGAAAAACAAACAAACCATTCTCACAAAAACATGACACCTTGTTGCCACTTATGCTGTAAATAAACTTTTTAGAATTTATCTGTAAGTAAGTGGTAACCATGGGTACATTTGGAATACATTTTAAATGCTGAAAAACTGTTGCTAAGATTGGGTTAATGCTACAGTGGCTGCAACGTTATTGTTGACAAACCAATCGTGTAGAATCGTTCGTGTAACGTGCGAGATCGTGCGTGTATCAGACTCAATCGTTTGCGGTTTTAATCGTGCGTGATCGTGCGTTAAGAACCGTGTAAATTTCGTTTTGTAAGTTTTTATCGGAATGTTATTTGTTATACAAGCATTTCGCTTGTCTGGTTTTTTTTCAATCCAAATAAAATGGATGAATCGCGATTTACATAATTGGAAGCAGAAAGAACTAATTATCGCTTGGAAATAACCAATATAGTAAGTCGTACAATATTGTGTTCTCGTCAAATAGCGTGATTTTTTGTGATAAACCGTACTTAGATGTTTAAGGATTTTTTTTCTCTGGTGTTAATTATGTTTACTGCTAATTATGGTCAAGTTATTTTTAAAATCAATAGATCAAAAATAGATATTTTACAAATAAATAAATAAACAATTCTCAATGCTTACATAAATATTTAGTACATGTACACGACATGATTGTCGGGGTTTCGTTTATCAGTGTTTATCTCTGGAGCTTACTTTTAATTATTTTTATAATTTCTGCAAATAAATGATTTGTAAATTGTAAATTGATTTGTAAAATAGTTGTTGATTTTAGAGATTCACAAATGGAAACATGGATATAACTTATAATTTAATTTATTTTCATGGCATTTTTTTTCAAACTTATCCCTTTCTGAATATTTAGAGATCCAATCAAAACTCACGGTCCACCTACATGTAGTCATGTACATCTTCTGATAGAATGAAAAAAAAAATCAGTTTTCTTAAGTTGGAGAAATACGTAAATAATTATTTGTAATCTAAAATAATTAATACGTCTTACATGTATTTAGATCCAGAAAAATCCATTTTAATTTTTTTTTTCATTTTTCAAAGTCGATGAAATAATATCAATAATTATTTGAATTCTAAAATAAGTATTAAGCCTTATTTCGTTTTGAAAATATTCATTCCTTAAGAATTTGAACTGTTTTGCGTGAAGAATCGTGCGTTTGCGTTATCAATCGTGTAAGATCGTGTAACGTGTAGAATCGTGTGCGTGAAGGATCGTTCGTGTAACAGATTTTATCGTGCGTTAATCGTGCGGAATCGTTCGTGTAACGTGATCGTTCGTGTAAGTTGTCAACAATAACGTTGCAGCCACTGTAATATCTTGAGGGAAAACAATACAATTCATGACTGGCACATACACATCCTTAGGACCTTGCAACACCGAAAACATAAGAAAAATTTGGATTAATTGTTACTTTGCACTGTAACATTGGAAACAACGTACCAGTTGTTTAAAGTGATATTTGCTTTTTTTTTTGCTGCCTTAGGAATTTACTTACATGTACCTTTTAATCAAGAAACATATTATTTGACTCACCTTGAATAGTATTTATCTGGTAGAACTAACGTTGAATGTCATATATTGATAAAGTTTGTTGAAAAATACAAGACTGTTGCTATGGTTACCAAGAAGGGAAAATGTTCGATTTTGTTCATATATCAATATTAAACCCAATGTGCCAGCTTTTTGCATCCAGTTAGAGATTGGGTGGTAGTCAAAATTGAAAGTCAGGTTAGTTGTTCATAAATATCAATCATCCAGTTTTGGGAATCTACATACAAGGGTACGTTTCCAGGGAAACAGAATATTTTTTTAATGATTTTTATGCATATTTTTCGGCTAATTTCCATAGCAACGCTCTATTTAAAGAATTGGATATATATTTTTTGAAATGTGAAAATTAGAGTCACACCAACGCCTTAAAAAATGATCATCAGTTATATAGAAATGAGCTTTTGAAAAAGATAGGATAAGAATAAATAACTAAGAGAATGAATTTAAAAATCCCTTTGTGGTATTAAAACCATGGCAACCATTGCCAGCCAATAAGAAATAACATATTTCGTCCTTGGTATATGTTACTAGTATCTTTTTTTCCATTATGTGCTTGCATTTCAACCTATAATTGTTTTTATTCTTAAGTGTATTCCTGTATGAAATTAAATGAGCAAAATTATTACTTTTGAATACATTGTTTCCATAGTAACGTATGTAATAGTTGATTTACCAAACATGTTTATCATGCATTTAAGACATCAGGTCTTCAACTTTCAGAAACAGTCATTGCCACTTGTTTGTTTTGCTGCAAACGTTAACTTTGGGACTCTGAATATGTTGAAAAATTCCATTTTTCAAACTTCAGGACATGTTGCTATGGTAACCATGACTCGTAGCAACCAATTTTTGCCTGATTTGGGTTTAGGGTATCAAAGACTTTTTTCATAGAGAGATTGGAGAAATTCTGAGACTATGGGTGCCACAGCTCCTATATAAAAGTTCAAGTCATTACAGAGAATGGCTCTTATTATCAATTAGAAAACACAAGGAGAAATGGGAACACCTTATCAAGATCAAAGCATGGACGTTGAAACAACTTATCTTGATATCATTATTGTTGCCTCAGCCACGAGGCTTCGCCTTCGTCAATATTGATATTTTTCGGGGGAATAACGAAATGATACCTTATTACTTATATTTACATTTGTGACTTATTCATATTTTATATTTGCCTGATTATAATCTTTATCGCGTGAAACGTTTTATTTTTCAAACCCAACGGCACGTGTTTGATCCTCTGATTGCGCGTCGACCCTTTATGACGTCACTGAGAAATTACGTCGAACGTTTATGACGCGAGGAACCCGTGTTTATACGGATATAGATACGCATTGCTTTCAATAGTGTTATATAAAAGAAAACATTTGCAAATGTAAATATTCGTCATTACCTTATTTCGTTGGTGGTGTACGTTTCGTACCTTTCAGTGGAACACACATCTCTAAGTTTTAGTCAAGAAATTAAACAAAAATCATTGAAATTTTTAAAACAATTTTCTATCTATGTAAAATAAAGCAAGTGCTAATGAAACTTTCTTTCATTTTTCTTTAAATCACTTGATTATAATGCATAAATATAAAAGAAAAGGATAAATCATCAGCAGAAATGTAATCACACTTCAATGCGACTTTGTGAACTGAAAGAAAGGATGGCTTTGAATTAATTTGATTAGTCTGAAATTTATTTGTGAAATAAATTTACTTGTCTACGATACTCTTGCACCATAGCTTACATTCCTGTTTTAAACATTATTTTCACACCAAATCTGTTTTTATCATTATTTCCCTCTATTATCTGATAACTGCAATGAATATAAATAAAATATCAAGTTTATTTACTATTGAATGAAAATCATCAATTGGAGAAAAGACAATGAAAGCTTTATTTAAATAAAGACATAAATAAAAAAGTTTTTGATACAGAACAGCTTTATACGTGTCTTCCTCTGAAGATTTTTAACAAGCTGATGGAAGACTAACTTCAAAACCTCATAAGCGCTTAGTATACAGTAGATAAAAAACGTACTATTTTTATATAATCTTAGTCAATTTTAAGCATCCTTAATGGGTTAATACTAACCTCAATTTAGTTCTTCCTCATTTGAGAGGATTTTATAAAAATGCTATTTCTCATTATAGGAGGGTCATTGAAAAATACATAGACTTCTGTCTTAAGTTTCTGAAATGCGACCTCATATTTTAACCGAATTTTGTCGGTATGTTTTGAGAGCAAATCCAAATAACTTAAATAAAAGTCTCTATAGTCATATCCCTGAAAAGGAAATAAAAGGAAAAACGTTTAACCGTTCCAAGTCAGCATTGTTATAAAATCCCTGTCTCTAAATTGTAATGTATTGCATTGCTTCGTTGAAAAGAAATCAATTTCAGAATAAAGGCATTTCTCATCCGAAAAAAGATGACATTGTAGGACACTAAGGAACTAAGCATGGAGTAGCGATATCATTTTGAAAATACTAGAGGATCAAGAAATCATTTAAAGACGAGGCCTATGTTTGTTCATGAATTGCCATGACATTTTTTGAGGATAGAGACTTTGAAAAAAAACCCAAAAAACAAAAGAAGTAAAAATCTAAACAATAAAGTACGTTATGTCATGTAAAGTGATATGCGCTTCATTTTTGCAGAAATGGTTAAAGCAGAGTTACAACATCCGCGATACATGTATAAAGAATTTGAAAACACAAACTAACTTAAGCTACTCGCACAATAAATCATTGCTTACAAACTTAGTGTCAAGTGTTATGGAGTCATTTTTTTATGAATGGGAATAGGAAGAGTCATTTTGATAATGTATATGAAAGTCCGATGTTGTTGAGACCGCTCCGTGGTGATAAACAGGTCAATATTAAAATAAGTAGTTACTAATTTCAATCATCGTCTCAAGCCACGGTCCGGAGCCCACACATAGCTCTCTCCTACCAGTGGCTGCTTAATCACATAAAGTATCGTAATCATGGATAATCACGCCTTTAAGGTGTGACGTCGTTTTAATGCAATGAAAATAATTGTTTCCATTGAAATCAGCAATAAACAAGAAGTGTTACGTAAACAGCGGTTGCGTATTGCAAAGTCGCCTCAAAATTCATTTTCCGACTAGCATTCCTCGCATTGGTCAATATTTTATTGAGCTACGAAATGTTCTCTTCTCACCCAACAACGACCAAAAGTGGGGAGGTTCGTACATTTTGGCCGTGGTTTGCGACGATGGATTTCCATTTAGTCAAATGGAATTTAACTTCACAATTCGAGAAAATAATGGTTTTTACATATGAAAATGTGTTGATATATTTAACTTTGTAGTATTGATATTATGAATAGCAACACTGTCTAAGTATTTTGAACGACCCTCGTATTCTTATATTCTAGATGTGTAAGTGTATAAAATAAATATTATAATTATGAAGTGCTTATTCGAGCGTGACATACATTTTTGAACATTTTAATCCATTAAACATTTAAAATAAAAGACGAAAATTACCGAAAATTGATTTTTTTTTCTTTTTGTCTGTTTGTTGTTTAAGGTTGAAACAAAACAGGCTTTCTACAATTACACTATTAATCTAATTGTGATCTAAAATTTCACCTTTTAAAGAAAGGACAATTTATAAAAAGAGATTAACGACAAATTGACCAAAGTTAATTGTAGTTCTAGTTTAAAAAGCAGTTACATTACATCTTCTACTTCCATCACGTATTTCCAGGACTGAAAAAGGAAAGATTTTAATTTTCATCTGTTATTTTGGAAAGCCTTTTTCTTCGTTTGAATCCTCTTCTTATATCTTCTAAAAAACGGTTTACGATATGGCTCTTGTCTGCCATCGTCTGGGTTGAACCTTGATAAATGAGAAAAAACAATTCGATAAACTGAGTAACTATCTATGATAACAAAAGTATAAATAATGTAACATACTCTTTTTTGTCTTTTCTCCTTGATGTTCTGTGCTGTGTCTCCTCTTTGCTTCTTTTTCTTTTCGTTCAAGATTCTCCTGTTAAAAGTAATTCAAATCCATTTATTTAGTAATGGATGCAAAAACCAGAGAACTATTTCCTTTTTTAAAAAAATACTACTTCCAATTTACCCTTTGACATCGTCTCACACAATCACAAAAAATCTTCACTTGATCAATACACTCGTCAATGTCGAAACTATTCCCGTTTTCACAAAAGTAGTCAACAAGCAGTTTTGTCCTCTCAGTAATTTTACCTATCCCACAATATAATGGCCCCATTTCTTTTTCTGCAGCCTATTAATATGATTATATAATTAGTCACTATATTAGAAATGGCTGCTTATTTTAATATAAGTACAATTTAACAATATAAAACATTATGCAGTTTCTTGCGTTTGTGTGTGTATTTATGTGTGAGAGAGAGAGAGAGAGAGAGAGGTATCATTATAAACATCTGATCTAAAATACTTCAAAAATTACCTCTGTCAAGTATAATGAAACAAATTGAAATTTCTGAACCTAACACGCTTGCCTGAAGGATTATTTCTAGTTGATGTTTGACATCATTTGGACATTTTTCAACTTCTTCTTTAATTACTGTTACGTTGTCTTTCATCGTATTTATCTCTTTCTTTAATTCGTCCACGCTCAGCCTTTAAAATGGATGTTTGAATTAAGCAAATTTGCTTGATATAGATAATTTATTTTTCATGTCTTTTTTTTATTACGAATCATGCTTTAAAAATATGCATCAATAAACACATCATCTATTGACATTCCATGGGTCAATACAAATAAATGTAAAAGTATACAAGTATTACAATCGCACTGATGGATTTGATACACGTAAGTGATAACATGCTTATATCTTTCTCAAAACATGTTACAATTTGAATATTTGAGTAAATTTCATTTTACACTTTAACTAGAATAGAAAAATGTATGGCTTATGTTCTCTCCTTATTTTTACCAACAGTCAATAATCTAGCCTATCGATGAACATATCTTACTTTGAGACTATATCCAGATCGATTGACATCTTTTCCACAAAATTTAGAGCATCCGTTATTTCTTTTTCAGCTTCTTCAACAAGATAATAAAGCAGGGTGACATTCGGATCTGTGGTTTTGATGACAATCAGTTTATTTAAGGATTCTATTTTGAAACCCTTGGCATTTCCAGCGTAACCACCCTAAAGATGAACATATATTTATATTAAATGGATGTAATAACATATCAGTGATTTTCTAATTACTTTGTTAAAACAACAACAACAAAAAAATCACCTCTTTAAAGACGACATAATGTCTACAAAATATGCACATATGCCCTAGCAATTAAGCGTTGCATCACAAGATAAAAATGGGGGGGGGGGGGGCAAAAACTTTTTAAAAAATATATGTTTTTAGATATTTTTTATATTTTGAAAAAAATATAAAAAAGTATAAGGAATTCGATAACAAATTATTTGTTAAAGTTATCCAAATCAGATTGATATTGTTTTAGATAATATATGGTCATAAAAATGTACCAATCATGAGATTAGTCAGGATATGGAATGAAGAACACATAACAACTTTTTCGTAAAATATTAAAATTAATTCCCATGAATTGCAATTTGCATCTTTAAAAACAAAACAAAACAAAACAAAACAAAAACAAAAAACAAAAAAATAACAAACAAAAAAAAAAAAAAAAAAAAAAAAAAAAAAAAAAAAAAAAAACAAGCAGAAAAAAAAACAAACAAAAACAAACAAACAAACAAAACTAAAAAAAAAAAAACATAATGTCGTATTAAAAATTTGGGACTCACACCTGCTATGTGTAAGAATGTGCGACTACTACGGCTTAATCAGGTCGTTGAACTTTATGCTATAGAATTTGTTCAACTAAATTCTATTTTTGAATATATTTTTACAAGAACGACAATGTGGATATTAATCTATCCACGGGAGAAGGCAGGAAGCAGATCTAGCAGTACTAGTACTGAAATCGACAATAGCTGTAAAGATCACTCTGGTCAATTTTCTGCAGTAAACAATTATAGAGATAATAATTATCTTTTTTTATCTTAAAAGTAAAGGTAGAAGAATGAAATATCAATTTAAATTGTTTGTAAAAAGACAATTATTTTAGACCAATTGTGAAAAAATACAGAAATACAGGTTGTGAGGATACGTGTGAAAGAAAATTTGAATCATAAAATCGTAAAGGTAAAAAAAAACTGGTAACAAATAACTCAGTTTAATGTATCCAAATAAAAATACTGATCTTTAATTCATGCATTAAACAGAGATATATTCTGGGTCCAGCAAATGCCCTACCAAGCCCCTGTCTTTACTCCTTACAAAGTATTAACCAGAGTAAAGGATAAACTACAGACGTATTGTGCTACAGCATATTCTAAAGTGGGGTAAATCAGATGTGGATTCTCAAAAACTCAAGGGACTCGTTCTTCAACCATTGTTGGCAAATTCGCTCAAAAGCCTTGATTTTTGGAAGAATGTCTTTTTTATCACAAGCCTGCTCTTTGAGAACAAGTACTTTAATACGGGTATCGAAGCCAGGTAACTGGATAAGTTTTAGGTAAAATTTCTCTGCATTTCCAAGCTTTCCTGTGTCTCCATCGAAATTTTTTAGCTTTGCAACCTGAAAAATTATACTTTGTTATACATTATATTTTAAACAGTAAAGCTTGCTTACCAGAGAATCTGTCATAACTGAATCTTGGTAAAAGGGATGTAAAATTTAACATTTTTTATAAGATATGAATAAAAAGAAAGATATATTATACGGAATTGAAAAAGGAGGTCCCAAAAATGCATCCTTATTTCCCCGTTTTATTGTACAAGACATAGTGTTAACAAATAAATTGATGGGGAAATCTATGACCCCTTGACGTATTGAATCCTGCTAGAACAGACGACAAGTCTATTTTCAAAACAAATATCAGTAGGAATACACTCAATTGATACCATTTTTTTCATTGAATAACTTAGTTTAAATTTAGTTCTAATATTAATTATAATTTTACAAATAATAAATGAGCTCATAACTAAATATAGCATGTAAATCATATACCGTACCAATTTTGATGCACCAGATACGCATTTCGACAAATTATATATTTTCAGTGATGCTCAAGCCAAAACGTTGGAAATCCAAAATATTCAAATAAAAAAGTCTTGGAATAGTTTGAAAAAAAGGTGTGAAAGACTGGAGCCAAATACATTGAAGGATCATAGCTATGCATGAGGGAAATAATCCTTAACTTTGAAATAATTTTTGAAATTTTACCACAGCAATTAAATATATATCCATATTTTTAAGCTAGTAACGAAGTATTAATTTACTGTAGAGACCCTCGGGGACTAAAAGTCCACCAGCAGAGCTGCTCAAGCCCAAACCTTGGAAATCCGAAATATTTAAATAAAAAAAAAAAAAAAGACTTCGAAGAGCTGAAAAAAGGACTGGAGCCAAATACGCTGAGATGGGATGGTTTTATATTCTACATAGCTGAGACACAGTTGGGATGAATCAGAGATAAATATTATCTATGAACTATTTCAATTTCATTGAGAAGAGAATATCTATACTTATGGTCGTTTTTTGACAATATTTTTTGAATAGTCAAGAATATTTGGTGCATATAAAGGGTTTCAGTCATATAGGGAAAATACTTCAATGTTGTAGTCAGTGGGGTACGTTATATTATATATTTGTCTTCATTTGACACATAGATATGTATAATTGTTGTTTAGCCATGGAATTACATTCTTTTGAATATAACAAATTAATTTGTCACCTCATTTTCATTCGGAAGAATCTTCTGCAAACCAAGTAGATGCTCTCTGCCTATTGATAGCCCCTCAATCATAGAGATGATCTCATTGTGACTATGCTTAACATGGCTCAGAAAGATGTTGACTTGCATACTCCGTTTCGGATCAAGAAGAAATATCTATTAGAAATGTCATTTAGGATAATTCACTAAACTATTACTTGTTATCACAGCATTTAAAAACTGATATCATATATAAAAAGCTAATTTTCTCCTAATACTCTAGTACTCTATCTGCAACTCCATTAAATACATACAATGACCTTGTCAGCAAATAAAATCTTTCACTAAGTCAAATACTGACTTACGTTTTTCATACCTATTGACCATTATTTACACACTAAATTGTCGACGTATTTTCCCGTTATTTCCAGATCATGACAACGAGCACACGGCGGGTGTGACCGGTCGGCAGGGGATGCTCACTAAACCATGGCACCTGATCCCACCTCTGATGTCTTAGAGGTTTGCTCTGCTTCTATTTTGTTATGTTTAATGGACTTTTGAGCTCGAACAATTTCGTTATCTCCATATATTTCATACAATATTCTTACCTCTTTCGATTGCCTTGTTTTAATTGCTTTATCTTCTGTTGAGCAAAATAGCTGTTCTAAGGTTTCATGGTTCACTTTGATTCGATCCTCCATGTACCCGACTTTCTTCCAAACATTTTCTTGATCTGAAGCTATCAAAATTATAACAAGTTTAAAAATTATTATCAATAGAAATAATATACATGTACATGTTTATAAAGTGAAGACTCTTTCATCCTTAAAAAAATCATTCACCTTCACCACAAAAGCTTCACCATCCGAAAGACATTTGTTTGGAACAAAAATATATATTTGTATATAAACCAAATATAAAAAAGTATCATTAATCCAGAGACCTAATCCAGGAAATATAAGCGACCGGATGGCCAAGCCCCGACTGTATTTAATTAATCTTGACAATGATAACCAGCTTAGCTGTACATACGTTTTGATTAACAGAAAATGACGTTTAACATCAACCATGCCTAAGGAAAAAGAAGTATAAAAGATTCATGGTGCTCAATACAGTTAATGCACCCTCATGATGATTATTGAGTCTGATTAAAGAAAAAACCATATTCGATTTAAATATGTACTAGTTGCAGAGATAAAAGCAATCGTGCAAGATCTTCAAAAAAAAAAAAAAAAAAAAAAAAAAAAAAAAAAAAAAAATTCCAGTGTCTCTTTTGGCCAAAAAGTGAAACATAAGGTTTAAGTGTTTGTTGCTATCCTTGAGGGGAAATCTTCATCTATTTGTGAAAATATGACATATCCAGGGTAAAAATATGAACAAGAGGACCATGGGCAACGGCGCTCACCTAAGTAACTTTGGGCTTGCTGTTTTTCCACCCGTCCCCCCCCCCCCCTTGTAGTACTTATTGTGACCCCGCTCTACCCTTAGGGTCATGATTTGAACAATTTATAATCTACACTACCTTGGGATACTTCCACATAAATTTCAGCTTTTCTGGCCCAGTTGTTTCTGAGAAAAAGATTTTTAAAGATTTTTGCTACATATTTCAATGTTAAACTTGGATTCCCTGTTGTGGCCCCACCCTACCCCCAGGGGGTCATGATTTGAATAATTAAGAAAATACACTACCCCAGGATGCCTCCACATAAGTTTCAGCCTTTCTGGCCCAGTGGTTCTTGAGAAGAAGATTTTTAAAGATTTTTTCTACATATTTCCATGTAAAACTAAGATTCTTAATTGTGGCCCTGCCCTACCCCTGGGGATCATGATTTGAACAATTTAGAATCTACTCTACTCCAGGATGCCTCCACATAAGTTTCAGTCTTTCTGGCTCAGTGGTTCTTGAGAAGAAGATTTTTTTAAAAATTTTTCTACATTTTGCAATGTAAAACTTGTGATTCCCTACTGTGGTCCCACCCTACCCCCAGGGGGTCATTATTTGAACAATTCAGATTCTACACTACCCAAGGATGCTGCCACTTAAGTTTCAGCTTTTCTGGCCCGGTGGTTCTTGAGAAGAAGATTTTTAAAGATATTTTCTACATATTTCCATGTAAAACTAAGATTCTTAATTGTGGCCCTGCCCTACCCCTGGGGATCATGATTTGAACAATTTAGAATCTACTCTACTCCAGGATGCCTCCACATAAGTTTCAGTCTTTCTGGCTCAGTGGTTCTTGAGAAGAAGTTTTTAAAATCTTTTTTCTACATATTGCAATGTAAAACTTGTGATTCCCTATTGTGGTCCCACCCTACCCCTGGGGGTCAAGATTTGAACAATTTAGAATTTACACTACCCAAGAATGTTCCAATTAAGTTTCAGCTTTTCTCGCCCGGTGGTTCTTGGGAAGAAGATTTTTAAAAATTTTTTCTACATATTTCAATGTAAAACTTGGACTCCCTATTGTGACCCCGCCCTACCCCGGGGGTCAAGATTTAAAAATTTAGAATTTACACTACCCAAGAATGCTTCCACATAAGTTTCAGTCTTTCTAGCTCAGTGTTTCTTGAGAAGATTTTTTAATGACCCCACCCAATTCTTGTATTTTCTTGACTATCTCCCCTTTGAAGAGGGCTTGGCCCTTCATTTTAACAATTTATAATTCCCTTTACCCAAGGATGCTCGGTACCAAGTTTGGTTAAAATTGGCCCAGTGGTTCTTGAAAAGAAGTTGAAAATGTGAAAGTTTACAGACGGACGGACGGACGGATGGACGACGGACAAGGGTGATCAGAAAAGCTCGCTTGAGCTTTCAGCTCAGGTGAGCTAAAAATATTAATCCAGATGGTGTAGGCACTTTGATATTACCAGCATCATCCACATTTCTGTCATTGTCGTTTCAAGAAAAGTACTCTTTCATTTTATTCTCAAAACTTAAGAGAAAAAAAGAGTTTACTGATCCCCCAAGAAAAAAAAATGTCCAGACTGATATACCTTACTTTCATTTACCTGAAATACAAGAGGCAGGGATCTTTGTCCAATCGACTATTTTCATTTTTTGTTTGGGAGTGCGAGAACAAATATTACCGACTCCTCTAAAGTTTGGATCTGGCACTGGTGGAGGAGGGGGAGGGGGTTGTGATACGTGGTTTCCACTTCGGGTGACTTGTGTTTCACATCTCAGAAATGCCTCCTTCACGGAATCTTCAACCTTTTTCCATTGCTTTATACTGAAAATTTAGTCTCGGGTTATTCGCAAATGGTACTGTTAGTACTTAAGTAGTCAATAAGTTTATTGTAAAAGATGAACGTATACGCAAGTTGTCTTAAAAATTGAAGCATTTGTGAAACTATGATATTTTGGGAAGAAGAATTACAATTGTGCTTATGTTTCCAATGTTAAATAAGACATAACATATTGATATATCAAAGACAGTTACTGGAAGCAGTTTTTGTCCCTTTAAGCTGATTGTTTATAAAATTAATAGTTATGATAGTAAACAAAGACACTCATGAAGATGCAAAACTCTTTCTATACCTGGGTGATTTTTCCGTCTGACTTTGTAGAAGAAATAGCATAATATTAAGAAGCACCTCCGCAAATGGTGTGTTGTAAACCTGATAACAATCATAAAGAATTTAATTAACGACCCCTGGTTATTCAAACAAAAGAAATCAGCTTTAAAAATTAAGAATACTGAAATATTCAAATTTCATTTTTGCACTGATATAACTAGGTCTGTCTTTATCTGAATAGATCACATTGACTCACTACATTATGTTTGGAAATTTAAGGTACATCTAGAGAAGAAAAACATTCAAATCAGCATTCATCATTAGTGGTTTGTAAGTTGACTACGATATGTTTTTAAATTGAAACATTTGATTATTCTCCTTAGCAGTGAAGAATCGAAACGCATTTTAATCAAAACATTATTTCAATAACCAAGGTAGGAAAACAAATGTCAAAGATTCAAGGTTGTTTTGAGATCTAATTTATGTCTCCCGCACTTGAAATATTTTCATTCCGTTAAATACCTTCAAGTATCATGCTGCAGCTCAAGAACATCAAATAGAATAAGATTGTTTCGGGGCTACAATCAGGTTATTTCAACGACGCAGGTGTTAAGGAAGCACTAAGATAATCTGACTAGACTAAGTCAGTGATACAATGTGACGTCATAGTAGGCGAGATGACGTCAATTGTAGAACACAAGTTTTCTAGTTTTCAGTTTACTCAAAGAAATTATCAAACCCCGGGGTATTGTTGCTCTGTTAACTTTTTTATTAAGGAAATTTTTGCTATTACATGTAATACCAGTCACGTGATGACGTCGTGATGGTGCATTTCTTAGCCTCAGACACTCTGTTGTCTTTCTGCATTAGTTAATATAAGTTTATCGGCGACTTTGATAAATTATCAAACTTAATTTTCTTTAAAAAGTCTAAATTTCCCGAGGAACGATTTGTATGCTTCCTTAACATACCCGCAGACATGATTTTTTAGGAAAAAAAATTAAAGAGAATTTTAGCAGATTTATTTTTAAGGAATTTTTTTAAGGATATGGTCTTTTCCTGTTCGCTAAGATTTTTTTTTTCTTTTTTGAAAATTACAAGAGATTCCTAGAATAATTGAAAAAAAATGTCAACTGAAAGATGAAAAGAATATAATATATAGAAAATTAATACAACATATGTATGTTAACCTTATGATAAAGAGCATTGAAAACCTCCTTGGCATTGTTAATATCGATGCATGTCCGGTATAAGGTCGCCATTTCTTCATCATCTGACGCCTTCTCTTTGTCAAAAACTTCACACTGAACCATCATATCCTCATCGTCTTCCTTTCGTAGATCGTTGATAATACCCAGACAGTTTAATCCTAAATAAAGATTAAAATATGCATTTTTTAAATGCAGTTTTAGTGTTGGACATCGATTTTCAATATGTTGTTTATATATGTTTCATACATTTCTTTATTTTCACCATTTTCATTTAGAAACGTGAAAAGAAGCCATGTATCCCAAATTTTGAAAACTGGGGTTATATGGAAATCAAGATATCAGGGGTTCTCCTATCGTTTCCTTTATATGTTAAACTCTATTTGGTTTCAATATAAATTTTCGACATGTAAACAATCAACCTGTGATTGAAAGAAGAAAGACCAAAATTTTCTGTAAGGTAGCCCACCCCATACATAATAATAAAATAATACAGAGCTTTGTAAAAGCACTGTGCAGAGGTATTCCTTTACCTACCAATAAATTCATTGCGGATTCTTACTCTCTCCTGCAATTCTTCATTAGCCAAAATGATACAATTGACAAAACCCATCAATGTAGTTCTGTAGGAAACCAAATCTGCCTTTTCCAGTTCATCCATTATAACACTGAAGCGATATCTTTGGTTTTTCTTTATCTTAAAAACAAATGTCAGCCTTGACTTTGCTGAAAAGTACTTTTTTGAGTTTGGAATGTTTTAACTTTTTTGCCTTCATAACAAAGTTATTAATGCACATTTTGTTTATCTGTTTTCGCCCATGCTCCCATCTTTGGGAACAATGCTGATTTCGCGTAGTTAGGGAATTGTTGTGACACATGTTTTGCTTTGATTTTGGTTTTCGTTTGGATTTTGTTTTTTTTTTAAAGAAACACTTATTTTTATAATTAACAATAACGGACAAGGATTGAAAGACAAAGAACTAAGAGCGATCATATTTTTCTGCCGCCTACCTCCAAGCTAAGTCAGTTTTCAGAATTAACATATTTAAATGAATTTTCATATTTATGTACAGATTTATGTAAATTTTCATAACTTATTTGGGAAAACAAAGAAAGGCGACTCTACTATTTTGGTAAAACATGTGGGTTTTTTTCACTATAGAAATCAAAGGAAAACGGAAAAGATTTTTAAAGGCTCTCTCCCCTGAAATAAAAATTCTTCTTTACACGTATTATGAATTGTTATTTCACAATACATACCAAAGAATTTGTTGTTTCACGAGGGAGAGGGAAGGGAAACATGTTTACAGACAAGGAACAACAAAAAAAGTTATTTTATTATAAATTTCAAATGAGATTACAAATTAAAAAAATAATAGCTTTATCAATCATATACAGTGTATGTTGAATATTACATAAATCAAACATGAAGAATGATTAAAGGGTCATTATTTCATTTTCCATGAGTATTTGAAAATCTAGTGATGTTTTAAAGCCTGATTTTAATGGATAAAATTGTCTATCCCTCCTATGAGAAGACATAAATTAGAGCAATTAACTATTTGACCTGTTTTAAAAATTATTTATCATTACTAATGACCGTTTCTTGTCATTTAAACGAATTAAATGGCCAGATGAATTAAATGGGTATAAAGGTATAAAATCGAGAGTTTGTGTTCATAGTTCTTCACAATACAGACAAGAATTATATCAAGGTTCGAACACTTAATAGCAAAATGAATAAATGGAAGAATATTTTATGATACGGGTATACCTTATAGCTGTCTAGAGCATAAAGAGTGAGGATGTATCCATCGCTTGATTTCAAACACAGCGCTGACAGTAATTCAAAGACCTGGGTCTTCACTATTGACTGGTTTGTATCCAATGCTTGAGACAAAAATAATGAAGAAAAGGTTGAACAAAATATTTAGAGAATTGAGCTGAGATAAATTATAGCTTAGTATTTACGAATTTATATTTTATTTGCATTATCCGTTTTGTATAACACTTTTTCAGCAATATTTTTATTAGGAAAGGCAATTTGCATCTAGATAACCGATTATTCGGTCGGAACGATTGTAGTCGGTTAGAAAATCTGTAATCGGTTAGTCGAAAAAAATAGAACATATATCTAAATGCTGTGGTAATATTTGCAAATTTATTTTTAAAAAAAGGATTATCTCCCTCATGCATAGCTCTGATCCTTAGAGGTATTTGGCTCCAGTTTTTGGCATCTTTTTCAGCTCTTCCAAGTCTTTTTAATTAAATATTTTGGATTTCCAACGTTTCGGCTTGAGCATCACTGAAGAAACGTAATTTGTCGAAATGCGCATCTGGTGCATCAAAATTGGTATCGTATATGATTTACATGTAAATTTGAACGCAATTTTCTTACAATTCATTTTAAAAAATGAGACGTCTACATAAACGTTGACAATTTAGCGTTTTCACATAATTATCTATTTAAGGAGGTTTGATCCTGTTCTCAAACGTATTAAGAATTTTTTTTTTACATGTATTAATTATATTTTTAGAATCTACACACATAGCTTAATTAAAAATCAAAACAAAAAATGGGGCTTAATGCTCTTCTTATGCGCATGGAGCATTTAATATTACCTTTTAGCACTGTTATAACGTCTAACAAATCAATCAGTTTTTCTTCAAATATTTTTTATCCAAATAAATTATGGGAACAAACGCAGTCTTTATTTTTCCTCTTCAATACTCACATTAAAATTTGTGACAACAAAAAAGTTTCAAATTACTCCGCATAGTCAATCATTATAACTTTCTGCACTCAAAAAATGTTATTTTTCTGGCATTAAAAAGTCAACAAGCAATAAAATCGTTTGAAAGTAATGACATTTTTTCTGAATTTTCAAGCAGAATGGTTAAAATTATCTTATAAATTCAGAAAAGAAAATTAAAAGTGTGGATCTGTGATGTTCATTTTTAGATATTACTTAAATAGAGTTAATTTTAAGCTTAAATTGGGCTATATTTTTTTCGAGAACTTTCTGAATATATTTATTTAGCTAAATTTATCACATATGATGATAGAATCCATGACAGTTAATTTAATACATAATTTAGGACCAGCATAAAATATTTCATTGCACAAAATAACTCTATGTGCAGGCTGCATGTAAAACTAGCTAGGAACCCATACTTAAGAGAGAATGTCACGAATCATCAAGCTTCAGATGGAAACTTTAAATTTTAACCTCCTGTTTTCTTTTATTGGTTGTAAAAAGTGTTCATAGTACACAACTTTCACATACATGAAAATGATGCTTGATCAACGAAACTATTATTTTTTCCCCTTATTATGTGTTGCCATGGAAACCAACATAAGTTAAGAAAAAACACTTCAATTTTAACTTTTTTTAAAGAATATTTTTACAAAAACAATAGAGATATCACCTACAACAGACTTTATGCTAATTATTAAAGATGCATAGTATACAAAAAAGTTTAAAAGCAAATCTAAATACCTAGGCATCGGTTGCCATGGCAACACAAATATTGTACAGTTTTACAGTTTGAAAAATTGAAAATTACCTCTCAAGTTTAAACTTATATATGTAAAATCTACAACAAGCTGAACATTAAAATGAATTTTATTCTTACACAATACAGGTTGATATTCAAGAATGGCATATAAAATTGAGAAGCATTTTTATTGTTTTTGTGGAAAAAACGGTTAAATTTTATGTTTTTACTCTTAAGAAACATTAAAAATACACAGCAAATTTTAAGGAGAACTTTCAGTTTCTTCCCAATTGATAATTGTTAATGTATATTTGCTATCATACTCTTGCATTATCAATAAATATAGTAATATTATGAGATAAAAATCCTGTAATGTGCCCATAGCAACCAATTTTATTGCATAGCAACCAAGGCATTTTCAAGAGATTGTGTCAAAAAATAAAGGAGAACATGTATTTACATATAAAAAAAAAATAAATCAACAAGCTTTATTTCACTTAGGAATAATAAAACATACTTAAATTTCAGTATCAATCATATTCTGTGCATAGCAACCAAATGATGTCCATAGCAACAGTTAATTTTTAAGTTTTTACGCCAATAAAGGTTAAAAACACATCAATTTTTAAGGGAAAAAACCTTCAATTTCTTCCACATTGATGGTTAAGGGTCCATTACATAATTTCATGTATATTTGCTAATATACTCTTGCAACATCAATAAATAAAGTGATATAATGTTGAAATAATTATGTAATGTTCCCTTAGTAACCAATTTTGCTGCATAGTAACCGATATATTTTCAAAACACTGACAAAAAAATGAAGGAGAATATGTATTTATATACAGAAAACAAGATATTTAAGCTTCATCACTTATGAATTATAAAAACATAGTCAATTTTCTGCATCAGTTATGTAATCTGTGTATAGCAACCAAAGTGGTCAACAGCAACAGAGCTGAACAGACATTTTGTAATCCTTAAATTATCAAAAAATGTTGGTAACACTCCAATGAACTATTTATGAAAATTCAAACAAAACATGATCAATTTATGTATGAGAATTGTTTTTGATTTTGTTTGTTTGTTTTTTGTTTTTTGTTGTTTTTTTTTTTTTTTTTTTTTTGTTTTTTTTTTTTTTTTTTTTTTGTTTTTTGTTTTTTTTTTTTGTTTTTTGTTTTTTGTTTGTTTAGGTTTAACCTTTACATAATTTGTCTTAAATTCAATATTTCTCTTCTTTTAATTGAGTAGTCATTCCTCATTCAATGAAATCTTCAATCCATTTAATTTTCATCTGTTTCTTGATAAGGCAATGCCCATGTCACAGCATTCAAAGAAATCATCTCAAACGGTACTTTTCGGAACATAATCAGAGAGACCCATAATGCTGATGGCTTGTGTCATCTCACTTGTCTCAGTCATGTGTGTGTCTTGACTCCCTGGAAATCACAGTCTCTCATTAGAATCTGACTTCTGTGTAAAAACTTCAAAAATTAAAAACAATATTAAACAAGAAGCCCATGGGCCAGTACGCTCACCTGAGTAACTTTGGCCTTGTTGTTTTTCACCTATTTCCCACCTTGTAGTATTTATTGTGGCCCTGCCCTAACCCCGGGGGTCATGATTTTAACAATTTAAAATCTACTTCACCCCAGGATGCTTCCACTTAAGTTCCAGCTTTTCCAGCCCAGTGGTTCTTAAGAAGAAGATTTTTAAAGGTTTTTTCTACATATTTCAATGTAAAACTTGGATTCCCTATTGTGGCCCCACCCTAGCCCCAGGGTCATGATTTGAACAATTTAGAATCGACACTATCCCAGGATGCTTCCACGTAGGTTGCAGTTTTTCTGGCCCATTGGTTCTTGAGAAGAAGATTTTTTAATGACCCCACCCTATTTTTGTCTTTTCTTGATTATCTCCCCTTGGAAGGCGTCTTGGTCCTTCATTTTTACAATTTAAACTTCCCTTCACTTAAGAATGCTTTGTACCAAGTTTGATTAAAATTTGCCCAGTGGTTCTTGAGAAGAAGTTGAAAATGTGAAAAGTATACAGATGGACGGACGGACGGACGACGGACAATGGGTGATCAGAAAAGCTCACTTGAGCTTTCAGCTCAGGTGAGCTAAACTACATTTCCTTAAATGGAGAAAAATTAACAATCTCAAAGGATGTTTTTTTCCCTTTAATCTGAGTAAAATTAAAATATTACTTTGGATTCAAATTTATGAATTAAAAGAAAAAAAATTAATAAGAAAGAGTTCCATAGGTCACACTGCGCACCTGAGCCACCTATGCAATGCTCTTTTCTTTAAGAAGTTTTTGAAAAAACATTTTAATCTATATTCCCATGAAAAATGTTCTTACCAGGGCTGTACCCAAGCATCAAGAGCCCATGACTTATGCATACTTGAATCCACTCACAACATGCATATGCTGGATAGCAATGTGACTTATGTAGCCGTAAAATTTGCTTCCATATTTTAGCCCCACTAAACCCAGCTTGTATCTACAAGACTTGCGAATTTCGATTTTCTTATGAAATATATTGCACACCATTTATAATTTTGCTTGTTATTGGAACACTAAGATACAATGAGTTCATTTAAGAAATGAATTCAACTTTTAAGAATTCATAAGGACATGAATTAGGACGCTTCACACAATTTATTTTAAGACACGTGATTTGAATAAATTTAAATCTACATACCTGAGGGTTCTTCCATATCAATATGACTGATCAAGGTCTTGCTGTTTTAGAGAAGAAGATTTTTAAAGATTTTCTTTTTCCTATCCCTATGTAAGACTTTGATTGCCCTTTTTGGCCCCATCCTACCCCAAAAAGGTCAAAATTTGAACAGAACTGGATCTACACTATGTAATTAAAGTTTCACATAAGTTTCAACTTATCTGGCCAAGTGGTTCTGTTCTTTTTTTTTAAAGATGCCACTAAATTTTCACTAGGTTTTCTCCCTCTTGAAAGATTGTGTGACCTTTCTATGAATAAACTTGGATTTCCTTTGCCCAGGGATGCTATGTAACACTTTTGGTTGAAATTGGCCTAGTTTTTCTGGAGAGGAAGTCAAAAAGTTTAAAATTGGACAAACAGACGAACACTGAACAAATGTGACCACTTTAGCTTACAGCTCAGGTGAGCTAAAAGGTGCAAATGAAAAAAAACCCAATAATTATTATAAATGACAATATACTTACATTATCTTACGATCCATCTGTGCCTAATATAACTGATTCTGGTTTCAATAGATAATTTCTTCATTCTCTCTATGAAAGTATAAAAAAAAATATAATTATAGGTTTGCCCTTGAAAATATGCCTGTTATTATACTGACTTTTCCGTGAATGTTAAAATGTTATGACACACATCCTTTAACTTGAAAATTGAGAAATATTCAATGGAGGAAATAAAATACATTTAAGAACATGTTTTTTTTTTCAATAGACAGAGGGAATTAAAATTCAGTGATCACTATTGGAAGGTTTTACATGCATGGGCATGTACATTATGATGCAGTATTGAACTGTGGAAACATTAATTTTATGGAGTTTTATAAATTTTAACAATGCCACACATCTTCAACCATGAAATTAAATATTTGTTCTCAAACCTTGAAAATTTGACCCCTCAAAATTAAAAAATATATATTTTACAGTATTTCTTTTCTTCTGATCAGAGACATAAACTAAAACAACAAATAAATATTAAAATAATGATTAATATTTCTAGTCTTATTTAATATGTCTTTCTATTTAAAAGTAAATGACTCTTAATACCAGTGAATAACTGCTAAAGGCTAAATTGTCTTTTTTCTAGATGCTAGCAGCATTTTCTAAACATTCTGTTGAATCTGTAGAGTGTAGAGTACATGTACATGTATCTGCATGTAGAGCTACCTTGTATAATTTACATGAAAATCTGTAGTGCTGCTAACAAGAGATTTTTCTTGGCTTTTGTAGAGTAAAACAGGAATGAAATATAGAAATACATTTATAATACATTCACGCATTATCTTTTATCTGAAAACAAATCAGTTTGACACTGTTATCTTGCAAAATTAATTAATGTAATATTGTATTGCAATTTGCAATTACCATGTGCAAATCTGATCTACAGACTATCATAGTAAAAGTAACAGTAAAATGATCTTTGCCAAGGAAACAAGGACCCCTCGTATGTTGTTAAGCATAGTAATATATCTGAAAGAATTGCCTTAAGAAAGTATCTTTCATCCCCCCCCCCCCCTTCCCCCAAATCCTGAAATTGAAAAGGTTTTTCAGGTATTTTTATTTTTTTTTCTTGCATGTCAAAAATTTTTATGTTTGGCATCTGTTAAAATTAACTTGAAAAACCCCACCTCCATTCCATCCACCACAAAAATCTTTGATCCGCAACCTGAATTTCAATGAGCTTTTTTAAATGTATTTATACAAATTAATGTTTCGCTTTCAGAACATTTTAAATGTTAAATAAATTTACATGATGATTAAAAAATCTATGATTATAACATGTACATAGCTATACTGGGCATTTCAATAACAAATAAATATAGAGAAAATATATACATGTACCAGTACCAGGTGTCGGTCTTGATTGTCACTGTATCAGCTTTGCATTATTTGTTATTAAAATATTTGCATCAAATTAATATATTTGTTTCTGCATACTTCTACAAAAAGGAAAAATATTTGAAGATCGATGTAATGAGTGTGGCGATTTTTGGGATAATAAACAAAGGAAACCAATTCATTTGGATTTTACATGCATTTAGCTACCAGTTTAAGTTGTACACAGATGAATGGAGACAATTCGGATAAGGAAGAAAGTGATCGCTTTTAGAAATAAATATATATATTTTTTAAATTGTATTACCTGATTTGTCATAAGGTTTTTGTTGTTGACAAGATTCCAAGTTTATGAATCTTTGTCCCTCTTGAAACAACATGAATTTTCCTTGAGTCAGTGCACCAGAACATCCAAAGGTTGCCGACATTTTTTGTTTCTATCACAGAAGAGCTCCAAGGGAGGTAATTCATGACAATAAAAGATGGGAAAAGTACCCATCAGTATGATAAAAAACCCCTTTCAATTTAAGCCCACTTAAGAATGCTTCTCAATTTTAATTTTGATATAAACAGTATTAATGTTCACCTTTTTGAGGATAGCATCAGATATTTATTTTCTTGTTTGAGATTTGAGAATTCAGTCACCGAAACAGGGTCATAAATAGGCTAAGTGTATGTAGAAAAACTAATAGAAATTTAAAAGTTTTTGTTCACATGCAGACAAAATATAAAAATACTGTTTTTTTAAAAATAGTTTTAATCGGATTTATTAATAATTATTGATTTTTTATTTGTTGTACTATGAAAAAGTACTGCAAATTGACTGAATCTGAATTTTTCAAAGCGTGTATTTTACTTACTTTGATATATGGTTACCATGGAAACGAGTGGCTAATCATTGTAAAGTTTTACCACAAATGATAAGACTGTTAAAGAAGTTTATTAACGCAAAAATCCCGAAATTTTTAAATTTTATAGTTTCCATCAATTACACTGAGGAAGCTTGATGATTCGTGACATTCTCTCTTAATAATACTGTAAATGTGCGAAAGAGAAAAAAAAACAAGATAATTCTCTCCTAAAAAAACCTGAAGCCACAAAATATACTTCCTCCCTTTATGATTTTGGTATGGAATATAATCATGGGATTTTAATTGAATACAGTTTCATTAGCATTGTAGAATTCAAATTTATTGTAAGAACTAAAACATTATGAAGATTTTTTTTCAAATAGAGATCAAGACAAAAAAATCTGCTCAAAAGCTCAGGAAGGAAGCTCTTAAGCCGAATTGGAGGTAATTATTGTTCTCCTGATTGAGATCGCAGGCTAATTGGTCAGGATGTGAAGTGTTAATTACTACATCATGTCGTTATCAAAACTGTCCTGTAATTATACCCGCACTTTCTAAAGAAAGTTCGGGTATATTGTTGTTACTCATGTCCGTCCGTCCGTCCGTCTGTCACACTCTTCTTTCTCAAACTCCTTTTACATTTTACACAGTAGCCTAATCATCTTTTGGGGGATGGTTAGTGGTGTCCTGCAGATGTGCAGTAAAGTTTTGGAATTTTCATTTTCACCCTGGGGGTCAAATAGGGGTCGAAAAATGACGTTTTTTATGCAAAAAGCCCCTGGTTCCCTGAACTCCTCTTACATTTTACACAGTAGCCTAATCATCTTTTTGGAGATGGTTGGTGGTGCCCTATGGATGTGCAATAAGGTTTTGGAATTTTTATTTTCCCCCTGGGGGTCAAATGGGGGGGGGGGTCAAATTTTAAAAAAAAAAAAAATTTACATGTTTAAACATCCTGGTTCCCAGAACTTCTCTTATATTTTATGCACTAGTCTTAAATCATGATCATTTGGAAGATGATTGATTTTTTCCTGTGGATGTGTAAAATGGTTTTAAAATTTGCATTTCCATGTGGATAGCAAATAGGGGCAGGAAAAAAAATGGCCCCTCCCTAACCCATGGGGTCATGATTTGTACAAACTTGAATCTACACTTCTTGGGAATGTTTCCATATTAATCATGCTTTTGTTGTTCTTAAAAAGAAGAATTTTGAATATTTTTTACCTTTTATTCCTATATAAAACTTTGATCCCTTATTGTGGCCTGACCCTATCCTCGGAGGTCATGATTGGAAAACTAGAAATATGTCCATAGGATATAAATGCCCCGCTGAAATCTATATTACTACTGTTATGCAACATGAAAATTTGTACGAGTGTATGAAGTTTGAGGAGAATATCTTGAACAGTTTCTTTTAAATTGAAACTAAAATTAAAAAAAATGGATATAGATGATAAAATCTCACAAAATTATGTATAAGTGCATGCTTACATAAAAATATCTTAGATTGTTTCTTTAAAACTAAGCAAAATACAAATTAAAGAGAAGGGAGGTCAAGGTCACAGGAAAGTGCAAGGTGAAAAGTTTTTGATGCAGTTGAATAGCTCTCACTAATACATATTAGCATATTAGGTTTGATAAAAATATCTTGAATGATTTATTTAAAACTGAGCTTAACACTTATTTGAGAAAAGAGAGGTCAAGGTCAAAGGAAAGGTTGAGGTCAAAATGCTGATGCAGTTCAAAGCTTATATCAGTATGTATTTACTATTAGCATATGAAGTTCGATAAAAATATCATAAATGTAGATAAACACTAATTTAAAAAAGTGAGGTCAAGGTTAAAGGAAAAGTCAAGGTCAAAAAAGTTGATGCAATTGATAGATCTTAGCAGTATATATCAGCATATGAAGTTTGATAAATATATCTTGAATTGTTTATTCAAAACTGATATAGACACTAATTTAAGAAAAGTAAGGTCAAGGTCAAAGGAAAGGTCAAGGTCAAAAAGGTTGATGCAGTTGAAAAGCTTACATCAGTATGTATCAGCATATGACGTTTGATTGAAGTCGGACATGAGAAACACTATATGCCTCGGCCATATTTATGGCAGGGCATAAAAAACTTGAATCTACACTATGTGAGGATGTGTCCATATCAAAATGACTAATAAGCAAATTCAAAGAATTGTGGTCCCCTGCTTTCCGTGTCCTAGTGGATGGGATGCCATTATTTATGACATGTTGTTTCAAATATGCACGCCATATCATATGTCATTCAATAGTAATCACCAAAGTTAAAATTTTTGAAAATTAGGTAAAACATGAAGGTCAAGGGGTAAAAAAATCATAGCATGCTCGGAAACATCTTGTTACAGGTAATGTACATGTCAAATATGTCCTATCTCTTCTCAAACAAAAGTTATAAGGAAATATAACATTTTTGAAAAGTAGGTTAAACTTCAAGGTCAGTGTCAGAGAGTCAAAAGACATGATATATTTAGAAAGGTCTTGTCACAGGTAATATACATTTATAATATGAATTCCCTATCTTTACTCTTTCAAAATGATCAATTTAAAATAATGTTAAATTTTTGGAAAAGTAGGTCAAACTTCAAGGTCAAGGTCATGGGTTCAAAAATCATGTTTAGAAAGTTCTTGTAGGTAATGTACATGTGAAATATGAAAGCCCTATCTCTTATTATTCAGAAGTTATGACCAAGGTTAAATTTATTGTGACAGACGGACAGACTGACAAACGAACAGACTGACAGACAAATGAGATTTAATGTCCCCTAGGTCCCTTCATGCGAAAACGGATGACAATAATGCCCTTGCTGTTCATGAGAAGAAGATTTATGATGGAAAAAATCCCCTGCATTTTCTATGTAAATCATTGGATCCCCATATGTGGCCCCACCCTACACCAGTGGGTCATAATTTCAACAAATTTGAAGCTACACTAAACTTTTTGGGCCCATTCAGTGAGTCTTGATAAGACTTTTTTAAAATGATACCACCAAATTTTCACTAATTCTTGATTATCCCCTCTTGAAAGAGGGTGTGACCCTTCATTTGAACAAACTTTAATCCCCTTCACCCGAAGATGCTTTGTGGCAGGGTTGGTTGAAATTGGCTCAGCGGTTCTAGTGAAGAAGACAAAAATGTGAAAAGTTTACAGGCCGAGAGATGGATGACAAACAAAATGTGATCAGAAAACCAGAAAAACTCAAGTGAGCTAAAAACTGATGATCACAAGTACTTGGAAAGAGTTACAGTATTTGAAAAGCATTTTTTTTTTTCATGCATTGTTTTCAGAAGCTGAAAAGGTATGACTTGTATCCATGTTGAAAGAACTTCACATTTCAGAAAACAGTATGATTAAAAATAGTTAATCAAGGTGCTTTGAGTAGCAAAATAAGCTAAACTGGTATAGCTAATTCAACCATAGAGCTTATGAATTTTAAAATGCACAACCTTTTCAACTCTTAATCATTCTTAAAATATTTATATCACCATTTCTGATTCAAGGGAGAACTAGAGATATGACCAGAAGTATATCCGTTCACTAATAAACATGTACATGTATACTGTGTTTTTTAAGTCATTAATATTTGTTTGTTGTTAAATGTCCCTCTCGGGAATATTTCACTCATATGGAGACACCACCACTTAAAATTAATGAAGACGTACAAGTCGGATTTGAGGTTAACATTCATTTTAGGAGTTTTCAACAATTAAGACGTAAAGGATAACTCCTTCCCCTTGCCCCTTCCCCTTCCCAGACCCCTGTTTGTACATGGTTTGACCCAAATTCATGAATGAAATGTCAAGTAATCTTATCACTGATGCACTTTTATTTAATTTGATGTAGTCATATTATGAACATTTCCAATTTATTAAGAGAGTGGGAATGACCTCCAGGGGTTCATAACCTTAAACCATTAGATGTACATAACATAATAACACAAGAAACAAAATTATGTATAGTCAAATGGAAAAGTTTTCTACTATTTTGGAGTCACATGATCATATGTCATTTTAGGGACAGGGAGCGGCTAGGGAGATTGGACCCCCCCCCCCCTCCCCTCGAATTTGCAGAGTTATTTAAATAGGGCTATATACTGATTTACAGAAGCAAATAAAAAATGAATTTGGATGCCCCCCCCCCACTAAAAAAATATGGACCCCACGATCATTGTTTTTATTTTGTTTGTTTGTTTGTTTGTTTGTTTGTTTTTTTTTTTTTTTTTTTTTGCTTCTCAGGAAATTCTGGGCTGGAATTTTTTTTGAGTGAGGTGTGGACCCCCCCCCCCCCCCCGGAAAAAAAATTCCTGGATCTGTGCCTGTAACTGAATGTAATGTCGACAACGCGAGATAACTCTTCAGAATGTGAAATTCGTCTACTGTGGCATCCGATGATCCACTCTCTACCATCGGCTCATACATTCAGTGTCTGAGAGAGAAACGAACGACAACTCTGCATGGGAGATTGCCGATGATCTTTGATCCTTTTTAAACTTTAATCTAACCATTTGCATTTCGGTTTATTTTACCCCAATCTATACTTAAACTTGTACTTACCGACTGTCATAGGTCCTGTCAACTTCATGAAATTCAATTAAAACACAAAATGAATTAATTTCCACTGATATATATGTAACACTGCACCATGTGCAATCTAAAAATGATAATGGTAAAACTAGTACTAGTACTGGTAGGGTGACGCAAGCCCAATGTGATGTAGAAATTTTCAAAAAGGTGTTCACATACATGTACAGTACAAGAACAAATTTTAAATTATCATAACAAACGATGTTTTAACATAACTTTGCCATCTAGGCCTTTTTCCAAAAACAGGCAAATTGTGTGTGTGTGTGTTTGGGGGGGGGGGGGGTGACAAAATTGATTGGGTATGGCTTTTCAAGGAGGTTTTTGCCTAATCAAATACTAAAATAAGTTTGTACATTCATCAAAAACGTTTTGTACTAAAATAATATTATTTGTTGTTGAGAAAATAAATTTAAAAAAATTCCAATTATGGGCCAAAAATTTATATCCCCTCCCCCTTTCATCAAAACCTAATTTACATCATTAATTAAATTCTGTTATTTCAGACTGGTAATGAATTAAGTATATGAAATGCGTATAAGAGGTCCATGGGTCACATTGTCACCTGAGCATTTTATGCTCGATTTGACGAATACATGTACTGTGTAAATTTTAGAATTATTTGGACTTTTTCCTTGGTAAGCCCAATATGAAGGAGTGTGCATTTAGAGGCAAACACCTTTGTGCGGGTATTACTGTCTCATGACAGCATCTAGTTCTTTAATGAATTTAAATAAATCACCGTACTGTGAATTATTATGTCTATCTTTTGCAGTTATCTATCAAATTATATTACTATACAAACATTGTAAATTAAGTGAAAGTTCAGACTTAGTTTTGATTATGGCGACAATACAGAATGTGTAACATCTGCTCTAAGAAATTATCAATATCTGATTTCTCAGGCATGTTTTTTTATGGTTTCTTAATTTTTTCTTATCTATTCAAATTGAAATAAAATACATGTACGTGTAGTTTCCTGATCAAGATAAACAGATTGTTTCTAACATCTTATATGAGTAGAGTTACTTGAAAAAGAAATGTCAAGAAGATATGTATTTTGATTCGATTAACGGGTGAATCGGTCTGAACGTCTTGCGGTTAATCGATTAGCAATTTAATCGATAGCCATCCCTTATATTTATATATAAATGAAAATAAGTCAACCCCTCCCCCCCCCCCCCCCCCCAATTTACTCGTCTATCCCGATTTCATATCTCGAGAGATGTTTTAAGTTATACTTATTTCTTTATTATTCATTTTAAATGCATAATGGTTCATCAAGGAGCAAACTTAGGATCTTTGTTTACGTGTAAAATGTATATTGACTGATTCCAAGAGGTACTTAAGTACAAGTTCACTTGAACAGGGTAATAAATATTTATTATTATAACAAAAAAATCCTTCCCTGAATGAAAACAAGATCATGAATGTAGCTTAATACAGATTTATACTGAAAACGTTAAGATGTTTGGTTTTATGTTAGAATGTGCAAATATGGATTATAAGTCATTATACGAGGGGTGATCAAAAAGTTTGCGAACTAATTGAATTGTTTCCTTAAAAGAAATAAAATGAGGTCTCAGTGTTCATTAATCTTTTAAGTAGTCTTCACCGATTTTAATGCACACCTGCCATTGTTTGCCGATGCGCGACTCACGCGATCCAGGCGGTCAGGTGACATGCTCCGTGGCGATCTGTTCACAGAGGCTATGAAATTTTACCGAGTCTTATATTTCTTACCATGAAAGTTATTTTTACAACAGTACCAGACCATCTGTCAGAAATGGCCAAATCTAAGCAATAGGATGGGTGGATAGGGAGATCCATTCCCAAAATTAGCATGGTGACTATCACAACCCGAGTCCTCTGTCTCGGGAGCGTCGTTTATCAAATATGGAAAAAGTATGGGCGCTTTTTTTAAAAATATCTGATATGTTTAAAGTCTAAAGTAAACGATATTTTAGATATTTAATAAATATATTATTGTTCAGATATTCAACTATTTTTCTAATTGTAACTTGGCGATCTTTCAAAACAAATTGCTCAACTAAGGACACATCTTTTTATCGGTATACTTCTGGTAAGTCCTTTGTCTTCATCGACCTTGTACAAATTATCATACTGTAAACCAACTATTATTCGCGTCATCTTTTTATTCGCGATTCGTCAGTTTAAAATCAATCCGCGACGATTAATTTTCACGACTGGGGAAAAATTCTCTATAAATACAAAACAAAATGAATGGTTCGCGGCGTTTAATATTCGCGAGTTAAAGTAGGTAACGAAACTCGCGAATATTTCTCGTACGCGAATAAAAGTTGGTTTACAGTATTCTACTGGAAAGGAATTTCCCAGATATACGTTAAAACTTAAAGCCGTTCGTTCCTCGAGTACGACTGTGTCAATCATTTTTTGTCACAAGTCACCTACCTATTGACATCATTTTTACTTGTGACTTCACAAACACGAAGCAAAACATTATATAACATCTGCTATTTATAGAAGATGTGTATGACTATATGTTTGCCAAATTTCGTTTTGATCTGAATTGTGGTTTTGTTAATATAGAGATAGTTCGCGAACTTTTTGATCACCCCTCGAAATTAAAAAAAAATATTAAGAAGGCATGATGTTAGAAAAGCAACAATCAATTATTTTTATTTTTATTTATTTATTTATTTCATGTTTTGTTTTTTTAGGAACCATAAATATCTTTATACATTCCAAAGTTATTGGGAAAAAAAAATCAAGAATGGAAAGCGAATATTTATTGACAATGATATAGAAATTCTATCAATATATTTAGGCTATTCAAACATTTTCTCAATAGAAAAATAAAATGAACTTTTTGCTCACTTGACTCTCAATTTGTTACAAACAGGTCTTAAATCTATGTTAAAAACAAACCATAGAAAACAACAATTTATCTTACCTGTAACAAGTTTTTTGGTGTAGCTGTCGTTCTGAGCCAGGAAAGATAACCCCATTGCAGAATTGGCCAAGTATCTGATACATGTCACACTTTCTAAAAGCATCAATGCTTCAAAAAAAGAAACTCTTCGGTTTCCCATTGTATCTACAACGTCCAAAAGAGCATCAAGTCCACCATAATTCATAAATTCATGCGTCCATTCCTCATCCAGTTTTTGTACTTTCTTTTTCAGGGAACCTAGGACTTCTGGAGTAGGGTCTCTTAATAATTGTACGCAGTCCTGAGGATCAAATTGATCAAAACGTATCTGGTAGATTACCCATTTCACTAATGCTCGAAATCTCTCTTTTGGGGTTTTCGATGGAGTATCGTTCTCCATTGCTGGGAGAGATGATTTATTCTTCCGGAAGGAGTTGCTCCTATCAGTCATCCTATCCTCTGAAATGCAAAAGACAAACTCCTTTCCTTTTAATAACTTGGAATTTTGCTTCACTAAGTACTCTTTCCTATAAGAATAAGTCTTGTTTACAACATACTTGACATCCACTCAATATCCGTCAAGCTTCAGATCAAAATATATTTCCAAGAATTCCATACCTGTTTGAAATTTTATACAATATTAATTCAAAATTCGAGTTGGATTTCCTATAATATATGAGTTGTGTGTGTGTATTTTTGAATGCTTAATTGGATACAGCAATCATATGTCCTTATGAAAATGTTTCAATATTTATGTCCACTTCTTACTTCAGTATCATAAGCATCTTCAATTAGAAAGCGGAAACCAACGTTTATTATTCAGAAAAATCTAACATTTCTAAGTATAACAGATTCACATTAATTTCTTCCTTATCGGAAGTTTTTTCTCTGTAATAATTCTATCTTGAATAACCAACAAAAAAACCCGTCAATTTCTTGGTTAATAGAAACTCTTTTAGCACGTAGTACAACCGTCATTTTTATAACGTTTTATATCTTTCTTTTAATCCCCATGCCCTTTACGTCCAAGACCATAATCATCCCTGTATTCTAATTTTCTCAGGGAATTCATAAATATTCTTATCTCGGTAGAGTATTAGACTATCATTCTGCATGTAAGGGAAAAAACATATCATTTGAAGCATTTGCTCAACGGAAGCTTGAAGAAAATTTAACATACCTTTAAGAAGGTAATTCTGTAAAGCAACCTATAAGTAACAGCTTACACATTATTCATGTCCAAACTTCTATAAGCTGCCTTTAAATCATACGTTATCTTCCAGATACTTTTAGGAAAATTGTCTACAGCCCCTTACACATCTTTCATCCACATTTTGCTACCTTTAGGTCAAGTCAAATTTCAGTTCCGGATTTTCTATCACTGACGGGAAATCAATATTTAATCAAGGTTCTTCATAAGGGATTTTACCATGACGGCCTGCAACAGCTAAATAGTGGCCCGCCATAGTTAAATCTATATGCGACATTGTTCAACGAGTGGCCGCCAAGATTTGTTTTTCTGTTGCATTACATTGTTGACACCAGTAGTTTAATAATTTGAGTAGTTAATTGTGTTAATACAGCGTGGCTGCATCTCCCTCCAAACGGAGAGATGGATACTATGTTGAATAAATATGATTTATTTAGGGGCAACTTGTGTTGAGTGAAGCATGAAGAATAATAGGTTAATCAACTAATGCACACGATATCACTCAAAGTTTTTTTTCCTTTATTTTCCAAGACCTGGTACTGCATTTATTTTGCGCAAATGTATCAAATACTTTACAGAGGATTTACCCAAAAAAAATCTTTGCCAACGTGGCGCAGTGGTAAGAGCGTTTGGTCTGGAGACGAGGAGTAAGGAGTTGATTCCTACGTCTCGGGTTTGAATCTCACTGCGTGACAAGGAAACGGTCTTTTGGGTTAGACCGTATAAACCGAGGTCTCGTGTCGATGCAGGTGCTAGCACTAAAAAGATCCCTCGTTGCTCAATGGCCCTGATTGCAGAGTATAGGTCTTGATTTTGTGGCCCTCCGCCGGCAAGTCTTGTCGTCTCAATATGAGTGAAAAATTCTCCCGAAAGGGACATTAAACAAATAAACATACAAAAAAAATCCACAATTTCTAGTAATTGACACGCACCCAAGCAAGGCCCAGTCTTCATAAGTCTAAGTTAACGTGTTTAAAGCAAGACAAAATTTATCTCATCTCTGCACAGCCCACCAAAAGTGCCCCACCCAAATGTTCTGGGTTTTTTCTTTGTTTTGCTTTCGTTTTGTTTATTTGTTTTGTCTGTTTGATTATTTTTTTTTGCTACAACATGTGTACATGTACATATCCCATCATCCATGAAAAGCGTTCACTTAATCGAAGTTAAAAAAGAATCACGGTGCTATATTTCGCATTTTTTTTATCTATGTCTCTTGGAAAAATAAACATTTACGGAGGAAAAAACTGCGAGAACTGTAAGGTAAAAAGAAATGAAGAAGATAGAAGAAAGATAGAAAATACTGTTTTGAATATTGTATTTATACAAACAAATAATAAATACATTATGACGAAAAAAGCTTATGTAATGGCGTTCGCCTGTTTGTATGTAAACAATTTTTCCTCCTACGGTTTTCAATAAAGTATTATATGTATGCAGACCTCATATCTTAGTAGACCTCATAATTCTGATTTTTTTTATTTTTAGGTGTTGCATTGGTTATATTATTAGAAAAAATATGTGAAATATTTCAACAACGATAATTTTCTTATATTATTTGTTAAAATTCAGTTGAATTTGGTTTAAATGAATACGAAATCATGTATTTTTTTTTCCCGAAAATAGTTGGCATGAAGACACTTCTGTAAATTAAGCATCTGATGAAGTGAAACCTGGAGGTTTGAACACGCATTTGCACTTTCAAGTTTCCTAGGCCTCCTCTATGGTTAAATGTTGAGATATGGAGAAACTCTGGTTTCTAAATGTTATCAATTTTATTTTCATTTACAGAGCCCCTTTCTGAAGTTTACCTGTAATGAACCCTTAATTTAGAAATTGATTGTATTGGTCAGTAATTGAGTCTTGTGTTGTATTTAAATATTTGCAATGCTGACCAACCAGCGAGATCTGCGTTCTCATGTTTTACTTCACATACCTTGTGTATTCTGTTTTTTAAAGGTAACAATCCCCCCCCCCCCTCCAAAAACAAAATAAGTCGTTCCCTTATGTGTTTTGTTCTAGGGAACAACTAGACCAAATACCCACCTAGAGACCTTTTACAAAAATCTGTTTTGAAACATGTGGGTCTTCATATTACCACACGCTTTCTACACCGTGAATGATTGATTGATGGATTATGTATATGTTGTTTAACGTACCAGTCGAGAACGTTTCACTCATATAGAGATGTCACCACATATCGGTTTAGGATCTGAAATTTAAACTTTAGTTGGCACTCAAGGCAATTCTTCGTCGCACCTTCCGCCTATTGTGATATGGGTTCTCGTTTTTTTTTTTTTGTTTTTTTTTTTTGTTTTTTTTTTTTAGGTTTTATCCCAAGACCCACAAACCTTGATCACGAAGCGAGCGCTCTACCGACCATCCACCATGACCCATATAGGGACATTTTAAGTTATACTTATTTCCAAATATTTCGTTTGAATATGTTGTGACATTCTTTAAATTTATATAACTATGCATAAAAATTGTAAAAAAAAAATCTTTTGTCTGAATGAACAGAGCATAGATCTGTCTTGAGAATAACAAATTTTAACCATCTTAAGAGGAACGACCGTTTCAGTGAACACTGCCTTCCGCAGTTGAAGTTATTGCTTAACACCTGAAGCTTTATGATACATCCGTCTTATTGAAACAGTTCTCGCATAATTGTCACATATTATGTTATTGCTAATGTAACATTATGTTGTCCGGGCCATGTATCAATATTTATCTTCCCTTCGATAGTTCATTGCCATCTTGATCTTCTTAGAATGATGTTTTTCGGATATCAATGTTTCTGAAAACTCGTTAAAGAGAGCGAAAATAGTTTTTATAATTTCAATAAATACTCATTCTCCCTTTTCTGCAAATTAAAACAACTATGATTTGAAGACTTTTAATTCCTTCAATTCTAAGCTTACACATATGAGTAATTTTTATTTAAAATGATTAAAAATTGTACTCTTATATTCTTAAAACTTAAAACATTCAAATCAATAGAGGAAATTTTACGATAAAAATGAGAAACAATTTCTTTTAAACAATTTATTTTCAGAATATCGCCTCGCCTTTATGCAGAATAGAAAAAAAAAAGATATATATATATATATATATATATATATATATATATATATATATATATATATATATATATATATATATATATATATATATATATATATATATATATATATATATATAATGGCAGTAAAGATTTTATTTAACTTGGACTGTAGCATTCTGTTTTCATTTATTTAAGTATTTTTTACTGTACCAAGAATTTAACTTATCAACGTATATATATATATATAGATAGATAGATAGACAGATAGATATATACGAGGGCTGTTCGGAAATTATTGAGACATTGTGTATATTCTTCTTTCTAATGAACGTTTTTCGGTGAAAATTTGCATATACGTTTGACAAACACTAAGAATTAATAAAAGCTAGAAATATTTTTAAAATATTTTATTTCTTCTTTTCAATGGTGTATAAATGTGTCAATGGTAGGGGTACCCAGCGCAGTCACGAAATCAGATATTAAAAAATTTGTGACACCAACGTTAAACCTCCCAGTGGATCCATAGTGAGAGCGAAAATAATTCAAATTATGTATATAATTTTTCGATTTAATTTTGACTTCAATTTGTGCAAGTTTGCTAGAATTTCGATCAGAAAAACGGAGATCATTAAAAATTTAAGCGCGGTATAGCAATCTGATAACGACGACTGAACGACATATGCTTGTTTATAATTTCACCGGAACCTATTCAATTATCCTATAAATTAGAAATTTTGCACAATTGTTTTATTTGTTCTTTATGAAATGTTGACGAACTTTCATGAATTTATCGCTGTCCTTTGTGGAGTTAAAGTAATTGTCTCAATAATTTTCGAACAGCCCTCGTATATATATATATATATATATATATATATATATATATATATATATATATATATATATATATATATATATATATACATTTACTGTAGTTGATAAAAAGGAAATAAGTCAGCAAGTCCAACAACTGCGTAACTTGAATCATTGGTAATCATGCATTCAACAACGACGTTATAAACTTTAACACACCAATGATAGGAATGACGGATTGTGATGTCATTCTTTCAATGTTGAGGGGTATTTAAAAAATGTATTATACTTGTGTGTGTTTGGACAATTATTTTGATAACCATCATGAAAGAGAGATATATGAAGCATAAATGGGTCGTTGCACAGCCTCAAAGGATGCCCTATGTGGTTACCAAGCAACAACCACCCATGTGTTGCATGGTCCTTGTTTCTAGACTGAATTATTAGATTTGTGGCTAGACCACGTACTATAATTAAATTCATAATAAATGATTTATTTCAACAATAAAATGCTCTCTTTGCTTGTTATTAAGGGAATTAATGTTGCAGCTGTTGAAGAAAAAATGCATAACCAGCGTAAGCGGGTTATGTATTTTTTTTCCTGCAATAGCTCCATCGTTTATTCACGAACTAACAAACAAAGAACATTTTATTGTGAATATTTTTATCTGTGCAAATAATCATTTAAAATAGAATTTAGAAGAAATAGTGTATTATTGATATGTACGTCACTGTACGTTTAATTGTTGGAACATCCACTGTTCCAGAAATTTGTAGAAGTGATCTACTTAGTGGTGTTTACTGACTGATAAACGGCAATGACTTTCTTTAGGAGATAATATTCACTGGATGTTAATATTTACATTTATTCCAAATTATGGTTAAGCGGTACAAACTGTTATGAATGGATTTAAATCACTATTTTGCTGTAGATAATGTAGAAAATAATACATTTTGTTTAATTGCGTGTTTTTTTTTGTCTGTGTGAGAATGTGTATGCGTGTGATTTCAATATTAATAGGCTTAAAGGAGAAATGTCATTCTTGTTTCGAAACAATGTCTATTGTCGTGTGTTTCGTAGTTTGTGTCCCTTCCGTATATCTTCCAATAATCGATCTATGATACAATCATCCTCCATTGGTTCCTTTTTCGCTGAAGTATCTGAAAAGAAAAAAAATACACCATATATATACTCTTATCTCAATTAAGATCAAACCTTTTCTTAATTATATTGAAGTTTCTAATTTTATAACATACGCTTAGCATGTGTCTTTGTCATTTCCTCTTCTTGCTTTTTCCTACGCTCTGCCATTTTTTCTTGTTGTTTCCTTCGCAAATTTTCCTTTTGAAGAGTTCACAGAAATGCATTTATAAGTTAAAAAAAAAAGAATTCTATTTTAATTAAGATCAATAATCTAGGGATCTGTATTTAATTTACCTTTTGACATCGTTTAATATTATCACAGAATGTATTCATGTCGTGTATACACTCATCTATTTTAAAACTTTTCTCTTTTTCACAGAAGTAACAAACAAGTTGCTTTGTCAGTTCACTTATTTTCTCTAAACCATCATCCAATGACGTCATTTCCTTTTCTGCTTCCTGTAATTATCAATATTTATTTGTCCATATGTTTCAAGAACATCAGGCTGACCGTTTAGATTAAAAGAACAATTTATTGTGTTATTTGATTCAAATTATAAAACGGGCTTAATTTGCTTGCCTGTACAAACATATCGAGTTGCTTCTTGACGTCATCGGGACATTTTGTCAGATCTCTTTTCAGGCTGCTAACATTGCCCTTTGCCTCCTTTACTTCCGTTGTCAGTGAGTCCACTGTCAAACTTTAAAATTCGTAAAGGTTTGTAAAAGGATTTTATTTTGATGTTCAAAGATTATTGCTTATTATCACCATAAAAGGGTTTGCTTTTTTATGTTAATAACTATGATATAATACATGTTATTATTATACCATTAAGTGTATTTTTCTTTCATTTCTCCCTATAATTTATTTCTTATTATCAATGAAGCGATTTTAAATGATTTTTAGACTTAGGTAAAAAATTGATTATGAATGCCGAGTTTGAAAATTTGACATACTTTGAGGCTATGGTCAGATGTTCAGACATCTCCTCAACAAATGATAAAGCGTCTTTGTTTTCTTTTTCAGCCTCCTCAACAAGATAATGTAAAAGAGTTACCCTTGGTTTGTTGGCTCTTGTGTCCATCAATTTATTTAAGGAGTTTATCCGGAAACCCATTGCGTTGCCTGCATACCCACCCTAGTGATTAATGGATGAATTGTAGTTTTTACATGTGTTTTTTCAATGATTTACTATTAAGAAGTATTAATATTTAAAACGTAAATTTTAAAATTCTTTTTACTAGATACAGTTGGTACAAGTACAAAACGCTTGAATTCTATAAACAAACGATTTAAATGATTCTTCTTTTTTCCTGATTAACTGTTTTATTTCTATAATTTTCTGGAAAAAAATTGCAGCCAAGAAAATACATTACCGCATTCATAAAATTTCCAGTATGTAAAACATATCGTAAGAAAACTTTGAGAGACTCATTTTCGAGGAGACATTGGCATGTTTTAACCACAGAATTAATATTTGGCAGAAGATTGTCCATTGTGACATGAAACTCGTCCTTGAGAACAAGACCGTCTATACGGATTCTGTAGGCGGGTAACTCGATCAGTTTTAAGTAAAATTTCTCTGCATTCCCAAGTTTCTCCTTATCTCCTTCAAATTCTTCAAGCATGTTAACCTTATAGAAAAAAAGATGGTATTTAAAAAAAATGATTGCTTTCTATAGGTAGACTTACACATTAGTCACAATAAATTCAAAAAAAAAAAAAAATGTGTGTTCTTTTCAAGAAATGAGAGTAACTCTGTTTACAAATCATATTCCAACCAGAATTCAATGCATGGATACCGTGTGAAAAACAACAGATGTGACAAACATTTTCCACATCTGTATAGTAAAAAACAAGTCTAGATGACTATGGGCCACACCTCTCACCTGAATCACTTTGGCCCTGCTGTTTTACATCAGCTTGGATGAATTCCTAAGTAATTCCAATCGCCTTTTGTATCCCAATCCTATATACAGGGACCAAGATTTGAACAAAAATGAATCTACACTACAAACGGATGGTTCCACATCAATACAATAAATCAAGGCTTCCCTGTTCTTGAGAAGAGGAGTTTTAAAGATTTTTTCCCTATATAATCCCTACTGTGACCCCACCCTATCCCTTGGGAGCATGCTCTGAACAAATTACAATCTAAAATACCCCAGAAAGCGTTTACTTAAGTTTCATCTTTTCTGGTCCAGAGGTTCTTGAGAAGATTTATAAAGTTTTTCCCATATATATTAATGAAAAAAAATTGATTCTCTATTATCGCCCCACTCAACCCCCGGGGACCATGATCTGAACAAAATATAATATACACAAACTCAGGAGCTTTCACATAACTTTCATCTTCTCTAGTCCTGTGGTCCTTGAGAAGAAGAATTTTCCTAAACATTTCAAGGTAAAACTTTGATCCCCTATTGTTGACCACCCTACCCCCACATGATTTGAACAATTAACAATCTAAACTTTCTCAGGTAGCTTCACATTGATTCAGCTTTTCTAGATCTAATCCGTGTCCTTGAGAAGATTTTCAAAGATTTTTCCTTTCTATTTCTATGTAAAACTTTGGTTTCCTTTTCTGGTCCTATCCTTGCTTTGTAACAACTATTGATAAGAAACTGGCCCAAAGGTTCCTCAGAACAAATTAAAAATGTGAAAAGTTTACAGACGAAAGGACGGACAAACAGAGAGAGAGAGAGAGAGAGAGAGAGAGAGAGAGAGAGAGAGAGAGAGAGAGAGACAGACAGACAGACAGACTCCGGACAACAGGTGATCAGAAAAACTCACTTGAGCTTTCAGCTCTGGTGAGCTAAAAAAGCAAATATGAAAAAAAAAAATGATTTTAAGGGTCGAAGATGTAATAGATGATTTGCGGACTTGCCTTACAAACAACCGTTTAGTGATGCTAAAACATTAAAGAGGTTCTTTCCTGAGCTTTTGAGCATTTTTTTTTTGGTCTTGATTTCTGTTTTAAAAAAATCTGCATAATGTTTTAGTTCTTTCATTTAATTTGGATTCTACAATGCTAATTAAACTATATTCCATTAAAACCCATGATGAAATTCCATACAAAAAGCATAAAGTGAGGAACTATATTTTGCAGCGGAAGGCTTTTTAGATGGAAATGATCAATTTTTCTCTTTTGAAGTATTCCAGTATTGTTAAGTTTGGATTCCTATTTTTACATGCAGTCTGCACAGAGAGTTGTTTTGTGCAGTAAAATGTATTATACTGTTCCTAAATTATATATTAAAATAACTGTCATGAATTCTATCATCATATTTGGAAAAATATCACAAATATATTGTGAAAGCCCTGGAAAGAAGTAGCCCAATTTAAGTATAAAATTTACACTATCTTGGAAATAGCTAAAAATTAACATCACAGACCCCCCACTTTTAATGTTCTTTTCTAAATTTATCAGGTAATTTTAACAATTTTGCTTAAATTCAGAAAAGTGTCATTACTTTCAAATGATTTTATTGTTAAATTTTTAATGCCAGGAAAATGACCTTGTTGGTGCAGAAAGGTCAAATAATTGACTATGAGAAGTATTTTGAAACTTGTCTTGATGTCATAAATTTAGATGTGACTATTCAAGATAAAAAAAAAGAAAGAATGTGTTTGTTCTACATGTATTAATTTATTTGGATAAAAAACAGAGGAAAAAGTTTGAAAAAAATTGATTAACGTGTTATACGTAATTACAGTGCAAAAAGGTAATATTAAAAGCTCCGCAGCGCCAAAAGAAGCGCATTGACCCCCATTCCTTGTTTTGATTTTTAATTAACCTATGCGTGTAGATTCTAAAAATATACTTGATAAAAAATTCTCAATTCTTTTGATAATACTTTTGATCTAACCTCCTTGAGAACTGATTATATTATAGAGAAAGTAGACTCTTAGAAGTTTAAAGAGAAATAGAAAACACTTCAAAGTAGAAAATTAAGGCAATTACTTTTCACTTTTTTTACATAAATAAACTTATTCTATATTTCTCTTCCTGAAAAGAGCTTGAGTCATAGTGAAATAATTTTTCTGAGTTCAACTTGGGGGTATTTTCCACTTCCCCCGTGTTTAATATTAAAGCAAAGTAATTACTCATTTTCCCAAGCAAGATTAGGTTGAAGAACAGACTCCTCTCAACTTCTTAACTTATCCTTATTATCACTTGTGCTAGTCGCTTTTATACACATACGGTAACTTCTATTTCTAACCAATGGCATGAAAGAAAAAAAAATTTCAAAGTATATTTTTGTTTCGTATTTAGTAGACTAAATTATCAATGGTAATGAAACTTAGTACAGTTTATTATATTCAATAACACAGCCGCACCATCAAGCTTTAAACTACAGTTAAGACACAGAAACTTTCATTACATTTAACATTTTACATGAAGTTTAAAATGCAGAGTAAAATTCTCCCCCCAGTAACAGTATAAGCTCATTATTGCTTTTATATTACATAATGACATCATATCTTAGTAGTTCAAGAAAGTGACTGCCAGGGTGCAATGATAATTAGGGTAAGCCTTAATCAACCAGTGTGCTTTCTGGGACAGTACAGGATATACTTTGCATCTGATAGAATTGTCCCCTTGTGGTCCCAGACACAAGTTCCAGAAAATGTTCTTGGACTGTTTTACGTAAATTTGTGGTCGCCCGCGTGGCGCAGTGGTTAGAGCGTCTGCTCTAGACTCGCGAAGTAAGGAGTTGATCCTTACGTCGCGGGTTCGAATCCCACTGTTGGACGTGGAGACCGGTCCTTCGGATGAGACTGCATAAACCGAGGTCCCGTGTCGCAGTAGGTGCTGGCACAAAAAAGATCCCTCACTGCTCAATGGCCGTAAGTGCCGAGTATAGGACAAAATTTGCAGCTCTCCACCGGCAAGTGGTGGCATCTCCATATGAGAAAAAAATTCTCGAGAGGGACGTTAAACTACATACAAACAAACAAACAAACGTAAATTTGTGAAAGGCTGCACTGTAACTCATGTATTTCATTCAATCGATCGTTTTCTAAAAACGTATATATGCTAAATTTACAATACCTCTTCTTCCTTTGGAAGTATTTTCTGTAACCCCAGTAGACGCTCCCTGCCGATGTCTGGTACATCACCCCTCTCTATCATAGATACGATTTCCCTATGACTGCACTTAAATTGTTTCAGAAATATGTTTACGTTCATACTTCGTTTTACATCAAGAAGTAGTATCTGTAAGAAAGTTTTTTCTTATCAATTACGTTAATTACGTAATTAATTACGTGAAAATGTTTTCCGCTAATTACGTTGTCTCTCGTTCATCGCAAGAGAAAAAAAAAACATAAATGGAAGGAGATATTTAAAGAAATAAGAACAGAGAGAGGTCATGTAAAACAAATACGTAGAAGTAAATTGATTTTCATTGCTACTGATTATTTATATATATCTTTCATCTTGACATGATATTTAGATTTAATTTAAAAAAAAAATGATTGGTGATGTTGCATATTTATGTTTGTATTTGTTTCCCAATCATGACTCTTACCTCTGTAGGAAGTTTAATTTTCTTTTCTTTCTTTTTCTGGATTTTCTTCCGGCAGAATTCCTGTTCTAAGGTCTCATGCTTCACAGGCACCTTATCTTTCATAATGATAACTTCCTTCCAGACATTTCCTCTGCCTGAGGGTATAAAGGTTATTACAGATTCGCTGCTTTTTTTAAGCAGAATCTTATATCTATTGGTTAAAATAATCTATGTTGCAAAGATATTCTTAATTAACCAGATCTTATTTTAAATAAAATAAATTTCCACATAAACAATGTATTCAATTTCTGAGTGAAATAATATAGTGAATTTATGTATCCATCTTCACACTTACATGAAATACTACGAGGAGGTATCTTGGTCCAGTTAATTGTTTTCAATTTGCGTTTGGGAGTGTGAGTACACACATTACAGGACCCCTGAGAGTTTGTTGCTGAAGACGAAGGGATGACCGCTATACCTGGAGGAGGAGGTGGTGGTGGAGGGGGTGGGGATAATCCTAGCAGTGGTGGGGGTGGAGGAGGGGGAGGCACTGTACATTGTGGAGGAGGAGGTGGTGGTGCTGGAGGTGGTGGCGATAATCCTAGCGGTGGTGGAGGTGGAGGAGGGGGAGGCACTGTACATTGTGGAGGTGGAGGTGGTGGTGGTGGAGGAGGAAGAGTTGGAGGCACCACACTCCCTGGTAGTGATGCGTCTTTTCCACATAAAAGACATCTGTTGACACGAGTTAAGTCCATCAGAAATGCTTTCTTAACTGACTTTTCAATTAGTTTCCAACAATCGTCACTGAAAAGAAGTAGATTTAATGTTATTGAGAGCCAAAGCGTGTCAAAATTAATCAACTCACAGATTAATTAAAGAAAAAAAGTCCTTTTTGTCCTAGCATAATGAACTATATGTAATCGCTACGTCCTCTTTTCATAATAAAAACTAGTAGACGGAATAGATGCGATGCTTTTATGAATGTAAACAAAATATTAAAAAAATCTTACCTACTTGGGTTTTCTGGCTCTGTTTGTAGGAGTGTTTGTAATATATTCAGAAGCATTTCAGCCAATGGTGTATTGTAAACCTAAATTTAAGGCAATAATATTTACTCAAAATTTTCACCAGTCATTGGATTTAAAAATATTCATGAGTCATGATACGAGTTTTCTTTCGAATCTCACACATATACATATGCAATTTCACTTAGTTTTCCCTAGAAGAGAAATTTATCGTTTATAAAATTTGATATCAATCTTGTTTTAAACCGTTCACGGTAGATCAGTCGGTAGAGCGCTCGCTCCCTGTTCGGGAGGTCGTGAGTTCGAATCTCGGCCGCAACTGACCTAAGTCGATAAAAATGGTAAGCAACTGTTCCTTCGCTCGGCACTTTGAAGTGAAAGTTGCGGGTCCTTCGGATGAGACCTTAAAAACCGAGGCCCCGCGCGTCACGGCAGGTGTTGGCACGATAAAGATCCCTCACTGCTCAGTGGCCCTGAGTGCCGAGTAAAAGGTCAAAATTTGAAGCCCCTCACCGGTATATGGTAACGTCTCTATACGAGTGAAAAATGCTCGAATGGGAACAACTTACAATCAATCAATCTTGCTTTGAGGGAAAAAGTCTAATAATCTTCCTGTACATTTAAATCCTTGTATGTCGTATAGGTTAAAATTTTGATCTGGGAAATGGAACTGTTCTAACAAACAGTTTGCTGTAAAACTTTACGTGCTACATCTTGACTATGAAATATGTCTTATAAAAAAATATGAAAGTTGATTTCTCTGATAATTTGATAAATCACAAAAAATCATCGTTAAATTATATCTTACCATCAGTGTTGCGTCGATGTCCTTGTAAAGATATAAACTATTCCTAGTATAGAATTATTTCTCTATAAAATCCACAATACAAAAGAGAATAGAAACTAACCTTGTGATAGAGAGCATTGAACACCTCCCTGATATTGTTTATGTCAATCACGGCTGGATTCAAGGTCGCCATTGCCTCGTCATCTGAGGCTTTCTCGTCGTCAAAAACATCGCACTGGATGATCGTTTTCTCGTCGTCCTCGTTTCGCATATCATTGACCACATCCAGAAGGTTTAAGCCTAAAAATTATAACAGACAACATTTTTTGCTTAACAGCTATGTACCACAGGCCCGGAGCAACGTTTTCAAAAGTTTGTGTGCGGGGGGGGGGGGGGGGATCCCCCAAAATCTGACAAGCAAGATAAAAAACCTAAACTGTGGGTGGGGGTTGAACCAGCATCTAAAGGAAAATCTACTATAGCAAAATACTGTATTCAGAAAAAGCCCCCCCCCCCCCGCCTTCTACGGGCCTATATATATTAGCTATAAATATAGTTCATATGTGGAAGAAAATTAATCCTCTAAAATTTATCAGTGATCGCAAAGAAGCACTTTAATTTAATTCACGGTATAAGGCTGCGTCATTCAGTCAAATAAATGGACAATGAAAGTATTAAAAAGGTGTCTGAATGGAAGAGTTCCGCCATTCAGTGACCATCAGGTCCACCTTTCATCTAACTGAATGACATAGTTTCATGCAGTTTTACATCATACAGATTAATGACAAATGTACATCTTACCAATAAATTCATTGCGGATTCTTACTCTCTCCTCCAATTCTTCATTAGCCGCAATGACACAATTAACAAAAGCCATCAATGTGGTTTTGTAGGGAACCAAGTCCGCCGTTTTCAATTCATTTACGATCACACTAAATCGATACCTTTGTTTCTTCATCATCTTGAAAACAAATGTAAGATGATAGCCATTGGGACCTCCTGACATGCATTTTTAATAAAAATGATATTATGGTAATTGACAAAACAATTTAATACAAAGTTCATGATTTCAAATATTCTTCATGTTTTTCATTGAAGTTAAAGAATGTTTCAATAAAATTTAAAATGAAATCGGATACTTTTTTTTAATAAATATTGTTTCTTTACTCAATGCTGTTCACTTACCTGCATTGATTTCAATTTTCCATTGACATTGACATTATTTTCATTCTAAAATAAGATATTTAGAAATCTAAAATAGATGGAAAATGGCCTAGCTGTTGATATACCTTATAGCTGTCCAGAGCACTCATTGCTACACTGTATCCTTCACTGGAATATATACACAATGCTGATAGTAGTTCAAATACTTGCTTTTTCACCATTGCATGACTTGTGTCCAATGCTTGAAAATAATAAATAAAATATTTAAAAAAAAAAAGACAAATGTAACATCATCAACATTCTGCGTTAAACATACATAAGGAACTCTGTTTAAATCCATTCATAGTCGAAAGCAATCGTGAAAAAGATAAATAAATAAAAAAATAAATAAATAAAAATTAATAACAATCTGCATAAAAGATACAGGAATATCAATGAATGATATGATCTTAAATGTATATTTACTAATCGTTATTATTTTCATAATTGATCAGCACATGTATTTTGACTCGTGCTAAATAATGAGCAAAAGTTCAGAATTGACAAGAAAACACTATCAGTGAAAAAATATTTGTTTTTAGAACCCAGTCGATTGATATTATAAAATACTTTCCAAAGTAACATAAAAATGTATTCCGAAACTAATTGAAAAATTATTAAATGTTTAGACACAAGACTTGATTTTCAGGAAATTCAATAAAAATGTAGGGTACATAGTTTGAAACAGATTTGTATTAGCGGGAAATCTCACCGCATTCGATTTATCTGATTATCTGATTTGTTGGACATGTAATTCACAATTAAGTGACATCCTCCATGTCTTATTAGGAAAACTGAGGGGGGGGGGGGGAGAAAAAAAAAAGAAAAAAAAATATACCTTTGACAAGTTTCTTCGTGTAGCTTCCATTCTGAACAAAGAAAGATAACCCCTCCTTAGAATTTACCAATTTAGTAACACAAACAACACATTCCAAAAGCTTTACGGCTTCGGAAAATTTTGTAACTCTCCGGTTTCCGATTACGTCGACGACATCTAACAAGGCATCAAGTCCGCCTGAATTCAGAAACTCTAGCGTCCAATTTTTATCCAGTTTCTTTATTTTCTTTTTGAGAGCGGACAAAACATTAAGGGAAGGGTCCTGCAGCAATTTAACACAAATCTCTGGGTCAAGTTTACGTATCTGACGAATAACCTCTTTCACCACTTTTCGAAATTTCTCTTTTCGGGATATTTCTTGCATATTTTCCTCGTCTGACGACGACGACGATGAAGACGACGTATTCACAGACGATGTTTCCTGTGATGAGCTCCTCCGATCATCCATTTTATTTTTATTTACATTGTCTGTTACGCTAGAGTGGAACTGGTTTCGCTTTTGTCGACTCAAGTATGTTGTGTTTACTCGTACATGTACTTACCTCAACGAAGAAAATAACCTTCAAATGTTTCACTAATGATGTTTTTGTGCAGTCCAAGCAGTGTCGTTCAATTCACTTTACAACATACTTGAAATCTGTTAAGTTCGCCGAGTAACGATATATGATAGTCATTGAATTTGTTTTATACCTAACAGAAAAAAAAAAAATCTGTGCTTTAAACGCCGACCTTCACCTGCTGATATATTTACGCCTGGGGTTCAATGTAAACAACTCAGTAACTTCTTAAAGATGTCGAAAGGTTGACTACTTAATTAAGTTGACAGATTTATTTTGTAGGAATTTAAACCTTTTAGGAATGTTTTTTAATATTAATTTTATTAATTTTAGTGGAAATAATTTTTTTCTAAATCAGTGAATATTTCAGTTTTTAATCAATAGAAAGAGAAAAAAGAAACGACTATTTTCTGTATGTTTGAAAACAAATCAAGAGTAATAGCTGAATTTAAGATGCACTAAGCTTACGTTAAATTTAGTGATTTTGAGATATACAAAGCATGTAATTTTCAAAATGAGCCATTGTCTGCTATATATAGTATTAATTAACGAGAAAAATGTTTTTTTATTTTATTATATATATCAGACTTGCCGCATTTCAAGCTGGATTTCCAATTTAACAAACTTTTTTTTTCCCTTCAGCACAGGTAAGAGAAGATTTGCAAATGATTAAAAAAAAAAAAAAAATCTGATGTCGGGATGGAATGTCATAGAGAAAGGAAAAGGAAAATATTTCTCTAATGTTTTGAGTTTGAAGTATCTTTTACATATGTAAGTATATAATTATATATTGTGAACAAAACATGTAAACACTTAAAATCTCAGTGCGCATTTCTTCCCTGTGTATAAGTAGAGCTTATATGATTTATAAATAAGCTCTTTACTTACATTATTTGTAAAACAGTCTCTTAGTTACAAAGGTTGCGCACATCGTTAACTCTCAGCACAAGGGCTGTTCGGAGTTATTTAAAAAAAAAATCATTTATTTTACTTCCTGATTTCCGTCTTTTTTGTTATAATTTATAGAAAACAATAAAAAAAAATTAACGAAAGCAAGAAATATTTAAAAAAAAAAAATTCTTCTTAATTTTAAGATCCGCCTCTTCAAACCGCACGAGACATTTGGAACGTCTAGACTGTTATGTCACATGACGTCGTATGTTAGCTGCATTTCCAGGCAAAATTTAAAAATAACAAAGAACCTTTAATCTACAATCTATATGCAATAACCATTAAATCAGGTTGAAAATATTTTCTGTAATTTAAAAAAAAAAAAACCAAAAATTTATTAAGTTGTTTTTACCGCGAGAACGAAGTAAGCAGCGAGATCCACAAGCATTGTGGGTCTTGATGTTACTGCGGAGAAAAGTTTATTTGGATCAATGTGCAAAGTCCGAGAGAGTAAAGAAGTCGGATGGCCATGAGTTACAAGTGTTATTTACAAACTAACTTCTGTAGCGTGAAAAGTCGGAACAAGATGATGTGCTCCAGAATATAGTACTTAGATATTTCATCGCAATTTGACATTAGGCCAAACAAAAAAATATGTGTGGTTCCGGTTACACTTCCAAAAAAATTAGGGTAGGTAGGTAGGGATTTTTTTTTTTTTTTTTTTTAAACAAAATGATTTTCTTAATTTTTCTAAATATTACCTATCACTGCTTTGCAAATGGCATTTAGATGTGATGTGATAATATACTAGTCAATACTGGTAGGGGACACCTACATGCTAGCTTGCTTTGGACTTAATATTATTAAACACTTGCACTATGTTTTGCAAGGAGGCCGTCATTGCTAAAACTTAAACCGGAGCCATTGATGGAAATCGGGGAAAATTCCGGAAAAAATATGAAAATTGCCAAAAAAAGTTTAGGGTCGGGGGTATAAAATAGGGAAGGTCGGGTAACCGGAACCACACATATTTTTTTATTTGGCCTTAGGGTTACACCAGCACTACAATTCGTAGCGGAGAATATGAATTTAAACAAGGAATAACTACCGACTAATAGTGTATATTATTCACATGTGGAAAACCGTAATGAAATAAGTACTGCACACTACCCACAGAACGCAGCGCAACAAATCGTGAAGTAAATGTGCGATGATCCATGATGACCACTTAATGGGTGCACTGGGTAGTGGGTATTCACTTCATACGTGAACAAGACCTGGATGCAATATATAATCAACAGTAAAGCAAACGCAAAAAAATAAACAAAGGATTAATTCAATCATTTATTCAATCACTGCATAGCAAGCAGATTGACTGTCAGTGTCGTTGATGAATATGGAGCCAATATTCCCCGTCTGTGAAATATTAATTAATAATTATCACTCCTCCAGTTGAGTTAAGGCTCGACGAAAATAAACTCTGAAAATGACCATTAATTCAAATTGCATCACCGCAACATATGTTGAGATGCAGATACATTGAACCTGTCTGCCACGAATTAAAACCAAAAATAAAAAGCAGTATTATTCTTTAAAAAAAGCTTACCGATTGCAACTTGTTTTTAAAAGAAAAGGATTCCAGGTAGTGTTAGGAATGGGTTTGTATATGCTCATCCCGGCAAATTCCGGAAAGTGCAAACCACCCCTTACATGCACACAGATACATGTGCATATTTTCTGGTAACACTAACATTCTAAAACCACTTTTCAAGTGTTTGACCTCAAGCTTTTGATCTGGAGAAATAAAATGTACATACATAATATTCTTTTTTAATTTTTGTTTGTTTGTTTGTTTGAAGGAGGTCAAGAATAATAGGACGATTGGTGAACGGCAAATTATCTTCGTTAATATAAATCATTGATGAAAAAAATCAGAAAAAATATGTATTTCTTTGTGAATCACACACAAAAATACTAGTATATCTGGTTTATCGCTTTTATAAACGGCGACGTACATACGAGCCAGATGTGAAATTGATCAACACGATATATTTCTATAGACAGTCAGTCAGTTACAAACCTTATTTGTTTGTTGTTTAACGCCCCTCTCGAGAATTTTTCACTCATATGGAGACGCCACCACGTGCACTTGCCGGTGGAGGGCTACAAATTTTGTCCTATGCTCTGCACTCAGGGCCATAGAGCAGTGAGGGATCTTTTTCGTGCCAGCTCCTACTGCGACACGGGACCTCGGTTTATACGGTCTCATCCGAAGGACCGGACTCCACGTCCCGCAGTGGGATTCGAACCCGCGACATAAGGATCAACTCCTTACTTCGCGACTCTAGAGCAGACGCTTTAACCACTGCGCCACGCGAGCGACAAAGTTACAAACCTGAGAAGTGATATATTTAATCAATGATCATAATCTGTGAGCCACAGACACTAGACTGTGATAATCAAGATGTTTGAATTCAAGTTTTAAATCTGTTAAAGTGTCCCAATATCTAGACTTTTCTAGTCTCTCCTCACTTGATTTTTTAGGTTACTCAGTTGGAAATGCTGTAATCCGACCTAATAATGACAAGCATGAAGACATCAAGAATCCCCCTCGTCCTGAAGCCAAGAAACAGGTACGTTCTTTCCTGGGACTGATTGGTTATTACCGTAAGTTTGTTCCCAATTTTGCCGTTGTCGCTTGTCCTTTGACGGAATTGACTAAAAGAAGCACCCCAAATAAAATTGATTGGTTTAATGAACGTGAGAGAACATTTATGAATTGTAAAGTTATTACTGTTACACATCCCAATTCTGAGACTGCCAGACTTAAATAAAGATTTCTTTCTCAGAATAGATGCTTCCGACTACGGAATAGGTGCAGTTTTATTGCAAATGCATGAGAAAATATTTCCAGTGGCATATGCCAGTAGAATGTTGAATGCAGAGAGAGAGAGAGAGAGAGAGAGAGGTTATTCTGTGATTGAGAAGGAGGTCTTAGCTATTGTATGGGCTGTAAGAAAATTTCAGGCATACTTGTATGGTAGGACTTTCATTCTGTAGACAGATTAGGTGTATTGGTGTATCTGGACAGATCAAAAGTTTTAAATGGTAGGTTAATGCGCTGGGCCATCTTTCTGCAGTCCTATAATTTTGTAGTTCATGCTATCAAAGATGTTGATAACGTGGGCGCTGATTTTTTTGAGTCGTCATATTTTGTAATATAGTTGTTTCATGTTTACTCTCAAAATATGATTTCCAATTCTGAAACTTAAAAAAGGGGAGGTATTGACACAATTTTGTTTAATTTGATTATGTTGGTTATAGTGTACCATAGGTTCATTCTCATCGTATATTACGGATAGCTGGTCACGGCTGTCAGACCGGTTTTAAGGACAGACGATACGTTCCTCAATAATATATATTTTTTTCTTAGATTTTGTCTTTGAAGTATTGCTACTTTAACATGTTCACTCGCAAAAAATTGAGGTACCTTACCAGGCATTTGTGCAAGATACCAGAGGATGATGTTTCCTATAAAATCCTTTTGGAAAAAAAACCTAATTAGCCAATAACACATTTTTATGTGTTTTAATTTTTTTAAAGACAATTAGAAAGCAGTTTTGAAATTAGAAGGTAATTAAAATCTTGAATAATTTCCACACAATACGAAGATATACAAAACATACATTTGAGGAACGTATCGTCTGAACTTAACAATTCGTCTACGTGTAAGTTAGTTCTGAGCAGGCCCTAGAAGTGAGAGGGTGTGTCCTTCCTAAGTAAAATGTTGTATGACCTGTGTGGTCGCGAGAAAAATGACTGCGTGCATTTAGCCTGAATGTTTTGTGTGTGTTCGAAAAGTTTTCCTGTGTGGACAGTAGAGTAATTTTGAGAACTTTGGCAGCGGTGAGTTTGAACTGCATATTTTGTTATCTAGGTTTTTGTTGTTATTTTTTTTTTAAAGAAAGAGTTATTATTTCATTACTTTGTTAAGACTTATTTGTACTAGAAAATGTACTCGACATATTGAAGTATTCCGTATGAATGTGTTTATCACCGACTCTGGAAACCCAGATCTTTAAATAATGTGTTATTATAGGTGACCAGCTGTGTATGTGCGTGTTTGAAGTAGCAGGTGAACATTATAGCATACTGAAACATTTGAGGAAATCCTACGTACTAAGGCGTGGACGGCGTTGACGTAATTCCATGAGTAACCAACGACTGTGTGTCTATGAACAGTATATGGTAACGTCTGGAGTTAACCTCTGTGGTCTTGCCAGTCAGTGTTTCCGATTTTGATTAAATTTGCTCATGGCAATGAAACTTTTGTCGTGTCTGGTATGACGATATTATAGTCGGTGTATTGATACTATCATTATTTTTTTAGTTTATTATTATTTTGTTGCTTTTATTTTATTTGCATGAGTGTTGTAGGTGTGCGTGTTGTGTGTGTGTGCAGGTGTGCAGATGTTCTTTGCATTTTGTTTTTGAGCACTATAATAAACTTGCTTGCACGTACTCAATGTCCTTTTTCAAAGACTTGGTTACAGCGAGGGAATATTTCCATGCCATTATCACAAATTGTGACAAAATTACATAAAATTTCCTTTTTAGCCGTGTTTTGGAAATAAGGATTTTAGTAGGTGGTGGGTATATTTTTGCTATTTGATAAACACATTGCATCAAAAGAAAAGTAAAGAATTGCAGGACTTATCGCGCCCGCCCACTCCGGCGGTTTTTTCACCCGTTTAAAATTCTAATGAGAAATTAGAGTTTAATCCCGTTATGAGACATTATAAATTTGCCATTTGCACAGTAAAGTGCATTTTTTTGTTCCTCTGTAGACATCGGAAATCTTATTTTCTTTAGCATGGGCAATTGTTTTTATAATTTTTCGCAACGGTACAATTACTGGAGCAAGTGCCCGTAATCTTTAGCCTTGTAAAAAAATAAATCTTCAAAAGTAAAATCTAGGTAATCTATTACCCCCTCCCCTGAAAAAGAAGAAGAAGAAAAAAAAGAAAAGAAAAAAAAAGAAAAAAAACTGCATAATGGTCCTATTTGAGTTCGATGAAGTGTACACGTACTACTTTTGCAAATTATAAACAGAACCTGAATTAATCGAATTACTATTTTTTTTATTAAAGCAAAAGAAAGTAATAATGCTATAATAATAATGATAATAATAATAATAATAACTAGAAACTTATTGCCTATTGAATCTTTTCAGAAAAACAATCTTATCAATAAGATTACTCTAAATGATTAGCAAATGTCAGCTCAAAGCTTCCAAAGATATGTGATACAGATAAAAAAAAATGAAATGACTTCATAACCGAAATACTTTTCTGTTTTCTTTATATACTTCCTATCATGAGCTGAAGTGACCCAGACGAATAAAAAGTTTATTCCACACCTAAATTATTCAAATTCAGATCATCCCTGACTGACTCATCAGTCCTGAAGGATTTAGACCTCAGTTCTTTTGGCCGAACAATTGTGTGAACAAAATCTCATTTTGAGAACAGGAAAACGGGCGACCGGAAGTGAATTCTACAAAGATGATTGCGTCATTAGAATCTAATGAAAAAGGGCGTGCACATAGACGATCCTATTAATGATAGGCATTTAACCTTTAAAAGCGGGTTAAAAACGAAATGACAAGTTTTCGTTAATAACAACTGAACATTTGATATTTCTATCGGTTAATAAAGTACTGGTATAGCGAATTTTTTTTAAACGCATTGTGATTCTTAAATAATATATGATAATATATAAATAATTCAAACAATGTCCTAGCGTTTCAAATAGAAATCCACATGGAGGCCAAATCGTGCGAAAACCGTGTTCAAAATGTATAAGAAACGTGTAAAAAAGCTTTTCATGCAAACCGTGTAAACCGTGCAGACTGTTTCGTTCAAAGCGTTTAAAGCGTGTAGAAATTCGTGAATATTGTGTAGCGTATCGCATAAACCTTGCTGTGTTTTTCGCAAATCATACCGTTCATGCCGAGTGCGTGTGGGATAGTAGTACATTCAAGGATCTGTAATTTTTATAATGCACTTGTTTTTCAAAATTATAATAAGGCGTAATGTACAAAATGAAATAAATGATATTCAACCCTTTTTCTCCATCTATTAGTCATACATTTAAATTTTATCAATCACAATATACAATTATCATCGTCATGGCTCAAATCATTTATATACCAGCTTTAACAAATAAACTTTTCCCCGCTTTATTTATAGACCCATGAGAAATCGGTGTAAGGTAGAATTTTGACCCGAGTTGAAAATTGACCCGGGAGGGGGGTCATTTTTCAAAGTTGAATATTAAGACCGAAAGTACATGTATTGAATTTAGACCCAGGTGCGTTGAAAATTGAGACGCCTCGTGGAATTTTGGTCATGAAACCGGTTCTAAATTCAACAATATAAAAACACATCTTAATATTAATAAATTGATATTCACAATTATGATTTATTCAATTAAAAATGTACACCTAATTTAATTTTATTCTTTAGATTAACATGTTAAACTCTTGAATTTCAAATTTTACTAAGATTATGTTTTAATATATGAATTTAGAATAGAATTTAGTAAATAATCTGACTCGAAAAAAAATTGCCACCCTACCCATTCAGAATTAAATGGTAGTTCGTTTTAGTGGTATAAACACAATTTGATAACAGGATACCAGGTTTATAGTGTCTGACATCTTGGCGTAAATATCGGACACGATTAAAACAAGAGGCCCAAGGGCCTTAACGGTCACCTGAGTATAATGCAACAATTTAGAGGATCAATAGAGTATAAAATGAACTAAAAGGTGAAACTTTGTTGCCCAAAAGCAAGAAAAATAGGGTTATCAGGATCAACAAAATAATTAATCTAGTATTCATTAACAGTTCATAAATTAGGTTCTAATCTGTTTCCCATTTATCACTATCACCATACAGTATATTAACAAACTATTAGTGCTTCTGTACTATTTTAATTCCTAGTTGAGATCTCTTACATTGGCCTCTCTTGGTCTTTGATGAACATTTAAAAAGACAAGTTATTTTTGTCTCTTTTTATTTATGTATTACTTACAAGTCTACCTGATCATTAAAACTATGAAAGTACTTTTTGTATTATACAATAACAATTCTTGCATAATTTTCTTATTCTATTAACCTTTTAAGTACATTATTTACAGTGATTAATTATCAAAAGTAAATGGCAAAGGGGAATAACACCTCTCAGTAGAATACAAATTAATATATGCTAGGAGCAGAACACTTGAGCAAATGGTCCAGATGTTCTGGTAAAAATACTCTTCCGTATTAAAACTTTTACTCTTCTTGCCCCTGATATGCCAAGGTGCAGAGAAGATTTTTAAAGAAATAATGCATTTTTATTACAGATTCACTATATTATCAATAGAGCCTCCCCCCTCCCCAGCGAGAAACACCAGAGCCTCTCACCCTGGGAGCAGAAGTTTACCCATCATAAGTAATCACTTTGTTTATCTGCTTAACACTAAGAGCAGACAGGATTATTTAATAGAATTAATGCATTAATTTTTCACTATATTATCAAGAGCCCCACCCTTACACCAGCACATCTGACCCAGGGGTCATGCAATTCACTACTCTGGAAGACGCACTCTTGCTCATTATAACTATACACTTAGCTTCTCTGATTTTTAACCAGGAGCAGAAAAGAATATTTTCTAAGAATTTTTGCTTTTTCACTATATAATCAATAGAGCCCCCCCCCCTTTTCACCAGAACCCTTGACCCGGGGGCCATGAAATTCACAATTTTTGAAGAGGCATCCTTGCGTATCATAACAATGTATTTAATTTGTTAAAATAATACCCAGGGGCAGAGAAGAAGGTTATCAAAGAAACAATTCACCTTCACTCTAGGATCTATATAGCCCCGCCCTAACACCAGAACCCCTGATCCTTGGGCCATGAATTTCACAATTTTGGAAGAGGCATCCTTGCTCATTATAACAATGTACTTAGTTTGTTTAAATAATACCCAGGAGCAGAGAAGAAGATTTTTAAACATAAATGCATTTTCACTCTATAATAAATAGAGCCCTGCCCTATCACCGGAACCCCTGATCCAGTGGCCATGAAATTCTTAATTTTGGAAGAGGCATCCTTGCGTATCATAACTATGTATTTAATTTGTTTAAATAATACCCAGGAGTAGAGAAGAAGATTTTCAAAGAAATAATTCACTTTCACTATATGATCTATATAGCCCCACCCTAGCACCAGAACCCCTGACCTTGGGGCCATGAAATTGATAATTTTAGAAGAGGCATCCTTGCTTATCATAACTATGTATTTAATTTGTTTAAATATTAATACCAGGGCGAAGGGGGTGGGGTGGGGCAGGGACCATGAAATTCACAATTTTGTACCCCTTCACCCATTGATGCTATATGCCAAAATTGGTTGAAATTGGTTCAGTGGTTCAAGAGAAAAAGCTGAAAATGTTCAAAAGTTTACGACCGACGGATGATGGACGACGGACGACGCACGACGGACAATGCACGACGGACGAAAACAGAAAGCAATAGGTCACCTGAGTCTGACAAGTCGAAATGAACATGAAATAGTTGCAAAGATATGCAGCCATAAATTTTGGAAAAAACTTAACTCATACAAAATTGTCCTAGGTTTACAGTTATTAAGCTGTGCATAAACAACAATAGACGTAGGAAGAAGTAGACGACAAAGGGGTCCTGTAGATCATCATTATTGAAGTTGATCTTTAATATCTTTTATTATACAGAAATATTAAACAGGGTCATTTTCAACGTGTCGAGGTAATCAGAGATTAGAATTAAAATTATTTTTATTATTCTGGAAAAATGAAAATGAAATATTTATAAATACATATGTAGATTCAAATAAACCAAACCCCCCCCCCCCCCCCCAAAAAAAAAAAAAACCCAACAATTTCAAAACTCTGTAGTTGGAGTCAATATTTAACAGGGTCAATTTTCAACGTGTTGAGGTCAGCAGAGATTCGAAAAGAATTACCAGGCTGTTGAAAAATGACTCTGGGTATAAATTTCACGAATTTTGATAAGTTCTCAACAGAAAAAAACACCCCTGGCTCAATATTCAACGTTGAAAAATAAACCCCGGTTCAATTTTAAACTCGGGTCAATAATCTACGTTACGCAGGTGTCGTATATAGTAAGACCCCCCCCCCCCTCCCGTGGACTGAAAGTGAGACCTTTCCCCGGAAGTCTGGCTATTTCCTGGGGAAGTCTCACAGTATAGCCAGTCTTCCGAGGGGAAGTCTCACTATATAGCAAGACCCCCCCCCCCTTAATAGTGAGACTTCCCCCCTCAAATATAGTTTCCGGAATATTTTTTTTTTTTAATTTTAAAACATTTTTTATAACAAATGTTTTAATGTTTGAATATAAGTTCACCGTCATATGAATTAATTATTAAAACATTTTTGATAACGTTTAAACAGTTTGTTTGCAATGATTTTGGGATTACATATATTGAAAAGTGAGCTAATTGAAAGAAAAGGGCGCTTAAACGTGCATTACTGATACAAGTATTCATCTTTACTAAACTGTTGTATTGCATTCTTCATGCAGGTAAACATAGGTAAACGTCACGATTCCACAAGTATTGACCTGTCAAATGTTAAACTAATAATGTATATCTTTTGATAAAAATCGTTTCAAAACAATTCTGTAATTTGCTGTTAACGGTGAATTTTTAATGCACACTTTTTTATTCATTCATTTGAAAATAAAGGCTAGTTTATAAGATCATTACCTAAATTGTTTCAGGGCCACTCTCAGTGATTAGTCTGTCCGTCCGTTCGCGTCTGTCCACCCGAGTAATTACATTGCCGGAGCATATTTCCTTTTCCTTTTTCTTTGGCCAAGTTAGGCTCAATCTACAGTCAATATAATACACTGCAAATTTACCCTATCGTAATTGTTGTCAAATGATAGAGTTGCATTTTTTAATGATACTGTTCTTTTTATTATTCAGTTTCCCTATTTGTTTCCTGATTCAAATGATGCAATCTAACAGGATCTACATAGGTTATTTCAAAGATTTGTGAAAATCAGCATTATGTAAACGACACACGATCATGCAATCTAAAACTCAAATTTTAAATTGATGTAAAAAAAAAATGAATTAGCTTAGCACATGTATCCACTAATAATTCATATTGAATATATGTAGTATAACTAAAATACAAACTATGTTCGTTTAAAATTAGCGATTATGTATAGCTATATAGATGTTATATTCGAGTAACCCTAAACTTTTTTTTTCAAATATACTATATGTAAGTTTTGCGTATTTATTATTTGAAGTTCATTGTTTACTGATCAGAATTAGAATATTTACATACTTCTAATCTGTATTAGATATATGCCGCATACATACGTTTTGTAAAAAAAATAAAATGATGCCTAGAAATGTTTCATATTTCACATTTATACATGTACAGTGTATGTATTTAGCATGTATCGTACTTAGACATTGCTATTTAATTTTAGCACTGAATCAATTAATACAAGACACTGAGAATTTGAAGGATAATAGAACTGAAACACTTTGAAATTGATTCTATAATAATGTTAATCTCATTCATTAATGTTGGACTTCCAAAGTAAATAAAGAATACTGTAAATGATTTACATAAAACAGTTCCTAATGCATAGAGAGAGAGAGAGAGAGAGAGAGAGAGAGAGAGAGAGAGGATATTCAATATTTTGTTGTTGGATATGGAATTTATTTTACGAGCGGGACATTTTTTTTTTTATTTTCACGAGTGCTAATGCGATATAAAAAAAATCCTGTCTCATGAGCTGAATTTTCTGTCTCACGAGTTGATTTTTCTGTTTATTACATATTCTTTCATTTTTCTTTGCCCCGTCTTTTCTTAACACAGTGTTATAAACTGTGACGTCATGGTTGAGAGGTTGAGATGTCTTAGCTTAGCAAATGCGAGATTGAAAACATTGTAACATGGATTTTAAAAAAAATCTTTGGAAGAAAATTTACAGTGTTAGTCTCTATCAAAATGGTTCAGTTACTGTCACTATCTTATGACAGGGCAGAAATCATTTTTACTTATTTTGATATCCTTATATATATATACAAATATATATATACACAATGTTCGTTAAGGAGGGAAGGCCCACTTTATACATGTAGTCATTCTTCCCTCTAGCGGGAAGTTTCACTATTAAACGAGACTTCCGGAGGGAACTCTCGCTGTATGACACCGGACAACATCGCATGCCGTACGCATTGGAACGGTGTCTTTCTTTATATTGTCTTCAATGTGATTAAATAGGACTAGGTCAAGTTCATAAAAGTACAATACTTGACATTTTTTCAAGAAGAAAAGGACAGGAAATAGACATGTGTAATCTATGATAATCTGGATGTACGAAACGCTTTGATATGATTGCAATACAAAACATATAGTGTTTTATCCCTATTAACTGAGAAGAAAAGCAAATCTTAATGTAATCGTTCACAGTGCAAGAAACATTTAAAAAACTGATTTTTTAGGCCAAGTGAATGTGTTTCTGTTAATCTTTTTCTTTTCTTTTCTTTTTATTTGTTTACTGAAATAGATATGTTAGGAACAGGGAACCCACGAGCCCCTCAATCCTTAATCACGCAGTAGTCAGAAAAAAAAATCTACGAATAAATTTAAAATTTTGATCAGGCTAAATTTTCTCAAACAGAGCTGTAAGGAAGCCCGCTGAGACTAGTTCAGAGTAATATTTTTTTGGCGCTTAAAAGCAAATTTTATTATAAGTATCCACATCTGATTAACTTCATTTCTGTACTAAATACTCTTGAAGTTTTTCTTAACTGGTGTTAATATTTTGGTGAGGAGTAAAGAAAGAGGCTTGAAAGAACATTTACTAGAACCCACTTTGTATCTTTGTTTCTAAGGATTTTTATGTAGTTTAGGAATCCAGTATAAGTTTGTTTATGCAAATTTAATTTAATTATTGGAATATTAAAAATATTTAAAATTATCAATTGATTTTGAAGAATTTCTTCCTCATAAATTAACTAAATCATTTAGCTTAATTTAATATTTCATTTTAAGGAAGAAAATGTTACATAACCTAATGTAAAATGTGTCAAATGGGCCATAGTTTTCAACCCGTTTTCATTATCTATCACCCACCCTTGCAAGTTATAGTTAAAATGCACCTGTTTTCAAAATCATAAATGGAAATAATGTACAATATGAAAATTAAACCAAAGAAATTATAAGTTTGGATTGTACAAAATTTATCACAAGGTACGCTTATCATCATCTAACTCTTTCCACTCGAAACATAAACAGGATTTTAAAAAGTGCATTTTTTCTTTAACATTTATAGACCCGTGACAGATCGAACGAGATCACATATCGGGTATTGGTACGAGGTCTTTGTTTATGTGGTCTACATCGTGATCAAATAGGACAAGGTCAAGCTCAAATATCGCCTGACAAATTTTATAAACCTAGAAAAAGGACAGAAAAATGGCAAGAGTGAAAATAATCTAAATGAAATTTATGGAGATAACGAACAGTATTCAAGCTCGAAAGTCTATGAAAATCTATGAAAATTATGAAACGCTTTCAAATGATGTTTTCAATAACAAACATATGGTGTTTCATCTCTTCTTTTTCGAATAGAATGCTATAAATTTATGCAGTATATTTCTAATACTCTCCTAATGAACGGTACTAAGTTTAAAATAAACCGATTTTTAAAGCCAAATGAGAGTTTTTCCCCTAAAGAACAGTTATAGAGGAAATGTTAATAACAACAATGGCCCTTATGTATTACAATTTCATGAGAACTAGTAAAAGAGAAATTTGTTTAACACACTGAATTTTTATTATACGTATATCACTTTTTTAAATATACGAAATATGTATAAATAAAAAATTTGTAGACAAATGATTTTTTTATTATGACAACAATGCCAATTATCATTTTTCTCAATATATTAACCATTAATTAGTGTATGTATAAAGATTAAACAATAATATATATATATATATATATATATATATATATATATATATATATATATATATATATATATATATATATATATATATATATATATATTAAACTTACTAATTTCTGTATGCGTTTATTAAGAGAGAATAAAGATCGGTGGCATTCCAATGTACTGTTTTTGTAAAGTAATAAAAAAAAAAACCAGATCAGTGTATAGGTAAAGAATTTCCTTTGTCTAGATAACGATAGACCATTACGTCTCTTGTTCCAGTGGTAATTGGACCTTTTATAAAAAATAAAAAAAGACCAAATTATCAATGTCATCTTGATTTATATGTCCTTTGACACGTAAGACCTCTTTAAAACAAAAGTATTGACTTCGTGTTACCACACTGACGATTATTTACTGTGCAAGGTAAATATATTTTTCATTCCTGTATTCTTTTTACTCTCATTTTGTACGCTTTTCTTTGTTTTTAAATCAGAACCCTTTCTAAATATTAAAGTTAGTGATCGCAAGTAATAAGTGATGAAATAAAGTTATAATAACCCTAACGGTTTGGTTGGAGTTTAAAAGTAAATGCATAATGATTCAAAAATTGATCTATTTAATTTTAGTTTGCTTAAATTAAATTAATGGATCCTAATTTAAAAATATCACATTGTCTTTTGCTGTATGCAATGAAGGGCTAAATCAATTTCATTCATATAAAAAGAATTAACTCAATATACCGAATTCACTGATCTCATTTCTTCTTATGATATAATTGGTTTAACCGAAACTAAAACAGATGACACCGATAAGTTGCAAATACCTGGATTTTCCATATTTTTAAAAAACAGATGTAAATTATCTATAGTAAAGTCAGGTGGCATTGCTCTATTAATAAGAGATTCAATTGTCAAATATATTAAAATAATTAATACAGACTGTAAATATGTATTATGGTTCAAGTGTAACAAATCGCTATTTAATTTTGAAGACGACATCTATTTTGGGGTTGTATACATTCCTCCAGAAAATAGTAAATATTCATCCCCAGATTGTTTTACTGAAATAGAACAAGATCTTATATCGATCACCAAAGATTGTAAATATGTTTGTTTGTTGGGAGATTTTAACTCCAGAGTGGGCAAATTGAATGATTTTATTATAACAGATGAATTCTTAACAAATGTTAAACAATGTAATGCTGTTGCTGAATGTGAAAATAACGATATTGAAACTTATTTTGAGAATGTAAACATTCCTCTTGACAGGATCGTTCAAGATTTTTCAAATAATAACTTTGGTTATAAGATGATAGATTTTTGTATGAATAATAATGTGTATATTGCTAATGGTCGCGTAGGTAGCGATAGACATGTAGGAGCACTCACTTGTAAAAATACTAGTACAGTTGATTATGTTTTATCAAGTATGGAACTGTTCAAACTGTTCAGAAAGTTTGATATCCTAGATTTTTGTGAAATGTATTCCGATGTACATAACCCTGTTTCTTTTAGTATTGCCATCGAGCAAAATATATCTACAGTTAGTAACACACCTGTATCTAACCAGTCACTTGTGACGCTTTGGTCGAATGACAAAGCAGACGATTTTCGTGACAACATTGACCAGTTTTCGTTAAAAAGTATTGAACAGGAACTGTTGAATTTAAGAATTTCAAATAACGTTAATAAAGAAAGTATCAATAATGTTATTTCAAGAATGTGTGATATATTTTTCAATGCTGCTGAGAAATCATTCGGAAGAAAAAAATACCGAACCTGTAACGTAAAGAAGAAAGATAAACCATGGTTTAACAATAGCTGTAGAACAGCAAGGAAAAAATTTCATTCAGCAAAGCGCGCAAATAATGGAAACAAAACGAGTGAAAATAAAGAAATTTTGAAGAAAGCGAGTAAAAATTGCAAAAAGATAATGGATAAATCAATAAAACAGTATCGAAAAGATATATCGCAGAAACTAAAGAAATTACGTACAGCAAATACAAAAGAATATTGGGACATTCTTAATAGTACTAAGAGATCAGATAAATGCTCTACGGATGTAGACTCGATGTTTAGTTATTTTAGAGACATGAATGAAACTAGTAATATTGAATATAATGAGGTTAACTGGATGGACTATTTACATGTAGATGATAACAATAGTAATGAGTTGCTAGACTACCCAATTACTAAAGAAATCTCCTCGTCTGTTAATGATTTGAAGAACAGTAAGGCCCCGGGCTTCGATAATATTCTAAATGAGCATATAAGAACAACCTTACCAAACCTTTTACCAATTTATGAAAATCTTTTTAATCTTATTTTCGAAACTGGTATTGTACCAGAAAATTGGTTAATTGGTATTCTGAAACCAATCTACAAAAATAAGGGTGACCCAACCCATCCTGAGAATTATCGCTCGATTACCCTTTTAAGCTGTCTGGGTAAACTTTTTACGAGAATCTTAAGTAATCGGCTAGAGAATTATGCAGAAGATGTCACACTCATTAAAGAAAGCCAGACTGGGTTCAGAAAAGGTTACTCTACTTTGGACAATATCCTATTATTACAATTCTTATCACAGACATTAATTAACAGCAGAAGAAAATTGTTTTGTGCATTTATAGATTTCAAACAAGCATTTGATACAGTATGGCGAGATGGTCTTTGGTGTAAACTTTTCAGAAAGGGGTTAACGGTAAATGTTTTACTTTTGTTAGAAATATGTATAATGGTATCAAATCTAAAATGCAGATGAATGGTGTGTCATCAGAATTTTTTAACTGTAATGTTGGTGTACGACAAGGGGAAAACTCATCGCCCTTCTTATTCTCATTGTATATTAATGACTTGGAAGATTTTTTGATAGAAAAGAATATTGTCGGTTTGTCTAGCATTAGCAAAGGTATAGAGGATGAGCTGTTTTTGTTTATGAAATTGTTTATCTTATTTTATGCCGACGATACTGTAATACTTGCGGAAACTGCTGACGATCTTCAAAGAGCATTAAATGAATTTTACGTATATTGTGAAAAATGGAAATTGTGTGTGAATATTAAGAAAACAAAGATACTTATTTTCTCAAAGGGTAGACAACCAAAAATTATTTTTACATATAACGGCAGTGTCATAGAAGTAGTCAAAGATTTTAATTATTTGGGGATTGTATTTTCTCGTACAGGCTCATTATGTAAAGCAAGAAAACACCTATGTGAACAAGCACAAAAGGCAATGTATGGTGTGATACGTAAAATTAGACAATTTAATCTACCCTTCGAATGTCAATTGGATCTGTTTGATAAAGTAGTTTTACCAGTATTGTTATATGGCTGTGAAATATGGGGTTATGAAAATATTGATATTATTGAACGAGTACATTTACGTTTTCTGAAACATATTTTGAATTTAAAAAGTACCACTCCAAGTAATATGATTTATGGAGAAACTGGACGGTTTCCATTATATATAAATATTTACTCAAGAATGGTAAAATATTGGGCAAAACTTGTGTATGGGAAAGAAAACAAATTGTGCAGAATTGTATATATGTATTTACGTAAACAATATGATAAAGGAGAAATGATAAACTCCTGGATTTCATTTGTACAAAATATTTTTGACAGATGTGGTTTATCAAATATATGGTATGAGCAATATTTCTATAATGTAGAATGGATAACTGCTACAGTCAAACAAAGATTAAAAGATCAATATATTCAAAAGTGGAATAGTGAAGTTCAAGAATCTTCAAACAGTTTAAATTATAAAATTTTTAAAACCAATTTTGAGTGCGAAAAATATTTAACACTGTTATCATGTAAATTTAGAAAAACTTTAGTTAAATTTAGAACCACAAACCACCACCTTCCAATTGAAACAGGTAGATGGAATGGTACTCAAAGAAGTGAAAGATTCTGTAGCTTATGTGATAGTAATCAGATAGGAGATGAATATCATTATATTTTAGAATGTAGTGCTTTAAACCAAGCGAGGAAAATTTTTTTGAACCCAAAATTTTGTTCTAAGCCAAACACTATGAAGTTTTGTGAAGTTATGTGCCAAAATGATGTTGATTCTTTGAAAAAATTATGTACATTTATTACTAAGATTAATAGTATGGTCTGTTCTCCCTAGCTAGCTTAATTAATCTCACCTTTTGCTTGACCCACTGTATTATATGTCTATATGTTTTATATGTTTTTGTACCTCATGTAACCATTTACATGGTTTTTGAGTGAATAAATTGAATTGAAATTGCTGTATGCAATGAAGGGCTAAATCATTTTCATTCATATAAAAAGAATTAACTAGTACTTAATTAGATTAACCTCATAAAAATGAAAAAAAAAAAAAAAAAAAAAAAAGAGAATGTTAAAATGTTTTCTCAAACATTATGTTTTAGTGCATTAAAAGTTCTCAATATAATTACACATGTGGAATTGTATCACGGATAGATATCTTTCCTTCCATCACTTTATAAGATATATCCCACAGAAATAGGGGAAAATCAAAAAAAAAAAAAAAAAAAAAAAAGAAAGAATTCAGTTTTTCTTAACAAATTATTATGTTTTAGGGTACAGCTTTTTTACATGCTTAATTTTATTACAGATATCTCTACCTCTTAAGAGAGATATTTTTAATTTTTAAAAGAAAATATTTGTATAAAAATGCACGAAAATACATCTGATGTTACCATTTCAAAATATGTTTTTTTTTTCTTCCCAAACATCTTTTTTATGTCCCAAACAATCACATGATTTTGAAAGGATTAGTAATGATCGTTGCTTATTTTGACTTGAAAACAGAATAAGCTTTTACCACAATATATCCCAAGACGGCGTATAGAACAACATTAATACTCAAATGCCACGTCTCATCAAGTTTTGTTTTATTCTGGAAAGAAAGAGCGAGCTATCGCTAGTTTACATTTGTGCTTTCCAAAACTTAGCTAAAAACAGTGTGAAATTGTTTTTTCTCATACCAGAAGCACGTATATTTGAAATAGACTCGGACTTCATCTTCATAAATTAGGGTGTTTCTAATTCTGACGAAAAGCCCTATTGTTTTCGTCTTGTTTTTTTTTTATTGTTATTATACCTTACTTCTGTTTTTAACAAGCTGAAAACTGATTTTTCAAAAGGGAAAAGAATTTCCCTTATCCTTCTTCAAACTTGTTCAAATTTAAAAGATAAATTCTTCTGTTCATTTCCTAAAATAACTAACTAAATGAATAAAAACAAAAATAAAAACAAAAAATGGAAATTTGAATGTGAAATTTGAAAACGAGGAACAGCTTAATTATTTCAATTCGTTTGAAATAATGATAATAACATAAATTGAAAATATGATAACTTTTAATCTGACTAGTACTTCGGCTTAAGGAATTTTTGAAAATTGTCTCTGGGAATTGCTATGATAAATTGAAATCACATGTACACCTTTTTCTCAAAACGGAAGCTAGTGATATTTATTGGATCTTACATGGACTACCATAATTGTGTTGCAGTAATAGGATAAGATTATGAAAGTGAAAGTCTGCAAATAAAAATTTCAACGGGCTAAATCTAAAAACAGACCTTTATCTGATATTTAATTTTATTTCTCAATCAATTTTTAAACAGTTCTCGTTTTAGGATTCATCTTTAAGAGTATCATTCACTTTCTGACACCTCTTAGGGGTTTACGAGGACTGACATTTACTACTTTTAATTTTTGTCAGTAAAAAATCATGCAAGACTTATCTCCCTTCTTACTACTGTTGATTGACATAACTGCTCCTCAGGTTTCAATTATCATAGATATTTGAAAAATACTTCCGGTTCTATGAGCTTTTGAATATTATCAAAATTAAAACAACTTCTTTCATATATTTTTTAAAAGTGAACTATATATTCTTGTGATATTTAAGTATAGATTGACAGTGATATTGTTCCCTTTAAATTACATGTAAATTCTGAAAATGAAATTCTAAAAACAAAGGGATTTCTAGAGGTCAGTGCTAAAAACAGACCTTTCATTGTATTTTTTGTTTCTCAACCAATTTTAAAACAGTTTTCAGTTTTGAGTTAATCATGAAAAGGAAAATTTAAAAATTAGTTTCCATAAGGTCACTTTTTGATCCCATATAAGAGAATTTGAGGACTAAAATACAGTACTATTTATTTACTTTTTAACAAATGATTCTGGAAGAGATATCAGTCTTTAAATAGACCGTGATGGTCAATTAAGTTTCCAATTCAGTTGTGATCTGAAAAGAAATTTCTGTTTTATGAACTCTTGAAGTTTTTCATAAGTAAGATTTATCGGTCTTAAAGCTTCCTGATTTTAAAAAAAAATCCATTTTTGATGAACGACGAAAAAGGGTCTAGCTCTTGTTATGTTTCACTCCATTTAATCATAATAATAATAATAATAATAATAATAATAATATTTCCGTGAAACCTGTGTTTAAATGCTCTGGCAGAATGTGATTGAACAATGAATTTGAAGATAACGAACAGTAATCAAGTTCAAACGTCTTTTGGAACAATACAAAGTTGGAACAGAGCACACACGGACCTCTAAAATCATGAGATAGGAAAGGGTAAGCATCCCTTGTCGACCGCTCACGTACGCTTTGCGCTCCTTATTATGTTTGGATAAAGATAAAGAGAAAAATCCGTAATCAATTAAAGGTAATGACCTAACAGTTTGTATGACAAATTTCAGTCAACGATCGATAGATTGCATTTGCTAAGAGGGTCTTAGGTTCGACCAGACAATTTTCGAAACTTTGGCTTTGAAAAAGACTGTCGATATCCTTGTATCCTCAACTAAATTGTCAATAGCTTGCCTCGTTTTGATTTTTTATGCGTATCAAATCAACTTGGAGACAAACTTCATATGCAGGTGATAACGATTTGTAGCTATAAAAGTGAGGAAAGTTGACCATAGAACAGTTGACGTCATCAAATACGTCATAATGTCTTGTTGCTCATTTTACATGATTGTCTTTCTCTAGTAATATATCCAAATATAAAGAAAGGTGTGAGTCTGTGGTGTCTTTTAATTTGATTTCAAAGGGATATATCAGTCAACGTAGGTATGGAAATGAACATTGGTTATTGATAAAACGTCTTCGATATATAAATTTTTCGATGCAGAAGTTTTAGATGTAATTTTGCTCCATGTATGTACAAAAAATAGGACTGCTTATAACGGGACGTAATTCGTACCCACGGGAATCCCAACAGGTTGTTGGATGACGATCTCAAAAAGATACTTAGATATTGTAAAGCAGAAACTCAGGAATATTTTTTACATCAACTTCTGAGTACTTGTGTGTACAATCACAATCGCCGTAATGTGTTATCCCATCGGAAAGATCTTGGGGTGAACATTTACTCATCATAATAGCATACAGGAATTCAAAGTCATTCGACGTTTATAATCGAAGATGTTTAACGGCTCTTGTTTTGATTAATTGTAAGTTAATTATCAAATTTAACCACTTTATTTAAACATGCCCGAATATTGTTCATGAAGTGACTACATAACGCTGATGAAAGTCGTTCTTGCTCTACTTGATACACGCAAGGGAACTAACTTTAATTATATACCTATTCCGCGAATTCATCAAACCGCGATCGTGAGGAGAGAAAAACGTGAAAATTACACACCTTGAAATTAATCCCCTATACAGTAATTCACTTTCTGTAAAAATTGATTGTAAACCATTAATGTATGTATTTATTTAAAAGACTGATTAAAAGGGAAAAAAAATGTCATTTACAAATTTACAATAAAATTCATGACCTATACGTTTAGGGTTACGATCGAATTTAGGCCATACAACGCTCATTATCTTTGAAAATGATTATAATAATCATCGGTAATTTACCGTTTTGATATTCATTTATGAAACGATCATACAAATAAGCCCACTGAGAAGTGAAAAAATTCATTTTTTAAATAAAGAACATACAGCACACACTCTTCTAAAAAAAGCAACTATCTAAGTCATACCAATGAATTTATACCCCGACAAACTTAATTTACATATTGGTTCAATGCATATTTTCTATACACGATACCAAAGGAATAATGTTGCAGCAAACCAAAAGAATACTGGTTGCCCAAAATACTAACCTCCAAAATTGAATATAAATGAATGGTATCTTATTTATGGTTTTAAAAACCTACAGATACAGACACACCAAACGATAACACCAAATTTACTTATCGTTATTGATATTTAATTAAAATAAATACTAAATATTTAATTGTTACTGTCTGTGCGTCGTACAAAAAACAAAACAAAACAAAACAAAACAAAACAAAAAAAAAAACAAAACAAAACACACACACACACACACACACACACAAAAAAAAAAAAAAAAAAAAAAAAACAAAAAAAAAAAAAAAAAAAAAATAGCATGCCATTTAAAATCTATTTTAATGGATGGAATTGAAAAATAAGATTTTATTAATCATTGGCCTTTTTCTGTATCTCATTCCCGTTCCTGTTTTATAAACTATTCTGTTTTGTGCTTAAAATGGAGGCATTTCAGAAAATACTCACATAGGTAAGTTAAAACTCTGTTTACGTACAATTGTCCTCTTGAAGTAAAATTGCAATAATAAGAGTTAGCTACAGATTGTTGACAAACGTTTGAAACGAAATTGTTACAAAAGATGTGTGTATAAATAGAAAGTACGGATACCAGTAGCAAATTGTGTGAAACGTGTTCGATGGTGTGCTGTTGTAAAAGAAACTGGACTTTTGAAAATAACTGGAAAAAATAATCTTCGACACATTTTGTTTGTCGGACTGCATTTTCCTTGGAACTACTAAGAATATCTATGTCATGAACAGAGGATACATAATGTACCATGACGTTAGTACGCTACTATATATGTAGGTCATTGGCAACATAAATTCTGAAAAATAGATAGTTATTTTGGAAAATAACTTGTGGCATGTGGTAGCACGCACATTTATCGATAAATACAGCTATTTGTTTATGGATGGCAATGCACGCGTTCATCGACATCATCTTTCTACAATTTGAAAGAAAAATTTCAGCAATATTCCAATACAGAAGTGGCCCACAGAGTGACCTAAGTTAAACCCCGTAAATACATTGTTCTCGCTATGAAATTAAGTTGATGATTTGTGGGACATTTGTTTTTTTAAATTATGACTTCATTAACAGTATAATATGTGACAAAATGTATTCATAGCTTCAAAAACAAATACGCCGAGTTCAACAGGCCCGCGGATACATAAAAATGATAAAGATCACACTTCGTTTTCTTTATTTTATTGATTTTACATGTATGTAAAGCATGAAATATCTTTATACATTTTTTTTGTATATGACAATTTATTTCTGCAGTTCAGAAATTACAAAGACACCGTCAAGCAATTTCTGAAATAAAGACCAAAAAAAAAAAAAAAAAAAAAAAAGACAAACAAACAAAAAAAAACAAACAAAAAAAAACAAAAAAAAAACCCAAAAAACAAACAAGCACATAAAAAAAAAACCAACATAAAACAAATATATATATATATATATATATATATATATATATATATATATATATATATATATATATATATATATATATATATATATATATATATATCTCAGAGAAAAACGACACTTATCAAAGACATACTTTTTTATTAATCATTTAGCAAGAGAACAAGTGGCCCAAGGGCCACATCGCTCACCTGTGCTCAGCACTGTGGCTAGAAAAAAATGCCAAAATCAGTTGTATATTGAAAAAAAACTTTAATGCATAAATGATCCAAACCTACCCCTAAAAAGGGATGGGGGTGGTGGTGGTGGTGGGGGGGGGGGAGGGTATGATTTGAACAAAATTGAATTTACACTAAGTAAAGATACTTTCATATTTCTTTGTCTGAGACTTTTTTTCCTACAAGTTTGAATTCTCATTATGGTCCCTTCGGGGTCATGGGTTGAGCAAATCTGAATCTACTCTATCTGAGGATGCTTCCATATAATTATGAACAATCATAGCTTTGCTGTTCTTGAGAAGAGGAGTTAAAAAAATCCTATGTATTCCTATGCATAACTTTAATGATCAATTGTTGCTCCACCCTAACCCCAGGGGGTCATGATTTTTTTCAAACATGAAGTTACACTACCTTAGGATACCTCCGAATAGCTAATATCCAATCATGGCTTTGCAGTTTAAGAAGATTTTTTTCTATATATTCCTATTTAAAACCTGATTAAATTATTTTCCTACATACTCCTGTGTAAAACTTTGATTTTCCATTGTGGCCCCAACCTACCCCAGGGGGTCATGATTTGAAGAAAAAAACTTGCAACCGTACAACCCTAGGATGCTTTCACATAAATATGACCAATCATAGCTATGCTGTTCTTGAGAAGAAGATTTTTAAAGATTTTTCCTATATATTCCTCTGTAAAAATTTGATCCTCCATTGTGGCCCCACCCTTTCCCCGGGGTCATGATTTGAACAAACCTGAATCTACACAACTTGAGGATGCTTCCATATAAATATGACCAATCATGGCATTGCTGTTCTTGAGAAGAAGATTTTTAAAGATTTTTGCTATATATTTCTATATAAAACTTTGATCGGCGATTTGTGGCTCCACCATACCCCCGGGGGGTCATGATATGAAGAAACTTGAATCTACACTACCTGACGATGATTCCACATGAGTTTCTTCTTTCCTGGTTCTGTGGTTCTTGAGAAGAAGATCTTTAAAAGATGCCATTATTTTGTCACTAATTTGTAATTATCTCCCCTTGGAAGAGGGAGTGGCCCTTCATTTTAACAAACTTGAATTCCCTTTACTCAAGGATACTATGTGCCAAGTTTGTTTGACAATGGTCCAGTAGTTCTTGAGAAGAAGATGTAATTGTGAAAAGTTAACAACGACGACAGACAAGGGACAAATTTTGATCAGAAAAGCTAACTTTAGACTACGGCTCAGGTGATCTAAAAAAGTAACGCCAGTGTACTAAATATACAACTGAAGTTTTAAGAGCACCTTAGTAACTCAGGTGACCTATTGCTATCCGTTTTTGTCTGTCGTCGTGCGTTAACATTTAAACATTTTTAGCTTCTTCTCTGAAACCGCTTTACCAATTTCAAACAAATTTAGCATATGGCACCTATGTGTGAAAGGAAACAAAAAGTGTGAATTTCATGGTCTCTGTCCTCCTGGGGCCTGAGATGTGGCGCTAAAACCACCAAAATAAATGCAATTTTTAAAAATCTTATTCTTTACTCCTCGACATCAAGCAGTCAAACTGTTGGCATGATTGTAATAAAATTTGACCCTCTACCAAAATTGTGAAGTTCATGGCACCAGGATCAGGGGTTCTGGTGTTAGGGTGGGGCTATATAGATCATATAGTGAAAGTGCATTATTTCTTCGAAAATCTTCTCTGCTCCTGGATATTAAATAAACTAACTAAGTACATAGTTATGATGAGGAACAGTGCCTCTTCCAAAATTATAAATTTCATGGCCCCAGGTCAGGGGTTCTGGTGTTAGAGCTGGGCTCTATTGATTATATAGTGAAAATGCAATATTTCTTTGAAAATCTCCTCTGCTCATAGGTATAAAATAAACTAAGTATATAGTCCTGATGGGGAAGAGCGCCTCTTTTTCATGGTCCGTCGGTCAGGGGTTCTGGTGTTAAGGCGGGGCTCTATTGATTACAGTACCAACCAGACACAACCTGACAGATAGTAGTCCCAAAGCAGTCCAATAGCAGCCCCAGAGAGGTCCCAGAGCAGTCCCACAGCGGTCCCAGCAGTCTCAAAAAGCAGTCCAAGCAGTCCCAGTAGGTGGGGTTAATACTTTAATGGGCAAAGCTTAGTCGTAACTGAAATCACAGTGTATCAGCAAGGTCAGTATTATAAGGGCAGTTGAAATTTAATGATAAACTTCTTTTTTTAGGAGAAAAAGTGTTAGACGTGTTACATGTACAACACATTTACAATTCTTATGTGACAATTATTTCTGAATAATTAACAAAATAACAGTATATATATATATATATATATATATATATATATATATATATATATATATATATATATATATATATATATATATATATATATATATATATAAAAGAAAAAAAGATAATAGATGAAAAGAGACTTTCACACTAAATACACTGTAATTACATCTGTAGCATATTATTTTGAAACCAAATTAAATCATTGTTGATTAATTTTATTTATTGATAATGGTTACAATATATTAATTTATTAATTATTATTTTTTTTTTTAAAGAAAACTAAATAAAATGAATGGCTTATTTTTTGATTAGAATTTAATAACTTTTAAATACATTCTACAATTATAGAGCAAGGCCGATTCCCATATTATTCCATATACGTTTTTTTTTTTTATTCATCAAATTTTCCTTCTAATATATAAATACATTCTGGCTATCATTTTCATTGACTTGTCGATATAATTATTGTAAGAATCTTTACGCAACGTAAAACAATTTCACCAAAAAATTTCCTGAGTCCTTACATCAGTGTGCATGTACATGTACATGTAAATCAAGCAAGTGACTAGCTCAGATATTTTAGAAATTAAATAATCCTGAAATACATTTATACCATATTTATTAAAACAAGGGTTTTGCAGTCTAAAGAACGAAATAAATGCCATAAGATTGGTGACCAGCATGGTCAGTGATGTGTAGCAATGATACCAAAATAACGCGCGTGGACTGTCTGCTATTTATGCCCAAAGGCGATTGAAAACTTAGCCATGTGTTTACACATTTTATACACCGTGTACGGATTTTAATCGGCCAGACAGCTGTTACGTGCATTTTGAGTTTTCCTCAAACGTACACAAAAAGAAATAAGAAACTAGAGCAGAGCTCGTTGCAAAGCAACGAGTAGGTCTTCCGTTCCAGCTGCGGACAGGAAGAAGTGATCTTCAGTCAAGATCATGCTAAGGTTATAAGCAAGCTTGAAAAAGGTATCAAATTGCAATGTTTCACCAGTAGACAGACAGTAAAGGAATGTACAGTTTCTCTTTGGTGACCTTGAACTCGTGCAAATGAACTTGTGTCAAGCCATAACACACTCTGGTTATTAACAAACCCCCCATCTTAGTGCTATCGACTTGACAAGTTAACGCATGTTCTTTCAGACCATTCATCCAGTCAAAACAAATTTTCTTAGTGACCTTGAATTGAATCAAAGCCATGATAAACTCTCCATATCAGCAATGCCCTTTTGTGTGTTTCCAACCTGACAAGTTCACACATGTCTTTTCAGACCATACATCAAAATAAAATAAAATAATTTCTATAGTCCTAAATTATTAGGTTCAACATTCTGCTTTAAAGGTTCATTGTAAACGTTCAATGCCCAATTTGGATATTGAACAAGGTATGTTTGTACAACACTTATGCCTCCATATGGCGAAGGTTAAAGTTTCTCAAATACAAGTTAAACTTCATCGTCAGGGTTAAGAGATAAAAAATGTTATTACCCAAGGAAAGGTCTTGGCACAGAGAATATAATTGTGAAATATGAAAGCCGTAGTACCAACTGTTCAAAAATTATGGCCTAAGTTAAATCTTATTAAAGAAGGGCAAAGGGTCATAATTTTTGGTACTCAAGGGAAGGTCTTTTAACAAGGAATGCACATGTAGTATAAAAAAGCCTTAATAACAACTGCTCAAAAGTTATGACCAATGTTAAAGTTTTTCCAAAGTAGGTCATACTCCAAGGTCAAAGGGTCAAAATTTTACAAATTAATGCCATTCATTTGCAACCTTTCATAGAAAAAAGATTTCCTTAGATGTGCACTTATGTGATTATTTTTATAGTTTGAAAAAAATATTTCAAAACATTCTTCGAAGATCAATGGGTATATCATGGACCGTTTCCTAGTAAAGAGATTAAAATTCGACTTCCTAAAACGCCATATTACATGAATCAAATGCGAAGAAATAGCAAAAAAAAAAAAAAAAAAAAAAAAAAAAAAGTAGACGCAATGTGAGCAAATTAGAGCTAAATTAAGCAGACCTATTTGATATATAGTTTTGTTTTAAATAAACAATAAAAACAGATATGATGAAGCGTTCAGGAAAAATGTTTTCTTTTCTTTTTTCACCTCATTAGTTTTTATATATGCAAGGATAGATTTATCTTCGTTTACACTATTAGTTTGTCAATTTGTTTTACCTTACTTGATCTAAAGGCTCAAGTGGGCTTTTTTTCTGACCTAGGAGTGTCTGACATTCTTTTGTTTTTCTATCTGTTTGTCTATTGTGTGCTCTGTTTAAGCTTTTGACATAATTTTAACTCCTCAGTTCTCAAGAACCACTGTGTCAAATTCAAACAGACTTACAAAAATGCAACCTTTGGTAAATGACATTTAATTTTCTAAATATGAAGTGCTACGTCCTTTTTCGGGGGTAGGGTGGGGGTTAATTAAGAAATATAGTGAACATTTGGTAGGCACATTAAAATCTCTTATATAAGAAGCATTTGCAAAGATCATGTCCTACCTACGAACGATTTCTAAATCGAGACAAGCTATTGACAAGTAAGTTGATGATAGAAGGATATCAAAATTGTCGTTAAAAGTCACCAATTCGCCTATTCTGTAGTTAATGCAATGACCTTGTTAGAAAAAAAAATCGTGAAGACGAAAATTGACTGACTTTTTAAAACATCAAAAACATTTGAAAGTGTTGACCTTTTTTTTTTACCGAATTGTCAAGGGAATTTTTCCTTTACCTGATCCTACATGCAGCGGATGTTACCAGTCGACAGGAGAGCTTACTTCTTCACAGAACCTGATCCCACCGTTGATGTCTTGTACAGGTCCGTGTTTCTCCTGCTCCGAATTTTTATTCCTCCAATGGACTTTAGAGTCTGATTGTTGTTCGTTATCTTCATATTTCGTAGCAAAGTCGAAACTGTTGAAACTTTCTGATAAAGTGTAAATTTAAGTTAATTCAGATGATCGCCTCAGGGTATTGAGTTTTTACATGGCGATTTTAAGTGGAAAATCTTCAAAATCTTTTTCTCAAGAAGAACATGAATATAATAATAATAATTTAAATCTTTTTATCAAATAAAGGATATCAGTGGTATCAAATTTATAGTACAAAAGTACAAATTTGTAGTAAATTACAACTCATTAAAAATGTTACAGGCCACTGAAATATGATCCCTGTGGTATATACATGTAGATAGCAACTATATTATATAATGATAACAAGGAGTAAATGCAAAGAATAATTCTCATTAAATAAGCTTCATTATCACTAAGAACTATACAATGGCAGTAAACAAACAAAAGCGACTTCCAACTTTAAAGTAAGAAATATCAGCTAACGAACAGAAGAAATCAGCAAGATGCAAAATCCTAAGGAAATCAGGGAAATGTTAGTCAGTCATTTGGGTAAACCTGTTAACAAGTGTCATGGAAAATTTACTGTCTACCTGAAAGAAGTCATTACTGAAGATGATCATCCAGAAACACGTGTATTAATGTGAAGAGAAGTCAGGTGAACCAGAATTTGTTTGTGACATCCTTTCCTTCCCTAAAATACCCATGGATGTTTCTGCTATACATGGAAACATTGTGGTTGAAAATTGGAGGTGATTGATTGTTGTTTTATATCTAATTCAAGAATTTTTCACTCATATATAGACGTCACCATATACTGGTGAAAAGCTTCAAATTTAGACCTTTACTCGGCACTCAGGGCCATAGAAGAGTGAAGGATCTTTATCGTGCCAACACCTGCCGTGACAATGGGCCTCGGTTTTTAAGGTCTCGCAACTTTCACTTCAACGTGTCGAGCGCTTGACGAAGGAACAGTTGCTACCTATTTCTTATCGACTAGGTCAGTCGCGGCAGAGATTCGAACTCACGACCTTCCGATCAGGGAGCGAGCACTCTACCGACTGAGTTACCGTGACGATTATTGTTAATTGATAATACTTCGTCGATATATTTACCTGTCGATTTGAAGGCGACAGAAAGAGATTTCTTTTTCGTATGCATAAGATTTTTAAAATAGATTTTGCTTCAAATGAAAACAAAAATAGGTCTGCTTACAACGGGGCCAATTAATACCCATGGAAATTCCAACAGATAGTTGTAAGAACCACAAAGATATTGTCAATCAGAAACTCAAGCATCTTTTTAATATCAACTTCAGAGTACTTATGTGTAAAAAAAGATTTTTTTTTTTTTTTTTTTTTTTTTTTTTTTTTTTTTTGATAAAATGATTTTGCGAATGACCAGTGACAAGGTTAATAAATTTACGAGTTTCATTTCTATTGAAAAATCAGCTGTCATTGATGTCAAAAACCCTGGACTTAATTTATCGAGGGGAAGGTTGTGTAAGAGTTGAAAAGTCTTAAGTTTTTATGTTATTAATTTTAGTAAAATTTTGTGATTTCAAATTTTCCAAAAGTTCCTTGGAATTTTTAAGTATCCACATTTGACTTACACCACTTCTCGAATAAATTGTTGCACAGTACTCCTGAAGTTTCTCTATCACTGCTGTTAATATTTAAGTGAAGAGTAAAGAGGCTTGGCAGAACATATACTGGAACCCGCTTTATGTCTTTGTTTGTAAGAATTTTTATGCAGTTTAGCAATCCAAAATAAACATTGTATTCCAAATTTATTTTAAAAAGAGTCTCTATCTCTATTCTTACTATAGCCCCTGTACTATTTGAACACACATGCACTACTCGCTTATGACATATTTCCCGCTTGGTCGAGTATTTTTAGAGTTTATCCTTGGGTTTTACGACACAAAATTGAATCGCTTAATTGCTGATTTGTGACGTTCTACAACGTGATCTTTTTTCATTTTATTTTTCCTTTTTTTTCAGTCAGGAGTACTTATCTTTTGAAATTGATTTCTTTTCAACGAAGTAAATAAATAATTCATAATGTGGAATATGAATCGATGAATGATAATTAATTTGAACGTTTAGGAATTTGATTATATTGAACAATTTTTCAGAAGATATAACTACATACACTTTTAATGTGTTTTGCTTATATAAAACGTAATCTGTGACCTGTTCCTCGATCCGATATTTGCATTTTTTAAATTCTGAATAAGATTGGAATAATCACTTTTTTTTAAACCAATACACATCATTCGAATTCATTATTTAAACATTTCTATTGAATTCGGATATAAGAGGACATTAATTGAAAACAAGTTATAACAGAATTCGCGAACTTTCCGAACAACCCTCATATAAATTTTGTAAAAATGGATTAAAGGAAGCAAACATTAACTATCAAACACTTATTTCTCAATAAAAAGCAGGATTGCAGAGCAATGTAATGCAAGCAAGAGCTGAAAACACAAATGGGTGCCAATTGATAGCGCAGCTGCCAGGAACAGTTAGAATGCAAGATATATAAATCAATATCATTTAAATTTCATTTCTCACATTTACAGCCCGGTTGGCAAATTTACTGTTACTAATGAAGATAAAGTTGTATTCAACTGCTCTAAACATAGAAAGCACTGCTTATTCATTATGTTTGCTATATCGAACAGGTCAAAACACGACTTCGTGTATGGTGCTTGAGCTACCGCCAAAAAAAGTGGAGACATGCATATTTCATTATCTAAAAATGTTTTATATTTTTGTCATAGAAGTAAATAACACAGCCATGAATAACTAATAATAATATTAATAATAATAATACAATCAATTATTCATGAATGTTTAAATGAATCAGAAAATTTCAACTATTCAAGAAATGATCTGAAATTTAATTTTTAATTAATCAATTTAAATTTTATGAGTTTTCGAGATTTCATTCCTTGTGCAATGTGAATTTTATTAAAGTAATTATATGCACACGTAATGATGTTGTATCCCCCCGAGTTCACAGCGGTTGCAAGCTGAATCGATATCTGTATAAAAAGAAGGACTGCTGTTTACGTAGTTCAAAAGAAAAATGTTACCAGGTATAAGAAATTTGTAGTTACATGTATCTCAAGTTATTTTTTTACTTTGATATATTCAAGGGAAAAAAAATACACAGAACTATATTTATTATGATGAGTCATTATTTGACAAAAGTAGCTTTACCAGGTAAATATGGGCTTTGCACATATGGAAACATTTATATTCATAGTTAAGACCTTAGAGGTGAAATCCTTTCTTAACAATTCTGCTGACATCGAAGATAAAAGCAATGAAAGTGAATCATGATAAACTAGACAATGACATATTAAAACATATCAAACAGGTTGTCAACAAAACAAGTTGTCCGTGGTAATTAAGCTCAAATCGTAAAGGAAAAGAACTAAAAGAATTATATATTCAGCTCTAAAAGATCTTATTCTTTCGATTAAAATAAAGGCAGGTGGTAGCATAATTTCATCTCAATATCCTGATATCAATTGCAATTTGCTTATACATCTAAATTAATATTCCTGCACCTGCATTTACTACTCAATTCAGGGTGTAAGAAAGATTGAAACATTGATGATCTTATCGAGAGTACTTCATTATATATATATATATATATATATAGAGAGAGAGAGAGAGAGAGAGAGAGAGAGAGAGAGAGAGAGAGAGAGAGAGAGAGAGAACACATTACTTTGGTTTAAGTATATGTGAATTTTTCAATGCTTTTGTTGTACACTTTGTTTAACGTAAGCTGCAAGCTAGGTTCCTTAAAATACTGTAAATATCCATTTGTCCTTAAGCACTGTGACAGAAATATGCTATGCAATTTAAACAAACTTTGAAATCAAGCAGATAATTGCATAGCAACACACAAACAAATGCCATATCTACAAAACCACTTACGTGTAATAAATTTACGCATAAAACTAAAGAGAGAAGAAGAGATTTATCAGAAATTTAAGGTAATTTTTTTTAAATTGATATTCAGAAATACTATGTTTAACACAAAATCTATTAATTCGAATTTTAGAAACCTGAAATAGATAACACCTTTTCATTTAAATTTCAAAAAGAATTTGATTGCTGTCATAAGTTTATTAACATATAGAGTAATTCATACAAGGAATAGTTAATTGAAATATAGAATGAATCTTTTAGAATAACTTACTAGAACAATTTTTAGTTTTCAAAGAACATTTTTTTTTATAATTCATCAAATTGACGTGATCCTGTTTTCTTCCGCAACATTGGAAAGTTCTTTTTAATCTGAGAAAATAGATACAATTCTACATTTTATTATCATCAATTTCATTTAAAAAAAAGAAAGAAAAGAAAAACATATTAATGTCATTCACTTGCAAGCCTAATATAGAAAAATCTATATTGATGTAGTGATGATTTCATTACATGTGGATTTATTTTTTTTGTCGACGGATTTTTCCGTTATTTACCGATCATGACAAGGGGATCACGGCGGGTGTGACCGGTCGGCAGGGGATGCTCATTCCTCAAAGGCACCTGATCCCACCTCTGTTTTTGGAGGTCCGTATTTGCTCTGCTCCCGATTTGTATTGTTTTAATGGACCTTGAGCTTGAATACTGTTAGTTATCTCGATATTTTCTTGATTATTTTGATCGTCTGAAAAATATTTCAAAACGTCCTTCAGAGATCAAGTTGGTCAGGGTAGCCTAGTGGTATGGAACTTGCTTCATGATAAGAAGGCTCGGGTTCGATTCGCGTCAAACCTAAGACGTAAACATAGGTAGTGATTGTTCCCTCGCCAAACGCCCGGCACTAGAAGTGAAAGTCACTTGTCTTTCGGATGAACCTTAAACACCAAGGCCCCGTGTCACGGTAGGCATTGGCACCATAAAGAACTCTCACTGCTTAATGGCACTGAGTGCCGAGTATTTGAAGACTTTCAACGGTATTCGGTGAGGTCTATATATGAGTGAAAAATTCTCGAATTGGACGTTAAACTACAATCAGTCAATCATACGAAGATTAAGGGGTATTTTATGGGCAGTTTCTCGGTAAAGAAATAAAAAGTAGACTCCCTAAAACACCATATTTTCAAATGTCCAAAGTTAGCAATTAAACACAGAACAAAAGTGATCAAAACTACTTATTATTTTATTTTATTCTTTATAAACAATAAAAACAGATTTGCTGAAAATGTTTTTGAAAAAAAAAATTGCTTTATTTTTTTTTTTTACTCATGACTCGTATTTATGAAAAGTTGGACTTATCTTCATTTACACTAATACCTTTCAATTTGCTTTCCCTTACTTGATCCAAAGGCTCAAATGAGTTTATGTCTGACTTAGGGTGTCTTTCATTCGTTTGTTTTTCTATCTGATTGTCTATTGTTTGATCTGATTAAGCATTTCATATATTTTTAACTTTTCAATTCTCATAAAGAACTGTGTAAAATTCTAACAGACTTACAAAAATGCAACATTCGGTAATTGAAATTCAATTTTCTAGCATGAAGTATTACGTCCTTTTTCTTGGAGAGACAATAACAAAAGAAATATGTTGATCATTTGGTAGGCACACATAAAAATCTTTTACATAAGAAGCTTTGCGAAAGAGCATATCCTACCAAAGAACGATTTCTAAACCGTGACGAGTTATTGACAAGTAAGTTTGAGGGTATAATATTATTTCCATGGTGATTTTAGGGGAAAATCTTCAACATCTAAAGAAGAACATGAATATATTTACATGTAGTTATATTAAAGTGTTGTTTTTCTTAGGGAGGGTAGGTATAAGTTTGTACAAATTGTGGTCTGTGGAGATGTTGAGGTTATAATAGAGGATCAAGGTTTTACATAAGAAAATACAATTAAAAAATTATAAAAACTTTGATTCGGGAACAGCATAGACATGCTTAGGGGTGATAAACAAAGACACCGTTGAGATCTAATAGGGGAAAATAAAACAAAAATCTTAAAATATATTTTCTCTCAAGAACATCTAAATTATGATACGTTCTATAATATTGCATACACGTATCCCGTGGTATTGCAGATTTAAGTCTGCTCAAATTATATTCCTCAAGGGGAAGATGAGGCCAAGATAGGGTTCAAAGATTTGCCAGGAACTTTTTGAGGAGAAAACTGTTTTCCCTTAAGAAAAGAAGAACCATAATAATCAGTATTAATTTGCAAGTATTCTCCGGTAATTAAGATTCAAATTTGTAGTCCCTTGAGATAGGTTGGGACCGTAAGAGGTAGATTAAATTTCATGTAAATGTATAGAGTATACAAAATGCAACCTTAATCTTTTATAGAAAGCCATGAGTAGTCTCCTCAATATGCAAAAATCCAAATGTTGTGCAAACGAATAAAATGTTATTCAAATTAAGGTACTGTGACAGGGTAAGGACACAGATGGGGATCATGGGTTTTTGCTGAAACCATGGGCAAAATATAAATAAAACTTATGAAGAAAAGCAAGATGATCATTATTTTCAAATCAATAAGTCTAAGGTTCGAACAGGGCACGTGATGGGATCTCGTTCTTCCTTATACATACATACAGAGAAAATATTCGCTAGTACAATAAGGCAATATTAGTTATATTTAGAATAAAACATCCCCAGGATAAGTGGATTCACATTCAGCCAAGTCAAAACCCTCTTCAGCTGTGGGGCAAAATATTGAGACACAATTATTTATGTATATAAAGAGGGAAGGGTTAATAAACAATTGATGAATAACAGTTATGAAGGATACATCAGGTAAGCCTAGCGACCATGGTCCATTTTTTAGAATGTTCCATTCAGATTGAAAACGTTCTTTTAAAAACATCCTTCCGGTCAAGGATACTTTATATTATTATTGTATTTCAACACAAGGTTGCATCTGATTTATCTAATACCATACAAAAGTTCAAACACAAAAAGTATATATATTTTATGCATTTTACCTGGAAGTGAAAAACAGTTCTGTTATTATGATGTGAAATTACTTTTCGTTTTCTTTTACGGTACATCTTCCCATATCATAAATTTGACGAACTTTATTCTTGAAACGCATCACAAACATTAGTTTTGTTTATCAATGACAAGATTTTGAGTTTCTGGCAGAGTCAATCAAATATCCTAATTGTATTTCGTAATGCTGCAAAGATTAAGTACACAGTAAAACGAGCAGAGAGTAGAAAAATCCGATTATCTAAGCACTGTTCAACTTTTTTCACGTTATCTGATTGGTGACTGCAAATATCTTGATACAACACAGTGGCATTACATGTCCTTTCATCTTGGTTCTAATGATTTTTGTCCCTTTGGAGAAAAAAAATCCCACCTGTTTCCTGGAAAACAAAACGTGTGTTTACCTTTACGTTAGCTAGAAAGTTCTTTTGAGATGACAGTACTCGTACCAATTAACCTGACAACATTTTTATTAAATATCAAATTAAGTACACCAAACATAAAGCCGCATATGATGTGCCTATTCACCTAAGGTTTACGGGTGCGAATGAAATAGCAAAACTGTTAAATTTTTTTAACTGAGAATGAACTGTATTCATTCTAATTTGATAACAAGTGCAAGTGCACAATTAACCAAAAAAAGAAATAGTACAATGGAAATACTGTATACAGGGAAATTTTCGCCCCCGTTTTATTTTTTGCCCCTTTCGCCCTACACATGTGGGCGGATTTAAACATACCAACATATATATGTGATCAACAATATAGTTTAGGGCTGACAAATCAACTCAACGCACCAGTGACAGTTCACAAAGAAAATATAAGGGACGAAACTAACAGATGCACCCCATGTTCAGAACATTTCTCCAAATATGGTAAAAGAAAATTTAAGATTTCCCCGTTCTACAAAATGAGGACATCTGAAGAAATCGCCCATGTTACAAAAGAAGATTATTTTTAAGACTGTTTAATCCAAAACTAAATCGCAAATGATAGATTATACTGTGTGTATTCACAGATTTTATATTAATTATACTATGCTTTAAACTAACTGTTGAAAAAGTTCATGCAGGCGCTTCCACAAACTTCATTGTAACGTCATAATGCCTAATATTATCACGACGTCATTAGAAATTATTTGGACTGCAGCATTCTGTTTTTATAAACTTATATATATATATATATATATATATATATATATATATAGGGAGAGAGAGAGAGAGAGAGAGAGAGAGAGAGAGAGAGAGAGAGAGAGAGAGAGAAAGCACAAAGAAATTCACTTTTATAAGGATACCCATTTCTGCCCCAGCCCGAGGTTGAACTCCCGACCTATGGAATCTGTCTCCTAGCAGTACAGAAAAAGCGCGCTAGACCGCTCGGCTATCTAGGCAAGTCAAAAAAAAATTGCTTTCGATGCCGATGGAATTCTTGCTCTACATTACACGGTCATTGAGAATGGAAGTGAGGTACAGTTATTTGGACATTAGTTTTATCAGAGGATTGTTACCAATAAACGTTGAAATGAAATTAATTTCTATTAATAAAGCACATTTTACAATAACCCCCTCCCTCGTATCCTCTATTTTTTGCAAAAAAAAAAAAAAAAAAAAAAAAAAAAAAAAAAAAATCTTAAGAGAGATAGAATTGCTTGATAAAGATGCTTTTTTAGGACAAACCGCTGGTACTCGTGAACAGATACCAAACCAACTCCCTTCGATTAATGCACAAATTGGCACAATATATTTTCTTTGAGATGTTTTGCCTTGTTAATTCTTCTGTCACATAAACAATGTGTCCATTATGGGGAAAAAAGAAAGATAGAATAAATATTTCAGTAAAATATACTTGATCCATAAAGTATGATACCTCGACTAGGACTTGTTTCTTTGTGAAACGTTTAATTCTTCGTCCTTGTGGGCGTTTACAAATGTCTACAAGTCTACAAATACATTTTGTGCATTGATACAGTTTTCTTGTACATTTTGCACACGATTGTTAGAGAAGTGGTGATAATACATTTGGCAAAAATCACAAACTTACAACATACAATTCATGCCTTACACGAATTATACGAAATTACAAATTTGAACTCTATGCCTTTTCATAATTTACAGACCCGCAAGCCATCTAGTGTTAATTTAGATTATTGTTTTTCCTCGCCATCTTGAGTCAATTCAGTTAATGACTAATGTTACTTTTGCACGGATGATCTTTCATTTTGCAACGTAGTCCGTTGATTTTGCAATTGCATCTGTTGGTTTAATTTTATGTTAATCGCTTAGCATCGTGTCCGTTTGGTTAGCATCTGTTATTTTATAATTGATTCTGTGGGTTTTACTTTAAGCTTTTGTACTTTTGTTCAGAAATTAACTCTTATTTGTATTAATATCTTTTATGCACTTTTCGCCGCCCATGAAAGTGATAACCGAAAGTTTATAGCTGGTGGATAAAATCCCCATGTTAATATCATTGGGTAAAAAATGATTGATTCAATGATATTTATTTGGTAAAATGGGCAATGATAAAGACGTTTAATGCTTCACTTGCAGAGACGGTAGCAAAATACATGAACTACGTACATGTGTGAGCAGAGGCTATTTTACTTATGCTTGGACCTTATCAATATCTTGAGATTATATTGGTAATTTTTATTCCAAGAGTACAACTTTCTTAAATCTTCTTTGTTGCCTGATTTTTTAAATAGAAATAACAAGTATTATAATATCATTTAAACCCGCCGTGTGCTCCTTGTCATGATCGTGAAATATCGGAAAATCCGTCGACAATTCAGTGTGTAATTAATGGCCTAACAATTCGTGTAAAAAACGTCAGTCAGCATTTGACTCAATAATAAATTGTATTAAATACAATTTCTTCAGTAAACGCAAAAGCACTCTGCTCATGAAACGATACGTCATTTTCAGTAAATTTATTTGTCAAGATGGTTCATATGAATTTTATAGTTAACATGCATTGACAATCACTGGATTAGATCAAATTTTTACATTTTTTTTATCGAAAATTTCAGGTCATTTAATGAAATAAAAATTCTATATTCGTAGTTTACATGAGTTTATATACATGATTTTTCTTGAAGTACTTTAAATTTGATTGTAAGGTAAATCGGTGGTAAGGTTTAATGAAAACTTTGGTCAAAACCTCATACTCAAATACTATTTACTACGGTTCAATATTATAACATGTTTAAATATCATTATGCAATTATATATTCACTTTAAAATTGCTCAAAAAATCAAAAAGAAACAATATTTATTGGGGACTATATCTTGTGGAAAAATGATATATTCTTCAAATCTATTCATCTGTTAAATTTAATACTTTGGAACTTAATCCTTACATACTTTTACTCAAATAACCCTTTTTCGTTATTATATGCTAAGAACACCAACAAATTTTCACATTCGGTTAACAGAAACTGCCAAAAAATGAAGACATCTATAAATGGTAAAGAAAAAAGTTATATTTTTTGGCTGATATTTGTATAATTTTCTTTTCGGAGTTCCATGTCAAACGCACATGAACAACGTCACTTTTCGAAGTGGATGAATTTGGACACCCGGAATACAATTTGACATTTAACTGTGCATCTCTCCTCCCTCTGATTCTTCTTCAGAGAGGAGGAAACTGAAAAAAAAAAACGGTTCCCCTGGATGCATTATTTTTCTCTGTAGCCTGTGTAAACATTTCATATGTCTATGCCAGTTTTTTTCAGGGGTAAAACTTTACAGAATGTGGGAAAAAGACGTGCACCCTTCTGACATCATTTTCAATCCTTTATTTGTTTGAACATTCCATATAAATTTGTTTGATGAGATTTCATGAAACCTGAAGAATGGGATAAAAAATTTAAATTTTACGGAACTATTGTGTGATACCACATGAGTGAATGAGCGTGATTGTTGCAGGACAAATGCTCATATCAACATATTTTTTTCCATGAGACTTAAGTAGAAAATACGTCGTATCTTAAGGAGCGCCACCTGGTCAAACTATTGCTTACTAAAGCGTACACAGTTTTTTTTAAAAGATAAGACTTGTGACTTATAGTTTATCCTATGGATAGAGATGATGATGCTCACTGTGTTAAAAGGCATAGATGTACCAAACGGGGGTTCAATCTTGTGGTGCTGGTTCACGGACTTTTTAATAAGTGCATGCACAAGACAGTATTCTCCAATAAAAACAAAACTGATAAAACGATTATTGATCAGGTTAACAAAACAATTCTCTGCTTGAATTTTGTTTCAATTCTTTTTATTGGATAGTGAAATATATGTATGGACTCGTTTGAATCGTCTACTGTAAAAAAGTGTATCTAAAAGAATCAAATGGGCTGCTAGAATATAAACAAGCTATCAAACCATTGTCTTGGAGCAGTGACTTTAAAATTAACATGACATTGTTCTTCATTTTGAGAAGTTCTTTTTACAACATAGGAAAAAGGATATGATATATTCTCCAAAGAACATAAAATACAGTCGATGCATGAAGATGGAGGTTGGGGAGTGTAAGCGTTATACCACAGTTTTCATCATATTGATAATGTTAAACATGTTTTTAAGATCTTTGGTTGTAATACAGCAAAAATTTGTTAGAAATGTTGAAATCCCACAACTTATCCTGCACCGTGTCTAATCCAATGATGGCATGCAGGAAACTATTGCCCTTAAAAAAATAAATTGTCGATTTAATTAAGGCATAAGTAGTTTATATTAATACAAATGTATTGACAATATTACATGACAGTCCGCTAGGGACGCAGTATTTATATGAATGAATTTTATCTAATGTGCAATTATGCAGAATGTTGAACTATTTTTTCAAGCATTTCATCTTTCAATCATCATCGAGACACAAAAACATATGTTTTGTGGTACACATGCATATAAAGATAAAAATTATATTTTCATATTTTTTCTTGCTCATTGACGTTTATCGGACTATACATTTTAGGAGGCAGTCCACCAGAAAAACAGACAGCATTGTTATAATAGGCGGCACATCGAATATGACAAATATTTGTTATTTTCTTGAAAATGATGTCAATGCAGTCCATATGGAATAATGTACTTGAAGATTTGTTTCAATATAGCTTATTTACTAAAATATCGTTTTGTTTGGTGTTCTTGAATTCCCATTTATAAACCATTTAATGTAGGTTGGAAACAAATAACAATTAATTCTAATACATTTTCAACAGATCTATAATTCATTCCGAACTAAATCAAGAAATATTTCATCATTTAATTTAAAAATCAAAATCAATGGGAACAAGAAATCTGTAAGCAAATGCTCACTAGTAATACCCCCGCTTTGATGTGAATGTACACAAGTTCAGTTACATTGTATGGACAGACACAAGGATGAACAAGAAGTTGACATTAGATTCGTACAAAAATGAATCCCACCATATTGCAGGCCTAAACAAACAGTGTGCTAAAATTTCAAGCATTTGCAATCAGTAGTTGCTGCGAAAACTGCGACCAAAATTTGTCATGTATGGTACTCACAGACGTAATGATAAACAGGAAGTTGACATCAGATTCGTACAAAAATTACTCCCACCATATGGCATGCCTCAACAAAGTGTGTGCTAAAATTTCAGGCATCTGCAGTGAGTAGTTGCTGAGAAAACTGTGATGAAAATTTTGCTACAGACAGAGAGAGAGCTAGACACACAGACAGACAGACACACAAGGGTAAAACAGTATACCCCCTCACCTTCAGAGCGGGGGTATAAAAATATTTTCAATACACAGTAGTAGTTTTCTTGCAAAATAGAAGGTCGTTTTTATGAAATATTGTGATGCATGAGTTATCTCCCGTATATGTAGCATCGGAGAATCGGCTTAACATTTTTACTATGAGAAGCACTGTGAATTTTTTAGAACTAATACACTAAAGAATATTTTTCAAAAAAAAAAAAAAAAAATTGGTTTATTTTAAAAAACGAAATTAATATTCACTTCCAAACGTAATATTTTTTGTAAAATTTCTTCTTATTCAGGTTTAATCCATTGGTGCATCAGTGTCTCCTCAAATACCTATCTAATATTGCATCACAATAGTTGCAAATATTCCGCAGAAGTTGGTAAGTTTATGTTTATAAACTTGCGAAGAAAAGATTTCTGAAAAGTTAAATTAAATAATTTTTCTTTCAAATCACTCTTTCCAGTGCATTATTCTGAGCGATGTAAAATGATATTGAGATCCAGAATGTATTTACGGGCGGCGCCTCAGCCAAACAAGTCCGTGTTGATAAAGTAATTTTATATATATGCAAAACATCTTTACAGTAACGGCAACAGGTCTGAATGGTTTTATTTTAAAAAATGATTTAAAAGCACTTGCATGTACTGGTTTTTCATAATTGCTGAAATTTTTTTTTCTGATGTAATTTATAATGAACCTTTCACAAAAATTTGGGATGTGAAAAGATTAGGAATCATTTTTATTATTCAATAATGATCAATTTTCCAGATGTACGCAACATTAAATTACATAATAACATTAAATTCAGCAAGGTTGAGGTGTTCATTTCCTGAATTAGGTGTTAATACTCGAATATATTAAATTATATGCAGTAATATCATATATATTCTACAATACGATTGCTCGACTGTCGGGCTGAATTAGTTTTAACAGTGGTAAGAACGAAAGTACTCGTCCCATCCCGCTTCACTAAATAGCAATGGTTGATTGCTATTAGTGTCGATGGCTCGATTTCTGTTTAGACTAAATTTAAAAACAAAATCTTAAAACTGAAATAAAAAATAGAAATCTATAAAATTTACATAATGAGGAAAATATTGTTAATGCTACTGCTGCACGCCCCAGTTCAAGATGACACTAGAACGGAAGATTATTCAGTGAAACATTTTTCTTATTTTCGTTTTTTAAAATTTGAAAATTGTTCCACATATCTTTATACTTTATATGGAGTTAAAATAAGTCAGTATGATTGTAAATTTTCAAAACATCTCATTATTATCAAACCAGTTACAAATCGATCATTTCTGGGCTCTATTATTATGATTATGTGTTTGAAAGTGTACAATATTTTTTTTTCATTTAATTCAAATTAATTGTCTCAGATCAGGAAAATACTCCTTAATATACTGGATGGATGAAAAACTTGGATTAAAACCGGTCCTGTACACATAAAAATACGTGCATGTATAATTTCACCATAAAAGGACTAACATTTTTCTAATGTTTCAGATAAGTGCACATAAAACACTAAGCATATATTTAAATAAATTTAATTGAGGCGATAATTGGGCACGGCTGTATACCCAGAGACACAAATTATCAAAAGGTCTTGGTGTCTCTGGCAACACAACAAACCAAAGATTACATCATTAAATATTTAAACTCTGGTTCATATTTCAAAGGTCAAATTCACAAACACACTCTCACAATCAGTAAAAGCCTTGACCCTGGGAGGTGTAGAGGTCAAGTACTTATTTATATATATCTAAATCTAAAGTTTACTTTTAAACTTTCATGACTTACATCACTGCATACAAAGAAATTACTTAGAGCCGCTCGTTTACGCCAAAAGTCCCCACCACAAATTTTGTGGAAAGGAACTCCACCACCATATGGGTGGGGGTAAGAGCGGCAGAAATAGCCATGCCCAAGCCCATACCTATCATAATCGATATAATGATTCCTTGTAGAAAATATTGGAACCTAACCCCCAAATTATGCATCAAGTTGATGTGATGGCCCTTGAGTAAAGTCTATATTTAGTTTGGATTGTAGATTCTGTTCATATATATATATATATATATATATATATATATATATATATATATATATATATATATATATATATATATATATGAATCTATGGATAAAATCATCTAAAAACATGTGACTTACAGAAAAGGAATAAAATACACACATTTTTTAATGATAAAATACAATGAAGAGCTTATTTTAGAAAACATTTCTAAATTTTAAGATAAAAACCAACCCCGATTGAAATAAAACCGATAACCATCGAAATTAATGTAAAATTATTAAGTAATTAAATTAAAGGCAATTGCAATCTAGAAAACATGTTTAATTCCAAATAAAGTAATTTGTAAACCATATTACAACAAAACAACCAAATTTTACAATGAAATTATAGTATCTTTCTTCGTTATATAATCCCGCTCGGGATCAGTTTAATTTGGATAGATTAATAAAATAGATAATTGGACGCCTCTTATTTATCTCAAAATGCATGTTGCCATCAATTTTTTTTATTGATTCAACAATTTGTACTTTATATTTATGATAACACGAGGAGATAGTTTTGACATTGAAATGTATTGGGTTTTCGCACGTAATGAAAATTAAATTGTGAATTCATAATGTCACTTGCTTAACTTAAGTTTAGTCGACCTAATTTTTTTTCTAAAGAAATATAAAATGGTGTCTTATTCATTAATATTATAAAACAAAAGAATTTTTACTATGAATTAATGAAATAACTATTACCTGGTTTGTTTTTTGTTTTTGTTTTTTTGTGGACTGCCTCTTAAGATGTGGACATTTGATAAAAAAAAGTATGACTTGCCTTTTTTTTAAGGATGGAGTTGACAAAGGAGGTCTTGTTAATTATTGGCATCTGTCTTTATCTAATTCTCGTTCCTACAATATATATTTTCCTGTTTCGAGAAATTTACGGAGAAATTGAGGGATCATTGCAAGTAAGATTACTGATGCTTTCCTTCTAAACATCTTTGCTAACTCTAGTTGAAATAATACTTGCTTGCTAAAATAGTGCATTTCAGTAACAAAAAGGATATTTTCAGCAAACATGATTAGAAATTGTGATTTCAAAATACTACAAAGTATAACATTGGGATGACATATTGTAGAATAGTAAATAATTTAATTTTGGTTGTAACGCGCCTTGGATAGAACATTTGTTTATACACTGTAACATGTGTTGCCTATGTCATCATGACTGATGTAAAAATGCAACGATCAGCTTGAAGTTACGACAACTTTGTATAATTAATGGCTTGCATTATTATTGTGAAAATTGTCCATTGTTTTACAATTACTAGGAAATTAAATTATAAAGAATATATTTAATAGCTAATGAAAACTCTAAGTGAAACTTTGTATAACCTGGTTCGGATCAATTTACGCCTTTTTAAGCGCTTCATAGTTTATTAAGGAATGTTCATAAGTTTTGTATGAATTATTGGTGTGTAAATCACACAGACTTGTCACGTAGGCGTATTTCATGTGTGTGTGTGTGTGTGTGTGTGTGTGTGTGTGTGTGTCGATATATCGAAATGTCGAGTTGAAGGTGACAGCAAGTGTTTTTTCTACTTTTCATGTAGAAGTTTTTGAATAAATTCTGCTTCATATGAATACAAAAATAGGTCTGCTAAAAAGGAGGAGCAATTGGTTCACTTTTAAACTTAACGAAGTTTCTTTTTAAATTACTTAGATACAGGTACATGTATAACAATGCCAAGCTTTGGTTTAAATCATCTCGTGGAAAAAATATTCCCTAACGGAGTATGTTATCGCCATACATGTAAGGGCAGTAGGAATCTTATAATCAATTCATTATATATGTAGTTTGTACAGAACATTTGTACACATTTCATATATGAAGTCTATTACACTAACAGAAGCGAAACGAATCTACTCAAGAATCTTGGCATTTGCGTCCAAGGTTGTAATTTCATAAAGAATACTTTTGAAATTTAAAATATTTCAATATACAGCAAATGGATAGGAGAGAAAAGTGAATTTAAGCTAAAAAATCCTAAGAGTCATATAACTGACGTTTATCGAAAATAAGGAAAGTGTATTTCATATGTACACAGTGTACAATACGAGGGTCGGAGTTTGAAATAATATATTCGAATGTTTGACGATATGCATTGTAGTTATTACTTTTATCTTTGAATTTCAGGAGTCTTCACAGAGTCAAGGTCCATCGTTGTTTAAGTGATTTGGTAGAAAACCCAAACACACAATGTCAAGAACACCAGATGAATTTAAGGCTAAAGTCGACAGTACAATACATCAAGTAAAGTTCCTACTCGTTCTTTCAGTTGTTTTTATTAGTATTTAAATGGCCTTTAAATCTTAAATTTAATGTAGAACTGAAGTGAATCTTGTATCGGATTTTATTATTTTTTTATTATCTAGATTTTAATGCTTCGGTATACAAATTGGACAATTTAATTGCATTTCAGTATAGTATCAATATAATGATTCTGTGGTATATTAATGAATAAAAAAGTTTCTTCTATTTGAAGGTTTTTGACCATGTGTCTTGGATCCCTGGTATGACAATTGCTGTTGTGAAAAAATCACAAATTTTGTTCATGAAAGGATATGGAAAAACAGCAATACATTCGGAAACTCCTGTTACCGAGCACACGCTGTTTCTACTCGCTTCTATTTCCAATTCTTTTGCATCAACACTACTTCTAAAGCAAATGGAAAACCAAAATCCTCCGTAAATATTTTGATACATTGTAACAGCTTGAATTCCTCCAAAAATAAAGTTAAAAGATTCAACGATTAACTATGTGTATGTTTAAAATGAGAAGAAAAAGTAAGAAAATGACTTTGAAACCTCATGTTAACAAATCTAAAAGTAAAATAAATTAAACAAAATGCAGTAATAGTTTAAGCACCATTTATAAACATCATTTTTTTGTAGGCTGGACCTCTCCACTAAAGTCAGAGACATGATGGAGGTTGATTTTGTCTTCTTTGATGAAGAACGAACTCAAAATGCTAACTTAGTGGACGTTCTAGCACACAGGATAGGAAGCCCTGAACATAACTTTTTACGACTAGATTCTTCCTTAACTAGGGCAGATTTACCTAAGTAAGAAAAAGAACATTATTCTCTTAGGGTTTGATATTTTGAATGCAACAAGCGCAAGGAAGCCAACATGATTTTTATGTAAAACTTCTAAAACGTCTAAACCTTTACATAGGCATGCAGAGCTTTTTACATGCAATCCTTTATTGTATTTTAAGACACATTGATGTAGAAAATCCCAAAAATGTTTGATCATAATTTTAAGAGAAGTTAATTATTTTTACCTTTAGTAGAAATATATGTTTTAAGTTAAGGGATTGTCGGGGAAGAAGTTTGATATCAGATTACCTGTATATGTTTATGCATAACAGTATAGATTATGTATTATCAAATACATACTTTATAATTTGTATGAAATGTATTGAGATAATGAACAGTATTCAAGCTCAAAAGCCCATCAAACAATACAAATTTTGGATCAGAGCAAACACGGACCTCCAAATATCCAAGGGGGGGATCAGGTGCCATGGAGGAGTGAGTATCCCCTGCCGACCGGTCACACCCGCCGTGTGTTCCTTGTCATGATCGGAAAATGAGGGAAAAACCCGTGGACAATTCAGTGTTTAAATAATGGCCTAACTATTAGTATGAAAAACGTCAGTCAGTATTTGATTTAATGATAAATTGTATTTGCTGATAAAGTCATTGAATCAACCATAGAAATTACGAAATGACGACCTAAAACGAGTCTGCTGATATTCTTGTTTCATCAACTTGTTCGTCAATAACGTACCCCGGTTTATAAATTGTTCATACGTAGAACAAGCTCTTGCGTATCGAATGAACTGAGAAATATAAACCTCGTATGCAGGTGAGGAAGGTATATTGCTGCATAAGTAAGGGAAGTTGACGATTGGAAAGTTTAAGTCATCACGTTTATCATAAACGTCTTTTTCTAGTAAAATATCCTAATATGAAGCAGATGTGTAAGACTCAGTGATATATTTCAGGCTCACCGGGATATATCATATCGACATAAGAATGGAAATACCCCGTAGTTATATCTAGATGTCGAGTTGAAGGTGACAGCAAGTGTTTTCTTCTTTTCATGTAAAAGTTTCTGAACTAACGCTACTTCATATGAATACAAAAAATAGGTCTGCTCATAAGGGGGCGCAATTGGTACCCATGGGAATTCCAATAGATTGTTGGAAGACCTGGTCTCCAAAAACCACATATATAATGTCAGTCAGAAGCTCAAGCATCTTTTCAATATCAAATTCAGGCGCCCGTTTTACAAAAGAACTCACGACTAAGACCAAAAAACTGTAGTTGCTTGTAAAATCTTGCAAAATAAATAATTTTGTTTTAAAATTTTATTCATAAATATATATTCCAAAATTCTCTTTCAAAAGATCAAAACGATTTCCAAATTGATTTTATAATAATAGTTATTTACAAAATTATATTTTTGTCTTAGTCGTAAGTTCTTTCGTAAAACGAGGCCCTGAGTACTTATGTGTACAATCAGAATGTTTTTTTTTTTTTTACCAAAAAAAAAAAAAAAAAAAAAAAAAAAAAAAAAAAAAATTTCAAATGACCAATGACAAGGTAAGTAAATTGATGAGTTACATTTTTACTGAAAAAGCAACTGCCAATGATATCAACATGGGTGGACTTTAATTTATCGTGGGGAATTGTTGAATATAAAGTTGAAAAGTCGTAAGTTTTTTATGTTGTTGATTTTTTTTTTTTTTAAATTTTGTGATTTCAAATGTTCCAAAAGTTCCTTGGAATTGTTAAGTATACACATATGATTTACACCACTTCTCGAATATATTGTTGCACAGTACTCCTGAAGTTTCTCCTTCAATACTGTTAATATTTTAGTGAGGAGTAAATAAAGAGCCTTGGTAGAACATTTACTGGAACCCGCTATATATCTTTTTTGTAAGGATTTTAATGAAGTTTAGGAATCCATTATAGATATGGTAATTCGAATTCTTGTTAGTTGTTGGAAATATTATAAAATATTCAAAACTGACATATGGTTTTGAATAAATTCCTGCTTATAAAGGGAGGTATAAATTGGATTACCACTTGTTGAATTAAATCCCAGTTCTTCTAAAATACAATTTAAACAAGCATTCTGAGAGTATTGCATTAGCAATACTAGTCCCCTACCGGCAAGTGTAATCTGGTTCCCGTTAAGAATTGAAAATGCCATAATTCCGTCAAAAATTAATAAAGCGGGACGAAATGCAAACTTGATCTATAACTAATCAAATTAAAGCTACATACCAAAAATCACCTCAATATCTACAAGCGTTTAGAAGAAAATTGCGGAAAACCCTTAAAAATTGAAAAGGCTGTAATTCCGTCAAAACTCAATGAAGCGGAACGAAATGCAAACTTGATCTGTAACTCATCAAGATACACTCACATACCAAAAATCAGCTCAATATCTGCAAGCGTTTAGGAAAAAAGTGTGGAAAACCAAGTGGGACAGACTGACAGACAGACAGAGGGACAGACAGACAGACAGACAGACGGACGGACAGACGGACGGACAGACTCAGAGGAAACCTATAGTCCCCTCCGGTTTCACCGGTAGGGGACTAATAATGAGCCATACAAACACAGACAATGTTGTTACCTGCTTTGTCAGCAGGGACCAGTATATACTGATCGTGTAATCTATTCAACTCTTTTTTTACTTCTGAATTATTAAACACAGAAGGATAGCTGGTTTTCATTTTGCCCCTCAATCCTTTGATGCGAAATTTTAGCAAACATTCGATACATTTAATCCATTCTGACAACATTTCAAGGTCATGTCTGGCCCATCCCCTGGCGTAATCTTCCGCAGAATCCATGATAATTTTGAAATTTTGACGCCAGTTAAAAGATCGGAATTCCCCAAATTTTGGCCCTTTTAAAATTAATGATTTAAGGTCTTCATTATTTACTATATTTGCAGCACAAGTTATTACGTTTCAAGTAGGACTATAGTTGTAGAGTGGAGAAGAACATGAACAGGAAGGAGGATTATCTATCAGATGTTCAATATCCAGGCTCTGTAAAGTTTTCTTGTAATTTAAATGTTTGGAACGTTTGGAAGCAATAGTCGATGTATATATGTAGGAAATACAAGGTGTAGTCTTCAGCTTGAAATATATGGTGGAATACAAGACTGGAACTTTTTGTGATTAAGAATATTACTTAATATATTAATCGCGTCAATTCGTTTGTTGGCATGTTAGAGTTTAGGGAAAAAACGGGTTGTTTTATCTGTATTTTCTTCTGTTAAACGTGGCAGTTTAAAAAGCAGATTATTTGCAATATCCATAACCACAGATCCAAGCCTGTATTCTGATGCTGAGGAATCAAAAATGGACTTTTATTTAGGTTTCAACCATTTATTATTTTGAAGAGATTTTTAAGAATGTCGCTTACTCGAGGTTTTATTTGACAGAATATATAGGTCTCAAATAAAAAAAAAATCATATCTATATCAAAAATCAATGTTTTACTATTTAATAAAATATTGTAGCATTGAATTTAGATTAATGGTAATGAAGTGAAATTTGAACTAAATTTTCCATTTTTTCCGAAATAATTTTCTTCAAACATGGGTTTCTTTAATATTTATGTCAGTTCTTTTCGAAAATAGTGTCTTTTTTAAACCTCGCGCATTTATTCAAATAATTGGAAAACTTGGACATAATGATGCATTACAGTATATATTTTGCATAATCAGATCCAATAATCTAGAAAATGCGTACATTTCGAATTAATTTAACAATTAAATTTAAGAAAGTAAGAAATTAAGTGAATGCATTTTTAATATATAAGAATGACGCATACTCAGTTGACACTTTGAAAATCCATGACACACATCTGACATTCGTGATATATTTAAATATCATTATTTGCCGTTGTGAGAAAGATTTTGTCTGCCTAGTCGAATAAATATTTATTTTCATCAAGAGTAAAATGAAATCCTGGGGATACGTGTATTATCGTTCAGTTTAAAACATTGCCCTTTACAAAACCTTTGAATCAGAGGATGCCTTACTCATTACATTGTAATCCAATTTTTAATTTATCTTGGAAGATGTGGTTTTACTCTCCTTTAATTGGCACTGATATTAAATAACACTTTTCTTTATATAGCACTCAAATGCAGTGTTTACTCAAGTCAGTCATTTCAGCGTAAAATAAATAACAGTTATTTGCAATTGTGCAACGTAGAAAATCCACCTCTGAGATAATAAATAAAAATCTCAATGTAGAAGTGGTTTTCTCAATTCTTTCTGATGTTTGATGCATGGATTTAAAAATATCGTCTTAAATATTTACCATTAGATGAAATTCTGTCAAAAATTTGTCATTTTCAGTGGGAATTTTTGGGGTCATGTTTGAATCGGGGACGGACATTCATTTCAAAATCTTTGTTTATTGTCAGCCTAACATTATAAAAACTTGTGTTAAAGAGAAAAGACGCATTATACATTGATAAAACTTGTGTGAAAGTATGGAATTTTTATTAACATTAGGCTTACTCAAAATATAAAAAGGATTGAAAAGTTCAATATCTTTCCCATATCAAGCGAGAGTTACCTGAGTGACCTTTGTTGAACCCACTTGTAGAAAAAATTATTTTAAACAGTCACGTGAGTTCTACCTAGTAAACGTCCCTCAAAAGTGCTAACCTAAAACAGTCACATTTTATATCGTTCGCCAAAGTCGAACTGCTTTAGAGATGTTTGTCTGTATTTGGTTTATGAAAAACGGGAGGTAAATAGAGATTTGTGTCGTTTAAAATGTCATCAAACAAAAAAATGTCAATCATTTTTTAACATTAATGAAAAACGATGGTACTGGTATTGAAAGCCATAATATTACGCAGTTATAAATAACTACAATAAATTATATGAATGATGCACATATATTTGACATCAGGATAATCTATTAAAGCTTCAAAGCTTGCTTCCAATGGGTTTCTTAAAAATACACATGGGAAAAAATATTAATCAATATCATTCGCCAAACGCGCCCGTCGATGATCCACCACCAGGTTGTTCAAGTGCCAATTTAAATGCCCCCCTCCCCATCTAAATAGACGAAACTCAAATAGGTTAGGTGCGACTTTTCCAGATTTGGGGTACAAATAGACATTTAAAAATCTCCAATTGCTTAAAATCCATGCTGATTAAGGTGATGTTTAACGAGATTGTAAATTAGAAATATCCAAAAGTGTTTCACTATTACCAACATAGAAGGATTTGGTAATATATTCTGTATTAAAACGGCACTTTCTTAAGTGCACTTGTCCTTTAAGCCTTCAGTAGTACTCTTTTCTCTGCCGGACTAAAACTGATGTAACGCGGTAGCCTATCTGTAGGGCTATTGTTTCGTGATTAGAAGGGTCCAGATTCCATTTTCCCTCCCTTAATATAAGCTCAACTTAGCTGAAAGATGAGTACGTCCGTCGGTCCATCTGTATACTTTTCACATTTTCAACTTCTTCTTAAGTACCAGTGCGTCAATTTTAACCAAGTTTGCCGTTAAATATCCCTATGTGAAGGAAATTCATTTCTTCAAATGAAGATCAATGTCACTTTTCAAAGGGAGATAATTAATAATAAGTAAATATTTAAAATTGCATTTCTCAAAAATCTACCTCACTAGAACCACTGGTTCAGAAAAATTGAAACATATAAAATCTTCACTATTTGGTGTAGATTTTTTTTTTCTCTCTCAAATCCTGACCCCCAGGGGTACGGTGAGGCAACAATAGGTCATCAACGTTTTACATTGGGCAATATAAGAAAAAAAATCTTTAAAATCATCTACCCAAGAAAAGCAAAGCAATGAATAGTCATATTGATATAAAAGCATCCTGGGGAAGATTCAACTTTATATTCAAATCATTACCCCAGAGCGTAGGGTGGATCAACAATTGGGGATCGAAGTTTTACATGTGAATATATTAACAAAATCTTCTAAAGTCTTCTGAAGAAGAACAATTATGCCATGATTAGTCAGTCATATAAATTCAGAAGTATCCTCTGGTAGTGTAGTTTTTAGTTTATTCAAGTCATGACCCCAGTGGTAGGGTGGGACCACACAGGCCATCAAAAATTTATATAGTAATACAAAGGGAAAAAACTGAAAATCCTTTTCTCAAGAACGACTGGACCAAAAGCTTTAAGATGAATACGAAAGCTTCATTACCTAGTGGGTTTTTTTCATATGTTTAACGCCCCTATCGAGAATTTTTACTCAAATGGACATACCACAACTTGCTAGTTGAGTGCTACAAATTTTAGACCTTTACTCGGTAGATAGGGCCATTGAGAAGTGAGGGATCGTTTTTGTGCCAGCAACAACTGTGACACAGGACATCGGTTTTTGGGGTCTCATATGAAGGATTGGTCTCCACGTCCCGCAATAGCATTCGAACCCGCTTCTAAGGATCAACTCCTTACCCCTCGTCTCTAGAGTGAACTCTCTAACCACTGCACTACGCAGGCGACTTTATAACCTAGTATTAAATAAAGGTTGTTCAAATCATGAAGGTCGGACAAAGAATTGGGTCACAATGGGGAATCAATGTTTTACATAGAAATTGATAGCAAATCTTCAAATATCTTCTTCTCAAGTACAACGGACCCATGATTAAATTGAGCCATAATGCATTTACAGGTAATGCAGATTCAAATTTGATCAAATCATAACTTTCCGGGATAGGGTGAGTGATTAAAGTTTTATATGGAAATACATATGAAAACAATCATTAAAGTCTTCTCAAGACAGCAAAGTCATTATAAGTCATATTGATAAAACATCCTCAGAGCAATCAGAGATTGAACATTCAACTTTGTTAATGCAAGTGAGTTAAGGCTAGGTATAGGCATTTATGTGCAAATAAACTTATTAAAATGCCTAGGGACTATACATATTGCACAGGAAATATTTGGTACTCACGGCATGATATAACCAGTACTTATATGACATCATTGTTCTTTACAACACAAGATAATAAAGGACATCAACAAAAATACTTCGATAAAACAGGGTAAATATACTGTCCGGTATAAGTTTCCTCAAATTCAGATCAAAAGAGAAAATGCCTAGGTTTATGCAGCAGTTTTATTAATTCATAGAATATTCTTCTTAACATTATACAATTTTTATATAAAATTAAATAGGATAATCCCTTGCGCCGAAGATGTTTTGTTGATGTGTTTTATTCCTTCCAGTGGGTAAGAACAATAACGTCATAATATGACGTCATTATGTGTACTGAAATTAACATATCGTGGGTACTAAGTATGTATAAGAAAATGAATAAAAAACTTTTTCTTAATAATAAATATACTTATTATGCCTTTTAAATAGCTCATTTGCATAGAAACGCCTATACTTAGCCTTAACTCACTTGCGTAAATCATTACCCCAGGGGTAAGGTTGGTCCACATAGGGGTATCAACGTTTTCATAAGAATATATGGGAATTATCTTCCAAAATTTTGGTCTGAAGAACAGAAAAGCCATGATTTGTCCTATTAATATGAAATCATTCTTGGGTCGTGTAGATTCAAGTTTATTCAAATCACCACCCAAGGGATTAGGATGGGATCATTTGTGGATTTCTGTAATTAAATTGCTTAGCTGAGCGATGTAGCCCATGGACCTCTTGTTGCAATATACAATGGCACATTAATACATTTAAAACAACGTAGCATATATTGAACAAATATACGAAATATGTTATTCCAAATGTAAATATAAGCGACAAGTAACAAGTGCAATAGTCACCAAGCCCTAATTCTCGACTTTGATAAATAAAAAGTAATGGCATGTATTGAAAGATTGATGCATTGCTCAAGAAGAAATTCAAAGTCTCATTGGGTTTTGAATTCATTATTTATTTTAAAATTCATTAAAACTCACAAACCTTTGAAGTCACAGTTTGTAAATGTATCTGTGATTATGAATTTATTATATCTTTAATATGTTATATTCTATAAAGATAATGTAATTCTTTGAACACAATTATACGCTTTTTTAAAAACATTTAACCATTATTTCAGATAAACAATTCTTTGAGCATACGTGAATTGAACATAAATCCTGTCGGTAATTTGTCAAGCAGCTGTAAAGCTACTTTCACTAAAATTGAGAAATTGTTATCTGCCTTATATATACTTTTTTTCTTAGGCAACTGTTTTGTAAAATGCCTTTTGATTGGATAATGCACTGATGTTATTTAAGTAAAGAGTAAAATCTTTTGCCTGGGACATCATAATAGAGCGACGCCGGTAAATCTCATTTTCGGCCGTTAATTCAGCATTAACGGTCGCAAAAACCAAATTAGATTTTCTTAAAGACTTAGGTCAGTCGAGCCACGACCTTCTGATCACTGAGCGACCCCTTTACGGACTTAGCGTACGTGCTAAGAGGTTATGGATTGATTAACGAAAATCTTTTTCATTAAAAATAGATGAAGGAGGAAATATTCAGTAGATGAAAATGTATAAGAAAATATTTATATGTTTTATTAGGCTTTTTAAAGATATGACACCGATGAAGAAATTTAGAGAATCGTCTGTCTATTCCTGCATGATGTATGGATTTGCAACATACCTGTCAGAGAAACTCGGAAATGGTCAACCATGGGAAGATCTCGTGGCATCGGAGATCTTTGATCCTCTTCAAATGACGTCTTCAACGGTCGTTACAAGACTGCAATCTCTAGACAATGCTGCACAAGGATATTTAGAAAGATCATCATTAGCACCAGTTCCACTTGAATTTATCAGGTAAATATTTGGTGCTTTGGGTTCGCTCGGGGTCCGTTATTTAAAAATGGGGTTCACTGTGCGTTCACTTGGGTCAGCTCTGGGTCCGTTAAAGCGAACCCGGCGTTCGCTTTCACTCAAGCGCGAAGTGGACCCCCTTTTATCCTACCGCCTGTACGTCCTGCTCCTTGTATATTCCAAATATACAGTACAGTCGTTCAAATTATTCTTTGTTGCTTAGTGGCGATAGAAAGCAGGTATACCTGTATAAGTGACAAACGGAGGACGTTATTAAAATTACCAGAATACAATCCTAGATGTATTTGCTTCATATCAAAATTATCACTAAGCGAGAATGGATTCGGCAAGATAAAAATTTGCATTGCAATCTTTTGAGAGGAAAAATTTATGTTTAATTTTTTTTTTATTTACATTAATATTTTTAATACTTGAGTGAACAAGGGTTGCTAAAAATATTTCGGCCAGTTGACAGTAATTTACGGGCAAATATTTGTTTACGTTCAGGAATGTTGTATATATGTGTTTTATTAAATAGCTATGGATTGATGACGAAAACACAAAAATCAGGTACATTTACCTTAAAAATAAATAAATGAATGAAAAAATAAATATACCCATTTCTTTTTTTCATTTCTTTTTTTATTAAATCAATTATTGAATCGTGTTAAAATTAAAAAAAAAAAATAAGTGGCAGTCCAATTGACGAGAAAAAGATTGATTTTTATTTGTTTGTTTGTATGTTATTTAACGTCCCTCTCGAGAATTTTTCACTCATATGGAGACGACACGACTTGCCGGTGGAGTGCTGCAAATTTTGTCCTATACTCGGCACTTACGGCCACTGAGCAGTGAGGGATCTTTTTCGTGTCAACAACTACTGCGACATGGGACATCGGTTTATACGGTCTCATCCGAAGGAGCAGTCTCCACGTCCCACAGTGGGATTAGAACATGCGACGTAAGGATCAACTCCTTACTCCGCGACTTTAGAGCAGAGGCTCTAACCACTGGCCATGCGGGCGACAGAAAGAGATTGAAATGATTTGTTTGTTTGGTACAGTTTTAGTTTGGTGCTCCGACTTTTTTTACCGAAAAGGAAAATTAATACATGCATATGTGCACTGTAATAAATACGCATTAAATTCTTTTACATCGACTTTCTTCATTAGCATGCCCCCATCTCCCCCTATAATAGAATGGATAGTGTTTTAATGACTTTGTAAATGATAATTTCTCCTGTCTAATTTTCTGTAATCACTTACAATGTAATTAAAAGAAGCAAGTATGCCATAATACCTAAGACGGATTAGGAAACACTTTTGTCATGCGTCAGTGATTATACGTATATATACTATGTGCGCTGTGTTCATTTGGGGGAAAAGTTACGTTATCATTGTTTTCCAACGTTTCAGAAATCAGCCATCAAAAATCAGAAAATAGGTGACACTACTTCGGAAAATGTATTATTTTTAAAGTTGGCGCGCGTCGATGTTTGTGTTGGGGTCTAAGCTCACTTCATTGAATAAAATGTCCGTTTTCATTACATTTAACTAAATATATGAAATACAAATTTCCATGTACTACAATCCTAAAAAAAAGTGGGATGGTGCAATATTTGCATATTCAATAGGTCGGGAAACAGTTTTTTTCATATTGTGTTCAGTAAAAGAAAAAGTAACTTCATAAAGTAGGAAGGGTAGGTCCTTTTTACATATATAAAATATCACTTCAAAGAAATAAACGAGCATTCAGATAGTAGATAGTATCCTCTTGAATGATGTATTAAATGGCTATCTTCACTTAATTTATCTTGCGGCTGCTTTTCATTATATATGTAATATCTGTATAGATATATGAATTTAAAAAAAAACCCCTGCAACTTATGCCTTTGGGTAAGGTGGTATTTTTATTAATTTTCTTTGTACTCAAGTTATTTTCCATTATGCCATTGTTTGTCAAGCACGCATTATTCGTCAGAATATAAATTTACAAGATACACTGTATACGTACAGGGTAACCTTGACCGCACACAGTAATTTCGACCGAAGCTCCAACATATTAAAAAAAGCTATAATCGAAAGTATAACTTGCGTCATCTGTAAGGAAAAAAAATCATATTATCCTGTTTAAAAACAAGAAAAGAGTGATTCAAGTATACTGTGTTTGTGTGAATCGACATGATTTCTAATTTAACATGTATGTCAATTTCAGATATTAGTTTTTAAGCATCTTTAAACTGTGTTTTGTAACTATCTAACAAGGATCTGTCATTTTAATCATAATAATAAGGAAACGGATTAGTATAAGTTTTCAAAGTTGTTTCCAAATCCTTTTTGATTTTTATACTACTTGCCTGTATTTTCTGCTTGTTATTTTCAAATAAAATATGGTTTAAACTAAGTATAATGGCAAAATGTTACGGTAGTTTTCAAAATGTGAATAATTTGAAGATATCGAGTGCACGACGCTGATTCACTGAGTTGTCAAGGTATGCTTCAAGTGTGTCTGCACACACAGGCAAATAAACCGAACAGACGAGTTTTCATTGATATGTAGAACTAGTTTCTACTGATACTTTTTGATTTTTTAATACAGTCATGAATTAGTGGTATTACTGAAAATTTATTGCGTCATTTTTCCTTAGTCGAATCAGAAACATACAATTTTCGTTTTTAGAAGTAGGAGGGGGTAGGGTGGGACCAGAGAAGACAATTGAACTTACCTGAAATAAAATCTGATAAGCAAAAAAATAAAGGGGGGGTTAACTCGAAAATCCTATTTCATATTGGAGGGGTGGGGGGTCAAACTTTTTTTACAGAACAATATTTTCTTCATGCATTATATTATATGTAACCTAATTTGGCTGATACTATAAATGTCTGAAATTTACTCACCAATGCAGCATTCATGTGCACAGGGGCAACTTAGACCAATTTCTGTTCAGCTAATTTGCATTGCATAATAATTTGTAAAAACAAAATATTTTGAATTAAATATGCACGAGTTTCATTTGCAAAAAAATCTCATATATTTCACGTAAGGAATGGCTATTGATTAATTTTCATTCCATTCGCTATTGTCAGAGGTAATAATGCCTCGTAATGGCGAAGAAATACTTCGAAATACTATATTCTGCGAAAAATAAAACCTGGCATTAATATATATGTATCATACATGTAGCCATATCATGAATCGAGAGGAGGGGGGGGGGGCAACATATACTCATAGAACTAAAACTATTGTCAAAAACGCAATTCACTAAACTTATTTTTTTTCTGCAGAAAAAAGATGTACGTATGCAATAAAAGCTATTAAACAAAACATTATCCGGTGCTCACGATCGATCGAAATTGCAAAGATGGTTGAAGATACATCATTCTACAGAAAGACCATTGTTTTATGTTTATTTTTCACCTCTCCCTCGCCCTCATTTCCGTAAGAGAGAAATAAGACATTTTTTTGTTTTCCTTTCATTTCCCTTTCCGGAACCCCTTTGCTCGTTTAAATGTCCATTGAAATGTTTTGTAGCGTCACGGTAGTAACACGACAAGAAGTAGTTTTCAGGTATCTTGCAGGGATTTTATCTATTGAAATCTTAATAACATTGAAGAATTCAATAATGCAACTGTGAATACGATGAACGATCCCCTTTTTTGGTTACGTTCGTTCGTAAGATGTCGGTATTTCTCTGTTAAAGGAAAAATCCGTCGACAATTCAGTGGCCTAACGATTAGTATGAAAAACGTCAGTTTACATATCAAATATTAAATGAAATAATCTTAAAGCAATTAAGAAAAAAAAAAAGGTTTACAAAGCGTAAAAATTCAAAATGCAGATTACAATGTATTGATGAAAAAATATGTTCTCGTATTGAAGTTCAAACAAATAAATACGAACTACAAATCATATAATAGATCTAATGCTTTTCATTTCTCTTTTTCTCTGATGTACGTACATGTACGTGTACGTGCATGTATAGGTAGAGGTAAACGTTTTAATTGTTTTATTTCTTATATAGACGGAAAAAAGATAGATTTGAAATAAATTCGTATGGATAAAATAGAATAAATAAATTAACTAAGTATTGATTTAATATAATTTTTCTTAAGAAATGAAAAAAAAATATAAAATAAAATAAAGAAATAGTTCACTTGTAATCTCTTCAGTTACTACGTTTTTTTCCCTTGGTTTTGTTTTTTGTTTTTTTAAGAACCAGTCTGAAAAAAAAATATACGTAATGTATAATTAAATGTCTGTACACATGTACATAAGATACAGTATATGAAAATAAAAATAAATACGTATGTAATTATCTGACAATTTAATGTTTTTAGGGAAATATACTACATAAATATTAAGTACTTAAATAGAAATAAATCTTAATCATACATAAACACTCATTGCTTGTACTATAAGTGTACAATGATTTTACACTGAAATGCAAACCGGCATGCTGACTGGTCGAAGTGCTGATTGGTCATCGCGTAAACCTGATTGAAAGCTCTGTTATGTAATAGCGAAGGCCGGGCTCGCTTTCTAGGTGCGCTTGGGTTCGCTCTCGGCGTTCGCTCTAGGTCCATCCGGGATGTGCTAGAGGACCCTGAGCGAACCCATGGTTCGGTTGGGGTTCGCTTTCTGTAAGGTTGTGTCTGGTCGGTACTGTTAAACTTACTATAACTTCAAATTGTATAGGAAAGTAAGACTATGTGTGTTTAGCCATTACATACACGCGTATGGGAGCTTCTTACATCCAGTTAGAGATTGTATGATAGTCATAACTAAAACTCAGTTCGTTGTTCATAAATATCAATCATCAATTTCTAAAACGAGGAAAACTATTGACAAACAAGTTGAATGAAGCAAGGATATCAACAGTCTCGTTGAAGTCAACATTTCGCAAGTTGTGAAGTCACCATTTTGCGGGTGTGACCGTTCGGTTGGGGATGCTCACTCCTCCATGGCACCTGATCCAACCTCTAATGATTTTAGAGGTCAATGTTTACTCCGCTCCCGATTTTTATTGTTTGAAAAGATTTTGAGCTTGAATACTATTCGTTATCTAAATATTTCACAAAGAATAAATTTGAATTTCTTTTGGGGTATTAAACATGGCAACCATTGCCAACCAATAAGAAATATCACATTTCGTCCTTGGTATGTTACAAAGATCTATCTCCATTATTTGGTTTCATTTCAAACTATGGTTTCTTTTATTTTGTAATGCATGTCTTAATAAAGATGAATGAATAAAATTTCTTTTGAATACTTTTTTTTTCAATTACATGTATAACGTACAGTTGTATGTAATAGTTGATTTCCAACAAATGTTTATCAGGCAATTAAAACATCAGGCCTTCAACGTTTGGAAACAGTTTTGAATTTTTTGCATTAAACTCTGAACATGTTGAAAATGCCATTCATCAAACATAAGGTCACGTTGCCATGGTACCCATGACACGAAGCAACTTTTTTTTCCTGATTTGAGTTTACGGTATTAAAGACATTCATCATAGAGAGTTTGGAGAAATTCTTAGACTATGTGCGTTACATAATTGCTCTATAAAATTTCAAGTCATTGCAGTGAATGGATCTTAAATAACACCATAAATATAAGTAAATATATCACGTATTCCGGTCTGCATTCAATGAATCAATTTCATTTTATCAGCTTTAGTTCCTAAAGTTAAAACAACACTTTTCCTGCAATATAAACATGGGTATACTTTTGCATGTTTGATGCTTCTTTCAAACACAGACTGTGGGAAACCTGGGCAGGTTCCGGAGGAGTTATGTCAAACGCTGTGGATATGGCAAAATACATGAACTTCCACCTGAGCAATAAGGACAAATACGGCAACACGTTCATGTCGGACAAAAATTTCGCTGCACTGCACCAGGAGCATAACAAATTGACCAATTCAGTTATTAACGAAATATCTGGGGAAGTAGAAGTACCAACTGTTGAAAATGGCTACGGACTTGGATGGAAACGAGGAAAATACAGAGGTATAATGTTAAATATCAGGCATTTATTTTCAAAGAGGTCTTTACCAAACTAAAACCATGTATACATTCCATTATCTTTTTTTTTTAAATCTGAAAATGTAAATAAGCTAGTTTTATTTGTTATGGGGGCAGCTGCAGATATTCTCAAACGCTCACTACTCCTTCTTTATGCCCCATTCCCTAAAACTTTATTAAATTAGACAAAATCTTTGCATTATAGACTTAAACATCTTATTTTCCGAAGTATAAGATGTAAATAATGCACATATTGTAAAATGAGCGAAAGTTTATCAGAGTTCAGTGCATGTTCATGCACGTGATTTTGATAGTTTCCATATACATCATCTCATAGTTTTGCAGAGCTATATTTTAGATTTCAAAGAATTTCACTGGGATCGCAAAAACAAACAGCAATCTGAATATAAACCATTCAGAATCTAGAATGTCCTCAAATTTATTTCTTATGAAAGCATGATGTAGAGAAAATTATTTACATAATCTCTGCGTTTGTGCGTATTTTCTAGACTCCTGACATTCATATTCTTAAAGGGTTTTAAAATATATAAAGTTATAACCTACAAAGTATCAGGCAATAGGAATTCAGAAAACATGCACGCATAACCTTTTATTCATTTCGATAGTATCTATCTATCTATCTATCTATCTATCTATCTATCTATCTATCTATCTATCTATCTATCTATCTATCTATTTATCTATCTATCTAATAGGTCTTTAAATTTCAGTCAATAAAATTCCAGCATGTGCATGCAAGTGTTTTCAAGAATTTCCATATACCACATATTATAGAACCATCTAAGTATTATGATAAAAAAAAAAAAACAAAAAAAAAAAAAAAACAAGGCAGTTATCAAGATTTTAAGGTCACCTGAGTCACTCAAGTGACCTATTGCTGTTTGCTTTCATCCGTCGTCGTGCCTTATGCGATGTGTGTCGTCTGTTAACATTTGATCATTTTTAGCACCTTCTCTGGAATTGATGAATCAATTCTAACCAATTTTTACATAAAGCAAATATGAGTGAAGGGGAACAAATTTTGTGAATTTCTTGGCCCATGCCCCCCTCCCCTCTGCGGCCGGAGAGTTGGGGCTAAAACTTCTTCTTTACTCATGCACATCATGATTGTAATAGGCATTGAGTCCTTTATCAAAATTGTGAAATTCATGGCCCCAGGGTCAGAGGTTCCAGTACTAGGGCTGGGATATATCGATCATATAGTGATAGTGCATTATTTGTTTGAAAATCCTCTTCTATGCTCCTTGGTATTTAACAAACTAACTAAGTGCATAGTTATGACGAGCAAGGTTGCCTTTTCCAAAAGTAGGAATTGTCCCTGGGTCAGAGGTTCTGGTGTTAGGATGAGGCTCTTTTGGTTATACTGGGAAAAGACAGTAATTCTTTGAAATCTTCTCTGCCCCTGGGTTTTAAACAGACTACATGTAACTAAGTACATAGCTATGATAAGCAAGGGTGCTTGTTCCAAAATTGTGAAATCATGGCCTTTGGATCGGGGGTTCTGGTACTGGGGGGTGGGCTCTGTAGATAATATAATGAAAATGCATTAATTCTTTGAAAATCTTTTTCTCTGGTTCTGGGTGTTATTTAAATAAACTAAGTGCATGGCTATGATAAGCAAGGATGCCTCTTCACAATTGTGAAATTCATGGCCAAAGATGGGGGGTTTCATGAAAGGGTGGGTGTTCTTTTGATGATATAGTAAAAAAGCATAATTTCTTTGAAGATATTCTTTTTCGATCCGACTTTTAAAGCACAAAAACTAAGTCCACAATTTTGATGAGGAGGAGTTCTCCTTTCAGAGCTGTTTCATGGCCCCTGTGTCGGACTTCTAGTGAAAGTGGACAGGGGTTCTATTCATGATATAGTGAAAATGCATTATTCTATTAAATAATACTGTCTGCTCCTTGGCGTTGAGCAGAGTAGGTATGAACTCTGGTGCAGGCGTTTCGAAGTGTATTTGCAAAATTTATTAATTTATAAGTATAAATTTTTTACCCAATGCATGTTACAATGTTGTATAATTACTGAAAAAATGTATGTGGTCTCCAGCCACCTTTAGTTACAAAAGAAAGATCTTAGAAACCCCTCCCCTCGACAAAAAACCTGTTGGATGCAATGTAGTTATTAATTTAGTCTTTTTCAACCAGACACTCGGCTGTCTCCGTAAACTCCGAGCAGCAGAAAGTCTAGTATGGAGTCATAATAACGTTTGTAACGACAGAGGGTGTAACCTTGTTTCCATTTTTATATATGTTTCTTCTGTTGGATCGTTATTTTATATTAATAAACTGATCCTTCATGAGGGATATAAAAGGAGAAATAACAATAAAAATCGACGAAGTATGTCCTACACCGGTAGAGTACACAACATACACTTTGGCTGCCAACAATAAGCTAAGCAAGACAGTGTATAACACACTCACCCATAACCGAAATGCAATACCGCAAACTTTTCCTTTCCAGCTGCTTCAACCAACATGCCTTCAACTTTGAAATTGTTTAAGTTGTTTTTCTGCCGATTTATCATGAATTTTTCAATTGTGAGGTGCGTTCTTTTTAGCCAATCACAAACTTTAGCACAATTTCAGTAAGCTTCGTTTTGGCGGTACAAACTGTATTGTGACTCTTTACCGGACTCTCTGCTCGTCGGAGTTTACGGAGACAGCCAATTGTCTGGTTGAATGAGACTATTATTAACTTGACAAATTATAAAAGCAGAACCTGAACTAATCAAATAAAACTATTCTATTATTAAATGAAAAAGAAGAAAATAAATCCGTTTATAGAAGTCAAACACAATCAATATTATTCAAAATCAATAACTGAGGTTATATTGCAGTAATATAAGTAGTTTTTAATATATAAGTAATGCATAAATACTAAATAAATGCAATAAACATAATAAATAAAACTATTGTAAAAAAAAATATTCTTTAAGGAATTGTGAATGACAAATATACATAAATATTTCTTTTTTCAGTGCGTAATTTAGACTCTAGTGAAAAAGTTTGTACATAGACGATCATAGGCATAGAGGATTACAAACGAAGTGACAACTACCTATTAATTAATATTGAAGGTTGAATATTTCTATACTTATATATTACTGGTATAGCGAGTTTTAAATTAAAGGCGTTGCAGAAGATTGTCACACTTAATTAATCTATGATTAATCCATAATAATTTAAGTAATGTCCGAGAGATTCAGAATAGAAAATCTAGATCGAGGCCTAAGCTTGAGAGAATCATGTAGAATGCATGTGATCAACGTGTACAAAGCGTTTCATGTAGTCTTTTATGTAAACCGTACAGCATTTCGTGCAAAGCGTTTCGTGTAAACCGTGAAGCGTTCCGTACAAGCCTTGAAGCGAGCAAAGGACTTTTCACGATCTGTAAAATTCAAAATATTCAAAATGCGAATGCATCAAAATTCAGGTAATAAAATTTATCTTAATCCTTAAATGAAACAATCTTTTTATTTATTACTTTAGTTCAATATGTTTCCGATATAAATAAACAATTTTTGATCAATTACAGTTAAAAAAAACTCACAGAAACTCGACCAATCGACCAATCCTCATTTTTTGTTTTCTTTCCTATTCACTGCCATTTGTAATATATAAATCCCTAAACTAAACAGATCAATGTAGAAAAACAAACATTAAAATCATAAGATAGATAGATCAAAGTTACATAAAATCACAAATTTAAGTGATTAATCCAGAAGGCCGGAAAATGACCTCATGAATCATGCTTTCTTTTTTCTTTCTCATATTCGGGTCTTCAAAAAGTGTACACAGGATAAACAAGCAAGGTGTACTTTCTGCGATTCAATTTCAATTCTTTTTTTTTATTTTCTAAACCAGATCACTGGTACAAGAGATACATATATACAAACAAAAATATCACTCAAGGGTAAAAAATAGATATGTAAAGAAAAAAGAAAAAGAATGAAGTAAACATAAAATCAGTTATATTTATGGAGAATTCAAGAAGGACAGACAGTTTTGAATATTTTCTTTATAAATTTTGACAATGATTTTTCTATTTCTACATTATTTGTGTTCATAAGTTCATTAGATTTGAAAGTGTTAGGATTTTCACAATATCTATTTTGGAAAAATATTTTTCTGTCATTTGAAAAGTACTTGTATTTCATAACATAATGTAATTCATCACCAATAGTTTTACAATCACAAATGGTACATATTGTTAATTTTCTATCAATATTATTCCATCTACCTGTTTCAATTGGCAAATGATGTTTATATGTTCGTAGTTTTTAAGTGTAACTCTTTAATCTTTTGGAAAATTCAGAAAATATACACTTACTCTAAAGTAAGGGACCATCACTCTTTTGAAAAATCTTTAAACTTTTCATTCTCTTAGACCAATCAAATTAATTATTTAATTTTTGTTTTTAAATCTGAGTAGATCTAAACTCTCCTTAGTCAATGCATGTTTCGAAATCATCAGATAACTAATCTGTTTTATGCGAATGATAATTTTCCAAGAAAAGAATACAAGTCAAAAAATGTAGAATTTAAAGTTTCACTTTAATTTGTTGTTGACAAAAGTTGCTAGCAATAAGCATGTTTAACTTTATTGGCATTTAAAGAGTCATCAATTTTCAACATTTATAAGCAAAGATATTTAATAATGTGTATATCCACCACGACTTTTGTACAGTTCTTTTACACGCCTTCTCATGCTGTGGACAAGTCGTCTTAGGCGGTTTTGGGGGAACTGTCTCCATTCCTGAATTAAAGCGTCTTTTAATTCCTGTAAGTTTTCACATCTTGGGGTCCTCTGATTAATTCTACGACCAAGATAATCCAACACATGTTCAATTGGGTTCATATCTGGGGACATGGCGGGCCAGGGCAAAGTTTCAATGGCTTCTTGGCAATGATAGTCTTTAACTATTCGGGCCCGATGAGGTCTAGCGTTGTCATCCATTAGTACAGGTCGACTTGCTAATGAATGAGCATCGAAATGAGGCACAGCTATTTGGCTTAGTATGTTGTCCCTGTACTTTTGAGCAGTTAAGGTGCCATCAAGAATGTGCAGCTCCAGTTTACACCGCAAAGAGAAACATCCCCATACTGTTACTCCGCCTCCACCAAAGGCTTTTGTTTCCAATACAATTTGTTGTTTGTATGCGGAATTTGGGAGTCTCCATACCCGAACCCTGCCGTCTACTGGGTGAGCAAAATTCGGCTTTCATCTGACCAATGTATTCTCTGCCACGACCGAATGTTCCACCTCCTATGCTGTCGTGCCCATGGTAATCTTGCTTCTTTGTGTCTCTGGGATAAGAGTGGACGTTTTATTGGCCGACATGATCGCATTCACTCCTTGTTTAGTCTCCTGTTAACTGTGCTTCTGCTGATTCGAACTTGGGTGTTCCATTTGCTTCTCAGAGTGTTTGCAGTGTCAAAAGGACTCTGTTTAGCTAGTCGTTTTAGAAGTCTACCTTCCCTCTCTGTAGTCTTTCGGGGTCTTCCAGATCTTTAAGCTTCCTCCACACACCCCAGTTCTTCTCCAGCGCTGTACCAGACGCAAAATTACAGTGTGACTGACATTAAAGTGTTCGCCAACCCTTGTATACGTCATTCAGTTCTTACCATTCCAATGGCCTGCCAGCCTTCAGCATCCGAGAGTTTCCGACGAAGCATGGTTGCACAAAACTTATAACTTTTTTTTCTATCAGTTAAGCTCATGCGAACATGGATGTGAATACAATTGAAAACTGCATTGTTCGAACACGCATTGGTGGCCTTGAAGAAACCGGTTTTACAAGTATTTGAATGGAGATATCAATGTAACATAAAAACAAATAATAAATAAACGTTTGATTGACTAGTAAATCTGGATATATTCAATCAGAAATATTTTTTACTTTTAATTTTCATATCAAAGTTGGTGGTCCTTAACTTTTGAGTAAGTGTATAATTTTCGAAACCAAAGTTTTTTGAAAATTCTATAATTAATACATTTGGGTGAACTATCAACAATGCTTCTCCTTTCTTGTTCAAATTAATTTTTAGGTTTTATTTAATAATTGACTTAAGCAAGTTAAAGCTATGAAATGTTTGACTTGTCCATATGTAAGATAATCAACAAGAATTAAGAATATATTGTACACATTTTATCTATGGGTATACAAAAGACCCATTCATATAACATCTATAAATTATAAATAAATTACATTGTAATTTTACTTTCATGGGCTGTTAAAATATTTGCCCAGTACATAACAAATTCTAATTTTGTAGAAATTAACAGTGGATATCTACCTGCTTCTCCATGTACCATACAATTTGAGGTACTACATTTAAGGTTAAGAATAAATTTCAGAAATTTTAAGTGTACTTTTTATTATTATGTCTAAATTTTCATATCACTAGCCTCACAAGAATAAAGCAAAATTGGGTTGATGACTTTATCAAACAAGTCTACCTGACAATTAATTGGTAAAATAGCGAATTTTACGTAAAACTCCATACATGGCTTTTGAAGCTTGTTCTTCCTTTTTTTTTTTTTTTTTTTTTTTTTTTAAACTTTCCACTTCTTGACAGAAATAAACCCACGTAACAGAATTTTTTCACATGCTCAATAGCCACACCATTATATAAAAAATTTCGTGTTGTGATAGGACCTTAAAATATAAGGACTTTTGCTAGGGCTATGTTAACACGAAGAACACATCAAGAGACTTTTATAAATCAGAAGCAGATTCATACATTAAGACTTTATCATTAGCATAAAAACGTACACATAGTTTCAACATAACAAACATATTATCTTGCATTTGTTGACTAGAACATGTAAAACCATTTATTTGATTTCTAGATAAATAATCTTCTAGGTCATTAATGAACAATGAAAATAAAAAAAGGTGATAAATTTCCCCCTTGTCTAACACCTACATTACACATAAAAAATCTGATAATTGTTGACCTATTTGTACCTTTGATATAATGCCCTTATACATGTACATGTTTGAAATAAATCTGAAACATTTTCCATCAATTCCTCTTTGTAAAATTTTGTTTCATAGATCCTCTGTCTCCAGATCGTATCAAACACTTGCTTGAAATCTATAAAGGCACAGAATAATTCTTTTTATTATTCAGGGCATATTAGCTCAGAAAATCAATAACGGTTATATTATTAGCAATAGAGTAACCTTTTCTAAAGCCTGTTTGAGATTCATTTATTAACTCTATCTTATCAGCATTTAATTATTTTAACGATCACATAATATACTGGTGAAAACTTTTCCTAAACAACTAAGTAACATAAATGGTCTGTAATTTTCAGGATGGTTTATGTCACTTTTACCCTTATAAATAAGTGTAACTAACCCTATTAACCAATCCTCTGGTATTATGCCAATATAAAAAATCACGTTGAATAATTCTACATAAAGAGGAAGAAAGCTGGAAATAGTTGTTTTCATATACGCGTTTACAACAGAATCACCACCAGGGGCTTTATTGGTCTTTAACTTGTTTACTGAATTCTTAATTTTTTCACATGTGATAGATTTATTAAGGATACTATCATTACCTAATTCTACGTTAATATCTATGTCATTATCTGGGACAACGCCTTCATTTGTTTTCTTCAAAAACTCAAACATAGGTTTGTATTTATATCAACACTATTTTTTCGAATTTGAGCTATTTAAACTATGCCAGTATTCTTTCGGTTTTCCTTTTTGAGCTTATCTGAGATTCCATTGTTATTTTCTTTAATACATTTATCCATAATTTTTTTATACTCTTTACACTGGGTTTCTCTTCTGCAGAGAGTTTTATTTTTTACTGTTATCATTGTAGCAGTGCAAGTACGAAATCTGGACATTTCAGCTAACAGAAAAAAATATGTAGCGTTTAAAAGATAAAAAATTAATGCATCTGCAAAGTTTCTGGTGAAACCAAAAGTTAAGCCAAACGAGAAAATGAAGAAAGTTATATCCATTTAAGGTTTCTGACTATCAAAATGCAATGCACATACATACTTATGTATTTTTTAAGAATTCCTGTATTAATCATGTTGTAGAATATAGTAATAAATACTTATATTTTAAAATCTCAAAATATATTGTCATAAAATCATGAAATTTATTGAGATTTTAGTATCAGAAAATTAGAATGAATCTCACCTCAATGCCCATGCTTTCACCCATATGCTAAATCAACCGTATCATTTTGTCTACACCACGGCCAGGAACACGTTAAGTTCCTAGACAGTACCGTTGTCAGAAACCTTTAAAGTTAAGCACTGAAACTGGTTCGTTGTCATGAACATACAGGTGAGGTTATGATAAAATCCGTCCGGTGTCATGACTTGAGAAGACAGGTTGTGAGAAGTTTTTCATTTTTCAAGTTAAATTATCTATAACAATGTCTGAAATTGCAATGGGAAACAGGGCTGATACCCTATTTGGTGTTGTATGAATTTCAGTCGTTAAAAACAAGAGATAAAAGAGGAGTTTGCGTTGGCGATATTAAACCCTGTTGAAAACAAATGTGGATTTTATTCATTTTCCTTCCGAGATGTTATATTTTTTGTAAATAGAATATAATATACACACCAATTGGTGCAGACAGTATCAAGACATGTTGTAAGCCTTTACAGAAAAATTGAGAACAAATTAAAACTGAAAATTTTGATCTATTTAAATTTTTGTCCGTTGTCATGACAAGATACGAAAATTCAGTCCGTTGTCATCGGTCCGTTGTCGCTACTGTATTGTATACACTACGAAGGACAATCTTACGTTGTTTTAGGTATCGTTAAGCATGCCATCAAAAAGAGAGGTGTGACGGTACATATTGTCGTTTTGTACATATTGTCGTCGGCGACAAAATGGACCTACCCTGACTGCACATATCATCGTCCATCGATACATATTGTCGCCGGCGACAATTTGTACCGAGACGAACCTTTTTCTTCCTCCTGCGTAATGGAAGACAAAATGTACAGTCAAGTATTGGCACGTTTTGTCGTCGGCGACAATATGTACTGTGACCATTGGCACATTTTATCGCCAATGTGTGTTGAATATTTACCAAAGTCGTGAAGAGAGAGAGATAGAGAGAGAGAGAGACATAGAGAGAGAGAGAGAGAGAGAGAGAGAGAGAGAAGGACAAAGTGTTTGGCTGATAAATAAGTAAACAAGCTGTATTTATTTAGCTTTACTCGCAATACTGTAGGGAGAAATGGTGTTGCTCAGAAAATTGTGTCCAGCATTAGTTTACGTGACTTTGATATGTCAAAATACCATAATTCTTGAGATATCTGAAAAATCAGTCTATTATTTATTCTCGTTATATATACATGGATATGAGATTGAAAGTTATTTGTTCAGTAGAATTGTTATCTGGAATTCATCTTTTTGCTAAATTCTCATACAAGTGCCGATATATTGGTGTAGGGGTTGACACATTTTTAGCTCACCTGAGCTGATAGCTCCAGTGAGCTTTTCTGATCACATATCTTGTGTCGTCCGTCTGTCTGTCTGTAAACTTTTCACATTTTCAGCTTCTTAGGAACTACTGACCAATTTCATTTTCAACCAAACTTAACAGAAAGCAAACATGGATAAAGGGAGTCAAGTTTGTTCAAATTAATGGTCACGCCCTCTTTCAAGAAAGTACATGTATAGTTAAGAATTAGTGAAAATTTAGTGACATCTTTAAATAATCTTCTCGAGAACCATTGTGTCAGAAAAGTTGAAACTTATGTGAAAGCTTTATTATTAAGTGTAGATTCATTTTTATTCAGATCATGTCTGTGAAAAGGTGGGGCTACAATAGGTGAGCAAAGTTTTAAAAGAATATTTAAGAATAATTCTTTCAAAATTTTCTTCTCAAGAACTTCTGGATCAGAAGAGATGATACTTATGTGAAAGTACATATATGAAGTATACTTTTAATTTTTTTAGATTCTGGCACGAAAAAGATCTCACACTTTTCAATGGCCCTGAGTTCCGAGAATAGGTCTAAATTTTTGGCCTTCCACCGGCAAGTGGTGATGTCTCCTTATGAGTGAAAAATTTTCTAGAGGGATATTAAAACAACAAACAAACAAACAAAAACAAAATCAATTTGGTTCAAATAAATTCTGTTTTTGTAACCTGTATATACTCTCAATTTTGTCCACAGGTAAAATTTCATGATAAAATAATATACATGTACTTAACTTATACAGTAACACTTCTTCACACACAAACGATTTTATTTTTTTTGTTTGTCAAAAAAAAAAAAAATCTGAACCGCACCCCCCTTTCCTCGTTCTGAAATTTTTGGATCAAATATTGCGAACAGCAGTAGGCCAGCGATTAGCGATGTTTATATGGAAGCATCCTCAGGTAGTGTAGATTCAAGTTTTTTTTAATCATGACCTGCAGGCCTAGGTTGAGGCCACAAAGGGCGATCAAAGTTTTACACGGGAATATATAGGAAAATTCTTTAAACATTTTCTTCTCAACAACAGCAAAGCAATGATTAGTCATATCTATATGGAAACATTGCCAGGCATTGTCAGTCGACATGTACTGATGGACGGCAATATGCTCAGTGAGTGTTTGTATACATTGTCGCCGGCGACAATATGAATATGACGACAAAATGTACCATCACAATCACATGAATCACGCTGCATGAAATAGCATACGTCAATGTGATTAACAAACCAATTACATTCACAAATCCACCAAAAACAAGAGGCCTATGGGCCACATCGCTCACCTGAGCACGGAAATAGCAGAAATCACTTAGGTATTCAAAAGTTTAAATATTAAAGTGGAGGGGGGGGGGGGTATGATTTAGACAAACTTGAATCTACACCACCTAAAGATGCTTTTGAACTAATATGACTGATAATGGCTTTGTTTTCTAAAGAAGAATTTTTTTTATTGATATATCCTTTATAATCCTTTGTTTAACTATGATCCCCTGTTTTTCCCCTCTGTTGGGTCATGATTTGAACAAATTTGAATCTACATTACCTGAGGATGCTTTTATTTTATTATGACCAATCAAGTCTTTGTTGTTCTTGAGAATAAGATTTTTTAATGATTTCCCCTATGTATTCCTATGTTAAACTTTGATTTGAATAAACTTGAATCTACCCTTCCTGAGGATGCTTCCATATAAACATGACCAATCATGGGTTTGCTGTTCTTGAGAAGATTTTAAAAGATTTTCCCTATGTTATCCTATGTAAAATTTCGATAGCCCACTGTGGCCCCATCCTACCCCCGGAGGTAATGATTTGAACAAACTTGAATCTACATTACCTGAGGATGCTTCCACATCAGTTGCATATTATCGGCCGTTGTCTTGCCCGATTTTTATCTCTTTTTTTTCGTCGGCCGACCAATTTTATGCATGTCAGTCGGGTCAAGTTATTATTTTTTTCGCCTGTGGCCGATTCAATTGAAGCACTCATTGAATAGTCCGTCCACGAACCTTCGATCATCGGCCGACCATCGGTATATAGTTTTTAAAGTCGGTCGTCAGTCGGTCGACATTTAGGAATTGGGTTTTCGTACAACTGTCGACCGAAGATGAAAATCAAACTGCGGCCTCGCGAACGATGATGACGGTTGGCCAACATATAAGTATTTTTACTTTTAAAAGTATCGGTGTTCCTAGAAATTAAAATGACTACTCTGCGTCGCCAGATACTAGTGTCGGCAGATCATGTTTTTTTTTTTTTCAGCCGACGATATGAAAATAATTTGGTCGCCCGACCATCGGCTTAAATTTGACCTAAGCATAACATTTTAATTTTGTTATACTGATGATATACAAGGAATTGTATATGTTTGCATACTAGCTAGGATGCAGTTTCCTAAGAGAAAATGAATTGAAAATAAAAACATCGCAGAATAGTTAGCACGTTGGTGTGAGCTGCTTTAAGACGACCCCGAGATTCAAATATACATGTATTTGTAATATGCTTTGTATTCTTCTATATTAAGCATATATTTGATCATTTCTGTTGCATTTTATTGATTTACTTACATGTTAAGAAAAATGACACCGGACCAGATAAACTTAACATGTACTGACAACGGACTTTTTGCTTATAAACTGCAATTTCTTAAAACTTGTTAGCTACAAAAGGCTGTCAGTTGCCTAAAATGAAGTTTCTCTTCATATTTTAAAATAAAGATACAATTTCGATGAATTAATTATAAGAAATATATAATTTTCCAGTTCATAATCATGGCTTCACACATGGGCATGTGATCGCCAACCAAAACTCCTCAAAATGTATTGTGGATATCAAATACATAAATCTTTGTATGGATTACTGAATGTTGTATCTGTTTCCCAAAATACAAATTTATTCTTGGAATTTGTCAAAAACGTTTTCATTTAGGCATCATGTATAAATTCTTGTATATTTTGCATGACACTGGACGGATTTTATCATAACCTCACCTGTATGTTCATGACAACGAACCAATTTTAGTGCTTAACTTTAAAGGTTTCTGACAACGGTACTGTCTAGGAACTTAACGTGTTCCTGGCCGTGTACACTACATATATACATGTATGTATATGTACAGAATTTTTAAAGCATTTCGAAAAAATATGAACGTTTAAGCTATTTCTATTGTATCTGTCATATCACTCATTGTACTTGTATGCAAACTTTGACCATTACGCAAAATATAATACAAACACAAACATATTTTAAAGATAAAACCTAAATAAAGAAAGAGAGGGAGAAAAAAAAATGATCTTCGAAGAATCGCATGTACAAAATTAGAAGGTTGGAAAACCAATACTAATAAGAAACCGTAAAATTGGTAAAAGATCATCCGTGAAGACGGATGACCTCAATCATAAAGATAAACAGTAGAATCACTTTGAGGTCTTCCGTGAAGACGAAATACCTTAAGAATCAGAAACAGTCTAGAAAAATATATGTTTCCGAACTTCGTCTTGGGCAAATAACTATATCCAATATTACCTTAAGCACGATCTAAAGGGCACTCAAAATATATATAACTCATCCAATTCAAAATATCAAACAAGAGATTAAGCAACAATTACGTCATTAAAAATAAAATAGATATAAATTAAAGAACGAAAATATTAAATATTACTATTTTATGTTCTCAGAAACATGACTGGGCCTGAATAATTGTAAATCATTATAATAAATCCGTATAATTTCTTTTCTTTTTTTCATTTCATTTTTTCCCTTTTTTTTTATATGACCCATGAGGGTATTGTCAAGCATAAAAAAGTAGAATGAGATTTATTTTGACATTATGTTTATCTTGAAACTATTTAATAAGTTGCTCAAATTTGCAAGTGTCTGTTTCTAAAATCATTTTATTTTTGTATAAAATGAACAACATTACTCATTCATTTGACAGGTCATGACATTCTGCAACATGGTGGAAATACGTTTGGTTATTGTTCTTTTATAACTCTTTTCCCCGAGCAAGAAATCGGAATCTTCACTGCTATGAACGGGTATGATGCCAGATATATTTTGCGCTTGTTACTACATAGTTTCCTCTCTGACGCTGCTTTGGAATTGACGCCACTTCTAAATGCTGATTCCATTCGCTCTAAGATCAAAAGACCAGAATACCTCCCCCTAATTACTGAAGAGAAAAATGATTCAGTCCAAATTTTCGAAAAGTATGTAGGAGAGTACACCAATTCAATTTACGGAAGCATGAAGATAAAAAATAACCACACAAATCTGAGTTTAGAATATGGTAACTGCAAATGGAACCTTTGGAAACAAAAGGGCGAGGAGAGGTTTTTGGCGGAAGGTACTGGGCTGATCAAAAATTTAATTGATATAGGTCCTTTTACATTCAAGACCGAGGAAGAGCCATTTTCTGTCGAAATAGAGGGGTTTGGCATTCGCATTGCTTTCAAAGCCCCTACTGTTACATTTCGTAGACGTACAGAAACTCAAAGCATATAAATGTCAGACAGATGTACAACTTGCTCTCTAGGCTCAGAGAAGATGACAATGTTGAAAAAAATGTATGATAACATTTAATGACTGGTTATAATTCATACATATTCTTTTTCAAAAGTGTATCATGCAGTTTTAGCAACTGTTGTGTCTATATTGGACCGTCAATATCATCAAAATGGATACGATGATCTGCCATATCCATTACGTACATTTATATGTAGACAAGACTTTTCATGACAAATATTCTGAGATTTTATTTTTCATTTATGTACAAAGGCACCCATAGGTATTAGTTGTCTAATCATTTCTTTCAATGAAATGTACAACTGTATTTATGGCTTGTAAAAAAAAATAATATCCATTGTATATTTAAAAAAATGTTTTGTGTCCTTATTTTCATGTAAAAGATTAAGGATATCAATTATACGAAATTCTAGAAAGACTATGATCATTTATTAAACTGAAATTCCTGAGTTAGTCTGTAGATTTTTTTATGCTCAATAATTATTTAATATTTTGTTTTAATTTTTTTCTGATTTTTCTGATAATGAAGTTGCTGGTAACATGAGACATATATTTTTAACGTTGTAGTCATCAGCTTTATATCCAGAAATTGAAAAAAATCTACAAGATATTGTATTATTTATTACCAGGAACCATACAGTTCTTAGGTATAAAGTATATACATTATCAATACTCTCTCCCTCCCTCTCTCTCTCTCTCTCTCTCTCTCTCTCTCTCTCTCTCTCTCTCTCTCTCTCTCTATATATATATATATATATATATATATATCTGTATTTCTGTGGGCGTATGTATGTATGTATGTATGTCTAATCATTCCATTAACTTTTGGACATTAGGCATACCGTGGAATCATTTAAATTCGTGGGGGTCAATGTTCGTGGGCAAGCAAAATTTTATTGTTTTGTCGGGATGTAATTTCGTGGGCAGCTCGTTTATTCGGCAGATTTAATTCATTAGTAAGTTGACAAAAAAATTGTTCCCGGAGATGTAAATTCGTGGGTAAGGGTGACCCACGAAATCCACGAACATTGATCCCCCACGAACAATGATGATTCCACAGTAGTAGGATCATAGCAAAAAAATCCTACAAGATTCTTATAAACTTCTAATCATTCTTAGTTCAATTATAGCAGAAAAATCACCATAATATAAATTTAAAAATGGAATTATTAGGACATTCTCATGACACACATGTAAATTAAACTTCTGCCCTTAATTTTGAACATTTATAAAGATATTTTAAACAATATCTCGCTTTGGAAAATAAACCAACGTAAACATATGCAGTCAAAGTCAAATCAATCATAGAAGCGCCTATATTAAAAATAAGATTCTATACCGACAGTTTGCTTGGGTACATTTTTTCTCTTCCAGCTCTAAATGCAGGTTGGCTCGGGGAATCCAGTCATTAGTCATTAGAAATTGGCTAAAATACCTAAATGACACTCAGTTGCATCTGGTGTTGAAGTAAAACCTTCCTCCTTTTTTTATCTTCTTTATTGTGTTGAGGTTGTAGAGCACTGTGTATTTTGTGAATCAGTCTTATTTTTTCAATAACTTGTCGAATTTTATTGTAAATGATTGCTTCTGATTTTCTTTTTCTAATAAATACTTTTCTCTTTTATTACAGTATAAATATCATTAATGGTTGCTGTTCTTGTATGGATTTCTTGCAATAAACTTTTATTTCACACTAGCGTTGTTTTTCCCCTTCAGAAATAACATACACGGTAGGAAGGGAACATAGATGTATCTAATTGAATTAATTTCACAAATATTTAAAAAGATGAACAATAAGAAAAATATCTCTTCAGTTGCTTTTATATGTATTAGAAAAGAGTGAGGTTCTTGAATTTACTTTCTCTCATGATCATTTCAATTGCACAGAATTAAGAGCTCGTATACTCCTCCATCTCTCCCATAAAATGTCATGCCTTAGAAACAGCAGCTATTGCTTAAAAACAGATGCCAGTTACAAATTAGTTTATCTTCATATCGTTTTGTTCAGTTAATAAAGTGTGGCTTTTTATAAGGTTTTTTTTATTTGACGCTGTATGTGAACAGAAAATTCAATTATGTACAATTGAAAATGCGAATTTCTCTCATCGATCAATATAACAATTCAATTAATGATTTTTCTCATTCCCTAGCATTTATATTTAATTACAATAAACAAAACTATCTCCATCTTCTATTTGATAAACCATACAAACACTTAGGTCTCTCGCACTTCGCTACCAAGGGGACTGTAATCATTGCTGGAAAGATTTAAATTGAATCCATCTTTGAAATAATATTTTTTGCCCTTTCCCGACTCAAGATAAAAAAAAGATTCGATAGGTAGTTGGGAAATATTTTCCCCATAAATTTTCAACATCAGTGCTGAATTCGTAAAATTTATAAAAACTGCAGAAAAGAAATTTAAGTATTTGTTGCAGGATGTGAAATTCCAGATTTAAAAAAGTATTTCACTGAGGTTTCAAAAGTTTTGAGTCGGGCCAGTTTTTAGCCAGTAGTCTGGACAGGGCAAAAAATCATTTTGTTAAAGATGGCACGATTATGTAATAATTGGTATGGAAATCAAGGAAATAATGAATTATCTGCATCATAAAATTAAAACAAAATAAGCCCAATTAATAATATGATTGGCTCATGTTGGATCTTCAGACAGTTATGAAAAGTTCAAAACGTTGTCAATAACGTTGCTTATGACTTTATGATAATATAAGGCATTATGACGTCACGATTAAGTTTACAGTAGCGGTTGCATGCATTTTTCAACGCAGTAAAAATATAATGTATAATATTAAAGCATGGAAATAATATAAAATCTGTAAATATATTATCCAACATTTGAGATTTAATTTTGGATAAAACAGTCTCATAAAATAGTCATCTTTGGTAACACATGCGATTTCATCCGATGTCTACATTAGGCGAAATATTCTGTTTTTTTTTTTGGGGGGGGTTTTTTTTTGATTAGCTGTATCAGTCTAACGTAATACTGTACTGTGTAATACTTTGTTGTGACTTGACTTCTACATTTTGATCAATGTGAGTGGACTGTGTCTTTACTGTAGCATGACATATTTTTAGATTATTGGAAAAATCTTTAGTTAAAACGAATTCGTTTTTTGTGTCAGTGATTGTGATGTTCATATTATGAAACACAATATACATGTAGGCCTATAGCTGTGTTAAAAATATATTGAACATGTTCGACAATTTCAAGAAATGGAGACCCTAAAAATTATTTTGCCATGTCGTCGCAATTAAAAAAAAGTTACTCAGTATTTGATATTAATTTTTTTCTTTTTTTTTTTGGGGGGGGGGGGTTTATTTCTAATTATCAGGGATGAATATACATATATATGACGTGTATATACTAAAAATGCATGTTTACAAAAAATTTCTTTTATATTTGTTCATCTTAAGTTAATTGTAGTTTAGAATTTGTGTTTCCATTCTCTTTGCAGTAAATCAGCACATAAAATCATAATAAGTAACTAGATTGAAGAACAGTCTTCGTTTACTGTTCATAGTGCTAGCTGTCGATACTTATGTCTAGAATAATGATAACGTAGTAAAGAGCAAGGCGTTCGTAAAGTAAGCATTTTAGACTGAGGATTTAGGGTATTACGATATTTATCGCATACTGTTAGACGAAGGATAAATGTACATGTATCACATTGACATAACATTAACAGGTATTGGTGGGGAAGTCCTTTCAAATGTACATGTATCACATTGACATGACATTAACAGGTATTGGTGGGGAAGTCCTTTCCCCAGCATTGTTGTGCATTTCATATCATGTGTCAAATAACGAATGCGAACTCCGTTTGTTTTGGCGTTGTTGATAGTAGATGTATGTATACACGGAAATATAATTTTTTACCCCCCCCCCCCCCGAGAAGCAGCGTACATGTTAAAAGATTTCATTCAATCTTATATAAACAATATAAAATTCTTTTATAGTATAACAGAATTTAATTCTTATTTTCACTGATTAGTTCAATGAATTCTAATAAAAGATAATTTAATCATGCCAGGGACTAATTTCAATCCGTTTGTCCTTAATTACAGATCAAAGAATCACATCAGACTTTATCTCGCTTAGCTTGCGTTGGTGTTCGGAAAATTGATAACCCACTCTAAGTTATGTTGAATAATCAAATTATTGATTTTAAATGTTTGATTATTTTGAAATTACTGTCATGTTTTTATTCAATTACATGTATTTACAAACAATATAAACTTTTACATCTTCGGGCCAGTCCACATGCCGGGAGAATCGTAATTCATTTTCGCTCGTGTCACAATTTTCAAGTTCTATTTCATGCGCGGGTGTAAAGGGGGGGGGGGGTGTCGGATGTGAGTTTGGCCTCCCTGGAATTATTTAAGAGAAGTGAATTTTCTAAATTTGTAAAGTTACTTTGCCCCCGGAAACAAGGGTTCCTCTTACAATAGAAAGGAGAGTCGTGTATCTGAAGAAAATTTAGTAATGAAAATGTCTAAAGTGTCTCCCCCCTCCATGAAATAGGTTTCCCAGGATCGAACAAAGTGTAATAATAATAGTTGATGTAAACAACACACCCACCCACTCAACTTCTCCCGGGAAAATATTCCTGGATCTGCACCTGTGTTTTCCTTGATTTCGATATACATGTATATTTTCAAAGGACAAAAAAGGGTATGCATCTGCAGTGCCTTGGTATTTATAATTGAGTCAGAAATATATCGCAGGTAAAAAACTTTCTTCGGTGTTTGATTTCTGAGAATAAAATGTAAATAACATGCTAGTTCGTTGCGCCAATTTGTATACTGGACCATGATCTGATCATGAGCCCGGTACAAATTCATAAAAGAAATAAGTATAAAATAAGTATTCGGAGAACACACTTTCCATTTAACGTCATGTCTGTTTCATGCATGAAAGTTACCTTTAAAATTTGATTACAGGCTACATATAGTCTCACATATATAATTAATTCGGTTCTTGTATGCGTTTCAGCAACTGTGGAATCATTTACATGATCAACAGAATTCATAAATGTTGCTAATTTCTGTAATGCAGAATAGACCATGGTAAACGTTATCGTTTTTTTTCCTAACCCCGACACTTAGCATCGTTTTGAGGGTGAGGAAATGGGGGAATAGGCTTTTTAAAAAGTCAAATTTCCGTCTTTTTTTTTTTTTTTTTTTTTTTTTTTTTGACGCTCTGAAGTGTGTAAGAAAAAAATTAGTCATGCATATTTCCGTGCCCTGTCTTGTGTCTAAGAATGTTCTTGAGGTTATAGTCAGAAAGAATGAGTTTGAAACGAAACAATTTAAAATCAATTTTCAAAATAGATGATGCGACTTGTAGCATTTCAGGAATTAATAAAGACTTTATATAGAATTATCTTCTTTCTTTCCAAAGGGTTGACCTATATATCCAGGTGTTTTAAATTCCAAATTTTTTTCACATCAATAAGCTTACGATACAAACTGCATATAAAGCAGAGTAAACTTTAAATTAGTAGATTTTGATATAAAACTGACGGAAGATTTTGGTTCATGTACGGATCCTTTTTTCCTCTTATTTCTCAACTGTTTTCGCTGACCTTTGTTTAAAATAACTTCTTATCCATTTATTTTGCATAGTCTAAAGTGTAAATATGTTCTCTCTCTCTCTCTCTCTCTCTCTCTGGACTCGAATTTTTTTAATGACTGCCTATTTCAATGTGCCTGTGAATAAGAGGATTATAGGTATTCGTGTCTGCTTTTCAATGCATTTTACATTACAAATATATATTTGTAAAACAGAAATTGTATGGCCGAAACTTATATTTTTAATTCATGTGTTTCACCCCATAAAGAAGCGCCTAAGAAACAACATCGATGTTGAAAGTATTAGGATAAAGTACAAATTAGCAGTAATAATTGTAAAGACATTTATATTGTTTTTCAGTGTTCATTTTTTTTTTTTGGGGGGGGGATATTTTTTTTTAATTAAAGTTTTCTAGCATATCTATAAGTTAAACTGATATTTCATAGTGAATGTGAAAACAGTCTTGTTCCGAGTGGTCAGTCAGTTGTTTATTTAGTCCTAACACCAGTCAGACGCAGACAGAGAACAATAGGCAATTAGGACCTATTGTTAAGCTGACCATTGCAAATTACATTAGATATATATACTAGAACCTACCCTGGTTCTGCCTCAGTGCTTACAATGAAGTTGATAAAAGAATAGCGCGGGGCGGATCAATGATTCTTAATCATAACTGGGTCTGAAAATTGAAAGTAGATGATAGAGTAAATAAAATATTTTAAACAAAATTAATTCTGTATCACAATAAGAACCATAAGAGCATACTAATTAATTTTATGATCAGAAATCGGAACATTTTGTTCTGATAAGTTCCAAATAATGTAGAATTCCATCACGATATTAAACAAAAAGGTGACATAGGATTAATGTCTAAAACTGTATTCAAGTAATCAGGCCCTGTCTTTAGCGTATTTTACGGAGACAAGAGGGGGTGGATTATAAAATAGCTTTATACAATCCTCCAATCATAAATAGTATAAGCTCTCAGCAGTTTAAAATATATAAAAGTTGCGTATAAATTAAAAAAAAATGATTGATCGATATCATAATCGAAACGTAGATTAGGAGTCGTCAGAAATGCAACAAAAAAGAATGGAAAATTACATTCAAATTCTGGGCCGTCTTAAAATAACAAGAAAAAGAGAAAAAGAGAAAAGAATAATAACATTCCAGTGCTTTTGATAATTGTTTCTGAATTCGTTACATAAATGCATAAAAATTAAATATTATCTGAATATTATCGGAAATTGTTATACTCCTAGATAAAAAAAAATACTTCTTTACAAACATGTTCATTTTATCTGATTGAAAAACATGCGGGTTTAATACGAACTAATTCTTTTTAATAAGTTCGAAGAAAGTCCAAATATGTACATTCAATGTGTCAAAACGGACTGACCTTGTTGATGATTTGATGATTCAAAGTGATATAAAGATTCTACAGCCACTTACAACAGGACAGGACTTTTTCTTGAAATAATAGTGAATTATTATCGTTATTGCTAATACATTGACCGTAATCATCCCAGTCAGAAATAAATCTATTATACTATTTTTTTTTATTTCATTTGTTAAAACATAGCAAGTATATCATTACTTTAGAGATGTAATGTACAAAAACAATTCTATAAAACATCATAGTCTTCTTCATAAATAATTTTTAGCGATGGATAGCTTCAACTGCAGAAACACTGCCTCTTAAAACATTGTATACTTCTACCGTTTTGCTTCGGTGAACAATACAGGGGCCTACTGGGGTATATACTGTGGCATACCGTAGGTCTGTGTAGGAAGCAGTAGCCCTACTGGGGTCTACCGTAGGCGTACTGGGGCCTACTGTAGGTAACTGTGGCATGCTGGGGATACATACAGTGGCTTACTGAGAATTACTGTTTTTACAGAGGAGGCATACCGTACCATACTGTAGATATACCGTAGATAATACCGTAGAAATGCTGTAGGTTACAGAGAAAGACAGGGGATTTTCATACGGACAGGGGTTTTGAAAGCCAGTAGTGATAGCAAAAAAAATGTACAAGTAGATGACAAGATCAAAGTCAGAAATATTAAAGAAAAAAATATGCCTCGCTTTTCTTTCTAAATGTTCTGCAAAATAAGTCTACACATATAAGAAAGTTAGTAGGAATATTGATTGATTGATTGTATGTTGTTTTACGTCCCGTTCAAGAATGTTTTACTCATATAGAGATATCAGTTAGTAGGAATAATCTTTCGTACTACATTTACCATATGAATCATTGCGCCATAAATGTACCATAAATGGATAAAATTCAAGTCAAGACTAAACATATACCTTGACCTGAATTCATCAAACGCTCATAACGCCCACTGAATAGTGTTCAGTTTTTACCAAACTGTTAATAGCGATTCTCTGTAACCACTTAAACTTCTTTGCCACGCATGGTCACCAATTTTGATGAAACTTTGCCCATTATTACAACTTGACACCAGAAACATATATTAAATAAAATTTCGTTGCTATGTGTCTTGGTTACCATGGTAACAGCCAGAAAAGTTGAAAAAATTGAGATTTTCAGCTACTTTGAATCTTTATTACGCCTTAATAAAGACTAAGAAAAACAAACAAACCATTCTCCCAAAAACATGACACCTTGTTGCCACTTATGCTATAAAGTAACTATTTAGAATTTATTTCTTAGTAAGTGGTAACCATGGGTACATTTGGAATACATTTTAGATGCTGAAAAATGCTGAAAAACGCTCAATTTTCACCAATGATAGATGTTACATGATCAAACTCAATCAACAACCTAAGAAAAACAATAAAAAAATATTTGACCTTATGTAATTAGGTATTGGCAATATTATTCTAAAAATAACTTTCATGGTTGCCATGGTAACACAGCGTCACCATGCAAAATCTGTTGCTATGATTGGGTTAATGCTACTATCTTGAGGAAAAACAATAAAATTCATGACTAACACATATGCATCCTTGGAACCTTGCAACACCGACAACATAAGAAAAATTGGGATTAAATGTTACTTTGCATTGTAACCATGGAAACAATGTATCAGTCGTTTAAAGTGATATTTTTTGCTCCTTTAGGAATTTACTTACCTTTTAATCAAGAAACATATTATTTGACTCACCTTGAATACTACTTAACTGGTAGAACTAAAGTTGAATATCATATATTGATAAAGTTTGTTGAAAAATACATCACTGTTGCTATGGTTACCAAGAAGGGAAAATGTTCAATTTTGTTAATTTCATATCAATATTTAACCCTATGTGCCAGCTTTTTGCATCCAGTTAGAGATTGGGTGGTAGTCAAAATTTAAAGTCAGGTTAGTTGTTCATATATATCAATCATAAAAGTTTTGGGAATCTACTTACAAGGGTGCGTATCCAAGGAAACAGAATATTTTTCAGATTTTTATGCATATTTTTTCGGCTAATTTCCATAGCAACGCTCTATTTAAAGAACTGAGTTTGAATTTTTTGAAATGTGAAAATTAGGGTCACACCAATGCCTTTAAAAATTGATCATCAGTTACATAGAAATATGCTTTTTAAAAAGATAGGATAAGATTAAAACACGAAGAGAGTAAATTTAAAATTCTTTCGAGGTAAATAAACCATAGCAACCGTTGCCAACCTATAAGAAATATCATATTTCGTCCTTGGTATATGTTACAAGGATCTCTTGTCTATTATTTGCTTGCATTTCAACCTATAATTGTTTTTATTCTTAAGTATATGACTTTATAAAATTAAATGAACAAAATTATTACTTTTGAATACTTTGTTTCCATAGTAACGTATGTAATAGTTGATTTACCAAACATGTTTATCATGCATTTAAGACATCAGGCCTTCAACTTTCAGAAACAGTCATTGCCACTTGTTTGCTTTGCTGCAAACGTTAACTGGGGGACTCTGAACATGTTGAAAAATGCCATTTTTCAAACGTTAGGGCGTGTTGCTATGGTAACCATGACACTTAGCAACCAATTTTTGCCTGATCTGAGTTTACGGTATCAAAGACTTTTATCATAGAGAGTTTGGAGAAATTCTGAGACTATGCGTGCCACAGCTCCTATATAAAAGTTCAAGTCATTACAGAGAATGGCTCTTAAAACTTATTATCCAATGTTGTACGCATCAGGAAAGTAAAAGGTAATGACATATGAACTTCAGAATTGATCATCTCAATTCAACCGAAATCAAGCTTAAAAAAAGCAGAAAAGGAAGTATCTCTTAATGGATGTATGTGTCTGCTCAAAAAAGAAGTTGTAGGAAATGCTGTAATGGAGAGGGACGTTAAACAACATACAAACAAACAAACCTTGGCGTCCAAAATATAGCACAATATCTACAAACGCTTTTTCGTGTAGTTTAACACGATATCGATATATTATATTCCAGGTCAAAATATTCTTTTCTTCTGTTCTTTTCTATAGGAGGGTAGTGAGAAATTCCTCCCTTACCGCTACGTTTCAGCTCCTTGGTAGCTGCCGTGAAATCGACCTGTACGAAAATTTACGCCCTCACCTTAGGCTTAATCATTTATTTACAAGGTCTTAAAAATTAATGACTACAAAACTTTTACATTTTAAAATGTCACGCCTTGTCTTCACATGTAATTAAAAATTTTTAAAAAAATTGTACCAAAACATGATCTTTCTTCATACATCTACATAAAAATGTGACTGCCACAGTTGAATTAAAAAAAAAAAATCATTGTTTAAGGACATACGCAACGTAGTTCGAACTTTATTGTCTTATTTCCCAGGAGTTGAAGAGTTCCAATATTTAAAGGAACTGTATGCTGTTGCACACTTCTGCTAAAACAAGTTTGGATAAACAAAACATCTAGAATATATGTTTGGTAATTTTTGTGTATTTTTCTTTGAATTATACGAGAATTTTCATCAATTAACATCTTTTCAAAACCCTGATAATGCATGCTGATTTTTTGTCTACGAACATCTGATGGCAGTATGATCTTGAATTAAGAATATCTTGAAAAATTATCAGTAGGTAAGATACGTTGCGTATGTCCTTAAAAGTCAATTCAACAAAACAATTAGCTGTTAATTTACCACTGGCTGATTATTTTCACAAAATTCTTTCTGTCTACGAGGAATGTGTGTGTCATTTTTATTGTTCTTCTTCCTAAGTTATCTGGAATAACTTATCATTTCCATGATTCCAAATTTCACTTGCCAAATTCTTCACTCACCACATGTTGAAGAAAATACAAACTGAAATGCGTTTCTTGTTTTAAAAAATGACTCTTCAACATTTTCAATAAAATGACTCTTTTATGACATTCTATTCTGTATTACAGATCAGAATGCAAACAATCTTGTCTAATTTCCCTCAACACTAAAACTTACAAAATATAAGAACAATTTTTATATATTAATCAGACGTCTGATGTCTTCGTGTATATTTACCTCCTATAACTTCCACTACAGTTGAATGAAGCACAGGTGTTAGATTGTATTTCTTTTTCCCATGAATCTTCAGCAAGCTCTCAAATGAGAAGAGCAGCATTGCCAGTTTACAGGTAAGGGTGGATGGAGACTGACTTCTGGCCTTCATGCTGACTTGCTGCATTTGCCGCAGTTCTCATTTTACCTTTATCGGCCATAATTGCCGAGGACTTGAACAGTTTGAAGTGCTGACATGTATAACTGCACTGCAGAAAATCCTAATATTTCCAGTTTTAAAATTGATGAAAGTAGGTTTTTAATCTCTTATTCAATTACTTTTCATAATCTTCATATATTTGTAAAAGGCAATAACGTAAGACCCCTTTCTACAAACACTTTCAATATACATGACTGTATATATAATAGCTGCTCATGAAGTATGTAGATCTTACTTAAGGGGATGAAGGATACATGGTCACATGACTCTGTTTAACTACGTCATAGTCTCCGTTTATATAAGTGCAAAACGTGTAAATCATCAGTTCTTGTATTAATTTTTGACAATCTGTTTACTTTGATTACCATCTTATATATTAAAAAATAAAAAGTTTTAACATTCTTGTAAACATTAACACATTATGAAATTGTTCGATCCACTCCTCTGTGTCCAACAAGTTGGTGACGTCATACACGATCTGTTACTGTACCACAAGATCATACTCAGAGAATACAGGGGCAGTATTATTATGCAAAAACAGGTCATAATCAGTATGTGATGAAATATTTTAAGAAATGGGGAACACAAAAATTATTTTTGCCTTGCTGATGACGGAAATCTTATTTAGGTATATCTTATTTCGCTTATTTAGTGTACGTGTGACGTCATAGTTGGTTTTTCCCATACTCGAGAAATGTAAACATGACATGCTTATGCCTTCTTTCACGATGTCCTGTGCAATATTGAGGTCAGCTTCACCATTCGAAATTTTTACAGTTAATCAATGATACGAAGGACTTGCATTTCAAGGTAAATTTAAAAATATTGAATGATAGAATTTTTTGCAAATTAAGTTTTTTGTTATTTAAATTGTCTTAAAAGTACATAATTTTCCCTATGCAGTGCCATAGAAGAAACTTGCTTTTTCGAATTTTAAACCCTATTCATACTCTGAAATATTTTATAAGATACATGCGCACTTACATATTTTTTATCTATGCTTAAAAATTTCATTCTGGACCGAGTGATGGGCCCGGAAACATGGAAAATTAAAACTCCACTTAGATACTGTGGGGCATAATATTTCTAAAATAAGGTAAGAAACCTAATGATATAACTGCTTTAAGATATGTGGGACATTCTTAATTTAAAATATACAAAATATAAAAAAAAATTGAATGAAAAGTATTTTTTCAGCTCAAGGTCCTTCTTCCCCTTAAATGAATATCCTCATATCCATGTATGTTTTGAAATGTACAGTATGATGATAATAACACAGAAAAAATTGCAGCTGTTTATTTAATAGTTATAAATACACTATGATCAGAGACCTATATACTATATAGGTCCCTGCTATGATTTAAGATTTTATTATCTACATCAACCAAATTAAAAATTATTAATCCATGCAATATTTTTTGTATGTTTTATACAAATAAGTTGAATTCCTTAAACAAGGCCATAAATTATAGAATACTTAAAGTCTTTATCATACTATAGGAAAACTATCGTGTAGATGTTTCAACGTGTGGAGGAATGGGGCACTTCAATATGGATGAAAAAATTAATTTAAAAAACTATTTAAATTTTGCCCCAAAAATGTACTTTAAGAATTTTCATCAATTTAAAAAAAAAAATGAAGAATCCCATGTATATATTAATATTTTAAATGATGACTTACATCTCAGAACCTGACTCCTAATCCCAACTGAGCAGTGAACTACACTTTTAGAGTACACTTTTAAAGAATTGTTTTCTATTTAATTTTCCTTTCTGATGAAGATGATCTGTAGACTAAATACATTTTGAAACCTTTTTTTTTAATTATTAGTGAAGTTCTTCAAGGAGCTATAATACATCACATTAACCTGAAATATTTGGACCTCTATATTAAAAAAAATCATTTTGGCAATTAATGTGCATCTTATTTACATAATTTGTACATTCACAGGATGGAACTGTACCATCATGTCAACTGAATGGTCACTGAAAGGTCTGGAAAGGTTACTGAAAGGCAATGTTCTGTCATTAAATCATCTTTCAGTGAACCTTCTATCACCTGTTAACTGAGTGTTAGAGTTTTATCCTGTGATTTCAGCCTTCACCTTATATGATAGCTAATGAGAGACTAAAAATCTCTTATATTAACGTAGAATTTCTATTAAAGTATGATTGCAATGAAAAGGGTTAGTTACAGATTGTGGACAAAAGTATTAAAGTATTCGCACGATAGTAACAGTTTTAACCGACCTTAAAGCGAATGGTACAATTCAAGCTGTCTCTCTTTGCAATGCCAGGATTAAACCAAAGATATAATTTAACCTCGTCTGAATCTCTATAATTCAGATATACTAGATATAACAAGGAAAAGTAATGAAAATAACAAAACTAGTGTGTCAGTGAAAACTACCTGGCTTTGTTTGAGACGTGATGGTAACAAAGGATTTGTTTTTAAAAAGAAAAAAACCCGAGGGGCAAATTGTGTGAAATCTGTGCGATGTCAAATTGTAATAGAAAATGACTGTAAATGACTGTATATATAGAAGATATTTTCCAGAAATTTAAGAGGCTACTAATTGGATGGAATGAAATTTTAATTATTTTTTCAACTTATTTTCAAACATTCCGTTGTTAAATGACACTGCCATATACCAGGGTATTTGTATGCAGAGAGTAATAGAAGGGACGTAACAAATCGATATATTGCAAGGGATACATGTACACTCAATGCACAGCATGTGGCCGTGAAAGATGGATTTAAAAAGTATTAGGATATTTGAAAAAGTGTTGCAATCATGTTGAAAACATATGTTTATTTGTTTTTTATCTAATTCTGTTGTTAAGCATAATATTCAGCACGCGGTTTTACTAACATATTTTTTATTTACAATTATACATGGGCTGTAGAGACCCTAAACTAAAGTACGAACAATTTTTTTTTGAGAGACAATCTATTGACGAATAAGTTGATGATACAAAGATAACTATATTCTCATTTAATTTCAGCATTTCGCGAAGAACTGTATGCAAAAGAAGCATATTTTTCCCCCATATCAAAAGTTTCTCACAATCTTGTCTTCATCCCAAGAGGACAGGGCAAGAAGTCAAAAAAAGATTTGTTACAAATTTGAAATACACAGGGGAAGTCCTATATTGCTGACGTAGTGTTTAATCTTTCCAAAAAGCTGAGGCAACCCAAACAATTACGTTTTTGATCGCATTTGCTGTATATTTTTTTGCATTTCTTGAGGAATTTGAAAAATGGCACCAGGAAACCAGAATTCGAATCTTTCTCTATATCAAAAGGCAAATCATTATTATGTACAAAAAGATTACTGTATTCCTGACTTAAATCCAGTAGAAACTTAGGCATGGCTGTTTTCATACATAGATAAAGCAATTTTGGCTGTGCAGAAATGAATCTAATTACGTTTGATAACTCATTGACCTGTTGCTGACAGGTAAATAGAACCCACTAAGGGTGTAAATATCACATCTGGGATGCACCAGTCATTATTTAATGCATCATTTTCTTTATTCCAATAAAAGGAAACATATGAGTTGTGATGAAATAGATAGAAACACAAAGAGTTTATTTTTCGTGTACATCATGCACTAAGTATTTTGATAACTTTTCCCTCGCAATTTGCTTTGGTCCATCGCTTCCTTTACCAACATATACTTGTCGTTAATCCCCCTCCAAAAATAAGTCGTGTGAATTGTTTGTATACATATCCCATGTAAACATGTAAATTTATTGTTGATGAAAAATAATCAATATCGAAATATTAAATATTGAATGAAAATGTTAAGGACATAATTCCCCCCTCCCTCAAATTATTGACTCAAGGTGTTGGACAGGGCTAATAAAGGGGTCGAATCCTTCCTGATGCAGTACCGATTTGACGCCACTTAACAGAGAGCGGAACCCCAGCCGAACCCTGTCGGTTTCTTAGTGCACCCAGATCATCCAAAAAGCACATTCCGGGCGGACCAAAAGCGAACGGATTCTCATCTTAAATCAGTACCAATGACAATAACATAATCATATTTCATAAAATAAAAATTGAAAGACAAAGAAGAGTTTGTCATAATACATATATTTAAATGTTATTTTGTGTTATGCAGAAATTATAAAGAAATTCCAACGCAATTCTGAGTCTTTTTTTTTTTACCCATAAACAAGTATATACGAGGGTTGTCCGCAAAGTTCGTGGACAAGCTAAAATTTAAATAAAAGTTGCGTCATAGTTATAGATATTTATTATTAGCATATTTATAATACTTTACTACACGTGAATTAAAAAATGAAAAAAAATTATTCTATTTTAAATGTGTAATTACAATTATGACTTCATTAGACTCGGGATTGTGACCCGGAGCACAAATAAGTTTTAATTCAAAAATTATTTATCACTTTATACATTTAATTTGTATTTTGTAAAATTCCGCGGAAATTTGGATGGCTTTCACATTATGAGGTTGTCAAAAGTTATAAATTCAAACCTGTAAAATTTGAACGTTCAAAGTTCCGAAATGGCAGAGAAATCTAGGTCAGAGTTTATTAGGACAAGATCTGCATTGTTCGATAAAGGGACGTTTTCGGAAAAGGTGGGGCAGGGAGCAGTGATAAAATTTTTGTAGACATCGGAAAATCACCAACAGAGACCCATAAATTCCTCAAACAGTCGGGAAATCATAGTAAAGTAATCCATTCTTTAGGGTTTAAGTGGCACAGAAGATTTTCGGACGGAAGGGACAATTTACTGGATGACATGCGTGAAGGAAGACCATCTTTCCGAGATTGTAGTGCTGTAAAAAATGAAGTTCGTAACGTGACTTTCCGTACATACAGTCGTTTTATGCGGACAGAGGTTTGATGATTTGCAGGCTCTGAGAAAGGAAGTGTTAAACGTAATTTCACGTATGAATCCAGAATAGTTTGTGCACATTTCTGATGACTGGTTAAAGCGACATAAGAAATGTGTTGAATTAAACGGTATCTATGTTGAGAAAATTTAAATGTATTTAGCTTTTGACGTCGGGTAACGTCAAGGATTTTCGTTTTATGCTCCGGGTATGAGTATGTATCTTTCTTGTATCTGATAAAAATAGAACTATTTGTGCTTTGTTTGTGATTAAAACTTTCATATTAATAAACTGAAACCTAAATTTAATGAAAATGATAGTTTCTTATATTTTATCAATGTTTGTCAGTAATTATCAATGTTGTCCACGAACTTTACGGACAACCCTCGTATATATCGGTTGTTGTTAGACCATTATAAATATCTTTCTATATATTTACTACGAATAAAAAATCCAGCAAAGCAAATAAGTTCTTTTTTTTCGTTTTTTTTTTTGTGGGGGGGGGGGGGGATTTGTTTGTTTGTTTGTTTGTTTATTTTATTTTTTTTAAAATCGGTTTTACAATAGCATTGTTTACCGATAAGTCAGTCCAACATAAGAATTGTAAGACCGCAACGCCACTGCTACGTCACAAGTAATTATTCGTCGTTCAATATTGGCGACACGGAAATAGCCGAATTTAGAGCGGCAAGAGAGGCCGTATGCTCCTTGAAAGATGGCGTCACGGGAAAGTTATGTTTTGTGATCAATGATTTCTGTGAAATAATAATTTTATTATTATTATTTTATTCTTTGTTATTGCATCTTTTTTTATTGATAAAGCCAAAATATTGCTTTTAAAGTAACTTTTTATATATTGATTTAATCAGTTCAAAATTTTTCACTTGAGTGTTCTATCTTAAGGGTATAACAAAACAGTTGTAGACTGGGATTCTGGCAACATTTAATTTGTTGGACCTGAAAGTGAAAACGTTGCCCTTGGCCTTAGGCCTCGGGTAAAATTTCACCTTCAGGTCCAACAAATCATATATTGCCCACATACCCGGTCAATAACTGTATAATATTTCATGTAACAACTAATAACACGTACTGATGCATATTGATTTTTTGTGAATTAAAACAAAAACAGGAATTCTGAGACTATTGCACTAGCAATACTAGTCCCCTACCGGCAAGTGTAATCTGGTTCCCATTAAAAATTGAAAATGCCATAATTCCGTCAAAAATCAATGGAGCGCAATGAAATGCAAACTTGAGCTATAACTCATCAAGGAAAACTCGCATACCAAAAATCAGCTCAATATCTGCAAGTGTTTAGAAAAAAAAAATGCGGAAAACCCTGAAAAATTGAAAGGGTCGTAATTCCGCCAAGAATCATTGAAGCGGAACGAAATGCGAACTTGATCTGTAACTCATCAAGATACACTCACATAACAAAAATTAGCTCAATATCTGCAAGTGTTCAGAAAAAAGTGGTGCGGAAAACCAAGTGGGACAGACTGACAGACAGACAGAGGGACAGACAGACAGACGGACAGCTAGACAGACAGACGGGCGGACAAACTCAGAGGAAACCTATAGTCCTCTCCGGTTTCACTGGAAGGGGACTAATAAGTGAAAATCAAAATATAATAATCAAATTTAATATTAGAAAGAGGAAATTGTGCAGAGTTAACAGAAAATAATTAAATAACTAGAAATTCGTTGCTAGCAACGACAAGTCTTCCGTCAAATTAACCATCCTTATCTGTGAAAGTGTATGCATGTTAAAGTATATTTTTATGTGCTAGTAATAAATACATTTAAAAAAAAAAAGATTACAAACAGGGTTTTAAAGATTTTTTGATTTATTAAAAAGGTGAAAATAGCGCAGAATTCAAGGAGAAAAAGAAAAAAAATCAAACATTGTGTAACTTCGGAATTGGTTACTTGCGTTTTATCAAGAACAGTTAGTGGAAGAAATAATCATATAATTGACGCAAACTATTGATCTGTTTACTTCCCTTATTCTTTATGCATTTATTTTTTTTTTTATTTCATTCAATTACAAATACAGACATGTCCATGTCATCTTTTTCCCCCTGCGTTTCTATATTACTGCATCAGTCCTTATATCTACTATGAAAAAGGGGATACAATATATCGCGCCAAATGTCACGAGTAAATCTTAGCGCATTTTCTCATGGAATGTACGCTCTAAAGAATAACTGAAATGGCTTTAATGGAATGAAAAAGTATGCGCGGCTAGGATAAGGTTGTCCGAAAAATATCACAGTGCACCAACCGAAGTAACTTCTCTAAACTCTCTAGATATTACGTCATGATAGCATATGACAGCAGGTCACTGCAAACTTGAGCTGACATGACGGGCGTGTAATTACTTTAACTTTCGTTTCACATGACATAGAATTTTTTTACGATGGTGTTTAATCAGGTTTCTTGATCGTTGGTTTAAGCTTAACGTGCTGTTATGATGCGGAATATTTGCAAAAGAATATGGTTATCCCCTTTTTTGTCTGATTTATAGGTATTCAAACAATTATAACAAAATCAATGAATGTGAAACGTCCGTAGACAGAGTTAAATCTATAAATTCTGTATACACACGCTAATGGACTGGCACAAGTGATTAATAAGGATAAATTGAAGCTATTCTGTACGAAACTACTAGAAAAATATGCCCTCTAACTGAATTTCGCTTCGGAATTGTATGTATTTTTTTTCCTTATAAATTCCTAAAAAGATTGGAAAATGCCCCCTTGTATGTGGGTAAGTTGAATTGCTCGTAAAATACTTTCTTAAGAAGAAAAAATATGACAAGCCCCCAGCACTTTATATATACCAAATTGACTTATGTAACAAACCGTTCAACATAGGTTTGTGTTTCACTTGTGCCGATGCGTTTTTTTTTTTTTTTTTTTTTTTTTTTTTTTTTTTTTTTTTTTTTTTTTTTTTGCGATATTTAGGAATATTTAGAAGTGTTCGTCAAGTGATCAACACATTCAGGTGATTTCACAAAAATGCTTTTTAAAAAAAAAAAAACCCTCCTTAAACTCTCTTCATAAATTGACTGCACATGGAAACATAGATTACAAATTGAAATGAAAACCTAGCTGAAAACACAATAGATATATCTAATTCATATTAAGTCTTCGGGCTGTCTTTGCTGCGTGTTCTTATAGATAGCCCATTTCCTCACTGCTGCTAAATTTGATACCCTTCAAAGGTATATGGTGACGCCTCTATATGAGTGAAAAATTCCCGAATGGGACGTTTAACAACATACAATCAATCATTCAATCAAACGTACATGTGCGTACGACGTTTTAGAAATCTGACAAAATTTATGTTCAGTAACTTGCATATATAGAAAAAAAAAATATTTATATCAACTTCATTAAACAAAAATCTTTCAAAAAATGGTTTTATTATTTTTGTCCTTTTTCATTCATTTAATATGATACCAACCCTGCATGCGAAAGAAACATTTGTCACACAATATTTGCTAAAAAGATTTTTTGCATTAGTCGGGCAAGCTTCTTGAAAAGCTGTTACTTATAACACAATTTGTATTACAGTTGTGTAATCCCTGTACTTTCACATTCCTTATACGGCCTTCATACTGTAACGAAACGTGCCAAACACCCTTGTATTTCATGGTGGGTGTTTAAAGGCAGATATCAAACTGAATGAACCCAATTCTTCATCAAAATGAATTAGTATAAGGTGAATGGTATCTGCCTGTGAGGCCGTGTCATCTCTTAATTCTATCTGTAAGTATATACATTGTGGTCTAAGAAATGCATCAGCTTGGTAATACATAATCATGATATTGTGACTTTTTCATCTCAGCAAACCGTCACGGTAGCTCAATCGGTAGAGCTCTCGCTCCGTGATCGTAAGCTCTTTGTTCGAATCACAGCCACGACTGACCTAAATCGATAAAAATAGGTAGCAACTGTTCCTTCGCCAAGCGCTCGGCACTTTGAAGTGAAAGTTGCGGATCATTCAGATGAGACCTGAGGTCTGAATTCTTTACGATAAAATATGAAGATAATTATCAGTATTCAATCTCGAAAGTCCAATGAAACTATACAGATTTGGAGCAGAGCAAACACGGACTTCAAAATTTAGAGGTAGGATCAGGTACCATGGTGGAGTGAGCATCCCCTGCCGACCGGTCACACCCGCCGTGTGAAAATTGTCATGATCGAAAAAACAAACCCGGAAAAATCCGTAGGCAGTTTAGTGTATAAGAAATGGCCTAACAATTAGTATGAAAATCATCAGTCAGCATTTGACTTAATGATAGGTAGTATGTGCTGACAAGGTCATTGTATCGACCGTAAAACTGCGAAATGATGCCTTCTATCGAGACCGTTGTTTCATCAACTTGTTCGTCAATAGTTTGCCTCGTTTTAGAAATTGTTCATACGTGTAGCATGCTCTTGCGTATCAAATTGACTGAGAGACATAAACCCAATATGCAGGTGATAAGGGTATATTGCTACATACATGTAAGTAAAGGAAGTTGACGATTGAGAAGTTGAAGTCATCACGTTTATCATAAAGCTTTGTTGTTAAGTTACCGTTAACGTCCTCTTATAGTAAAATATCTAAATATGAAACAGATGTGTCAGAATCAGTGGTATCTTTTATTGTAAGCTTACTGGGATATAAATCGACATATGAAAGAAAGTAACTATTGTTAATTGATAATACGTCGTTATACGAAATGCCGAGTTGAAGACCACAGCAAGTGTTTTCTTCTTCTCATGTAGAAATTTTTGAATAAATTCTGCTTCATATGAATACAAAAATTGGTCTGCTTATAAGGGGGTGCAATTGGTACCCATTGGAATTCCAACAGATGGTTGGAAGACCTGATCTCCAAAAAGCTACATAGATATTGGCAATCAGAAACTCAAGCATCTTTTTAATATCAACTTCCGAGTACTTGTGTGTACAATCAGAATGCTTTTTAACAAAGTAATTTTGCAAATGACCAATGACAAGGTACGTATATTTACGAGTTCCATTTTTATTGAAAAAAACAGTTGTCCATGGTGTCAAGAAGCCTGGACTTCAATTTATCATGGGGAATAGTTGTATAAAGTGTTGAAAAGTTGAACGTTTTGATGTAATTGATTTTGGAAAAAAAATGTGGTTTTAATTTTTCTAGAAGTTCTTTTGAGTTTTTAAGTATCCACATCTGATTTACACAACTTCTCAAACATACTGTTGTACAGTACTCCTGAAGTTTCTCCTTCATTACAGTAAATATTTTAGTGAGGAGTAAAGAAAGATTCTTGTAGAACATTTACTGGAACCCGGTATGTATCTTTTTTGTAAGGATTTTTATGAAGTTTAGAAATCTAGTAAAGGTGTGGTGATTTAAATTCATCTTAATTGTGGGAATATGAAAAATATCCAAAACAGACATATGATTTTGAAGAATTTCCTCCTTAGAAAGGAAGCTCTGTGTGAACGTTGGATCTCTACCTGCAGAATTAATTCCTAGTTCCTCTAAAATACCATTCAAATAATGAGCCTGAAAAAGATTATGTTGTTACCAGCTTTGTCAGCTGGGACCAGTACATACTGATCGTGTATTACATGTGATTCCTTTTTCACTTCAGAATTATCAAAGACAGAAAAATAAATAGTTTTCATACAGCACTTCAATCGCTTAATGCGAGATTTCAACATCCATCTGATGCTCTTAATCCATTCTTCACGGTAGCTAAGTCGGTAGAGCGCTTGTTCCGTGATTGGGAGGTCGTGAGTTTGAATCTCGGCCGCTACTGACCTTAGTCGATAAAAAAATGGTAGCACCTGTTCCTTCGCCATTCGCTCTGCACTTTGAATTGAAAGTTGCGTGTCCTTCGGATGAGACCTTAAAAACCTATGCCCCGTGTCACGGCAGGCGTTGGCACGATAAAAATCCCTCACTGCTCGATGGCCCTGCGTGCCGAGTAAGCGTCAAAATTTGAAGTCCTTCCCGTATATGGTGACGTCTCTATATGAGGGAAAATTTTCGAATGGGACGTTAAACAACAATCAATCAATCAATTAATCCATTCTGACAAAATGTTAAGGTCTTCTCTCTCGTGCTTGGCCCATTGCCTGGCGTAATCTTGCACAGAATTCATAATATTTATAAAATTATAAGGCCAGTTGAAGGAACGGGGCTCTCTAAATTTTGGCCCTTTTAAAATAAGAGATTAAAGGTCCTCGTGATTAATTATGTTTGCATCACCAGTAATGAAGTGTCCAGAAGGACTATAGTTGTAGGGTGAAGAAGAACATGAACACGTAGGAGTATTATGTATCAGATGTTAGATCTAGGCATTGTAGAGTTTTTTTTTTTTTTTGGTAATTAAAAGTTTGGAAGCAATGTATATTTATAAGAAATTCAAGGCCTGGACTTCAACGTGAAATATGGTAAAATATTAAGCTGGACCCTTTTGAGATTAAGCATATTATTGATATTAACTGCGTCGATTCCTTTGTTTGCAAATTGAAGGTTAAAGAACAAACGTGTTGTTCGAGCAGTATTATTTTCCGTAAAACGTGGCGGTTTAAAAAGCCTATGATTTCAATATCCATAATTACAGATACAAACCTGTATTCAGGTGTCGAAGAATCCAAAAACGGACTTTCCTTGACCTTTTCAAATAGACCATACAGAACTTTCAAAGTACAGAGTAAATGTGATGGAAACCTAACTGTTTATTAACATAAGGTAGTAGTGAATCAAAAGAAAACATCGTGTATAAAAGGTTTATCATATGACCGATGTCCACGACTACGCTTACGTCTCTGAGTATTGTTAAAAAGTCCCATCACATTCACATTGCTACTCTGTGGACTTGAAAGATTCCCAATACTATCGAAATTGTCATTGCTTACATATGGAAAGGCTGTGCCTAGTTTCCTAATCCAGTATTCTTCTCGTTGTCTATGGAAAGGTGTACTCAGTGATGGATTATTAGTATGATGATAAATCTTTTCTAGAATTTTAACTTTCATTGATAAAATAGAATGATCAGGTAAATTAAAGTGCTTGTAGAGAAGCTGCTGGCCCCCGTCTTTAATTTGAAATCTGTAAACCGATATTCTATTATGAAGTCATCCCTTGGTTTCACCAACATAAACAAGCCCACAAAGGTTACATTCCATTCCGTAGATAACATCTGCAGATTTGCAATTCAGATTTTCACAAGTTTTGGTATAGAAACTATGTTCTGTTAAAATTACTGGTAAAAGAACAGTTTGTAATCAAAACAACACATGTTTTACAGTTTTTACATAAACATTTGGAAGTAGATGCCATTGGATCGGAGAAGGATTCATTAACTATATAATTAAGAAAAATTTTACATTCCTTCAATTTTGTGTACGAACTAATGTTTTTATACCAAAACTTAGAGTCTGAACAAATGTTTTATACCAAAATTTTTTAATATCTCTGAAGATTATCCGAGGGACACCAACTGAACTCTTTATATGTAAAGAGTGATGCCTTTTTATACTGGGCGACGCGTCTGCAAGTATGTCGAGATACGCGGAGTCGTCTGTGCCCGACGATTACCATCTAATTCACAATTAAGTTAGCAGAGCAGAAAAATGAGCAGATGTCCACACACATGTAAACTAGATAAATCTTGCTCTTGTGACTGTAAGTATATATCGGGATAATCGGGGTAGTCGACTTTATCAAGGGAGTTTTTTTTTTCATAAAATCATTAATAAGTAGATTCTGCCGAGATTGCGGTCGAACGTCGTCGTATCCCAGGTTGAATCATCCAATGTCGAAATAAAGAAGTTTGCCTGCATTATATTTCTTAAATTATTTTTGTACTTGTTCTGAAGGTTATGCTTGTTGGCATTTAAGGCAAGAAAATATGACATGCCGTTTTTTTAAGGATTAAGGATGGACTTGAAAAAGGAAATCGGCTTAATTATTGGCATCTGTTTGTTTCTCATTGTCGTGTATTATCCTGTTTCGAGCATTTTATGGAGAAAGTTGGGGAAAATTTCAGGTAAGATTACTGATACTATCCTGCCAAAAACATCATTACTTACACTGTTTGAAATAGAAGTAACTAGCCCTTGAACACCCCCCCCCCACCCCCCCACCCCCACCCCCACACACACACACACACACACACACACACACACACATATATATATATATATATATATATATATATATATATATATATATATATATATATATATATATATATATATATATATATATATATATATATATATATATATATATATATATATATATGTATATATATATATATATATATATATATATATATATATATATATATATATATATATATATATATATATATATATATATATTAAGACGTACCATGAAGAAATCAACAGAATATAGACGTCCACAAATAGATACCTTTTTAAACTGAAATTATTTTTGTAAAGCTATTACACAATCACATGGCTTTAATATTTAATGTGTACCGCATTGAGGTCATAAACAAATAAGATTGCAAGAGTGTACCCTAGTTCAATTGAAAAACTTAAGTGATAAATTGTTTCTACATCTTGTATTATCTGGAAAGTGGTGCTGCTTGAAATAGAAATCGCATTTTTTTCAGTTTAAATTTCAAGTAATTGGGCTCAAGTTTAAATATGTGTGACCTTTATCAAGTATTATATCTATTTATTAAGCAACGCTTTCGATTTTGGGAAAGCAGCAGCACTTTTCAAGTTGAATATTTTCTTTATGTATATATAAGGAATAGTCAAGATCTAATAAGTGTATGCCCTTGTGAAAATGCTATTTAAGGAGGCATTTCAATGTAAAACATGCCAACCCAGTACATAGAAAAACATAATAAAATTAATTCAAAACATTCTTCCAATAATTATTGAATGTTGGCAGGAAACAAAGGTTTCACTTCTGTATTAATGGTCTATCTAACATCTGTAAACAATATTCTGTTAAATAATAAAATGCATTTTTCATTTTTCACCATTTTTCACCATGAAAAAATTATTTGATCTGTCTCTCACTGCTTATAAAGACACATTTTACCATGATGGTGTCATATCGGCAAGTGTATTGCGATCAGTGAATTATACGTCTATGTCTAAATCTTGCTGTGTGGGATTTAACGTACGAAAAAAATGAATGCAGTCGTAAGTTATAATGCAGTGCATTACTCTTATACACTTTAAATTCGCAGATAATTTTATTTTCTTGTGTTTTGAGGAGTTTTTTAGTGTGATGACACAGTAAACTTTACGTATAAATTAACCACCGCCCCTCTAAGCCCCGCCCCCTTTATGCAACCTTAACAAGGCTGCGTTTAATAAGAAATATATGTAAGGTCAAGTCCATGTGTAACAAACATGTACATCTGTGACTGTGTGAATGCAGAATGAATTCTAACCAAGGGATTTTCTTAGAAAGTAGATTCAGGTGTATGAGCAGTAAATGTAAAATTACATGTACATCTGTAGAGACAACCAATGGAGTACATGCAATATGATATATATATATATATATATATATATATATATATATATATATATATATATATATATATATATATATATATATATATATATATATATATATATATATTGTTGCAATTACTGATTGAATGATGTATATTGTTTTACGTACCGTTCGAAAATACTTCACTCATTTAGACACGTCCCCATTTTCCGGTGAAGGGCTTCAAATTTAGACCTTTACTCGGCACTCAGGGTCATTAAGCAGTGGGGGTTCTTTGTCGTGCAAACGCCTACCGTAACACGGGGTCTCAGTTTTTAAGGTCTCGTTCGAAAGACTCGCAACTTTCACTTCAAAGAGCCGAGTGCTTGGCGAAGGAACGACTGGTACCTATTTTTTATCGACTTAGGTCAGTAGCAGCCGCTCTACCGACTGAGCTTCTGTGACGCTTGCCATTTTTGAAACTTATTAAAACGGAATCTTTTTTCATCTATAATCTCTAGAATTGTATATTCCTAAGGGGATACGGCACACTTGTAGTTTTTTATCTTACGGACACACAGCGCTTTTACCTATGCCTCGTACTTTCTACGCCATTATTCCTTCACGCCATTCGTTCTACAAACAACGGATGCAGTTTCAGAAAAAATCATTAGTTCTGTCCAAATCAACATCGTCGTAAACTGTTGCAGATTTTATTTCATAAATGAAATTTATGTTTGACAGGGCAATACTCAGCTGCCTGAAACTGATCATATCCATGTAATGTAATCTCCTGGCAGGCTGGATAGACTAATTGTTGAAGTTTTCAATCATTTGATTATGTGACCATTACATTTCAAGGGCTTCAAAAGAACCTTCACTCGGCACACGTAGTCTTTGAGAGAGAGGGTTTTCAGACGTACCAAAGGCTGTGTTGACATAGTCTTCAGATAGAACTTCATTTACTAACTTTAAGGTCCCACAAGTTTTAATTCAAAGTACCGAGCGCTTGGTACATGTAATTAGGGTAGGTGCTGCGTACATGTACCTATTTTTATTGACTTCGGCTTTTCAAACGGGGCTCAAACCAAAGACCTTTCAACTAGGGAGCGAGAGCTCTACCGATTGAGCTACCCTGTCGATTCAAACGTTCGAAATCGGAGCTATCATACATTTCAGACACTATATTTTGATAATTTTAAACATAATTTGACACAAATGGTATGTGCCCTTGTGAAATAACAATTATATCTACAATAATATAAAATGTTTAATTAATGAATAATAACGAAATGGTATTGAATAGTATAGAAGAAACATTATCTCCGATGGCCGGAGGCCCTAGGAAGAAATTTAAAAAAAAATGTTCAACACTATCAAGTTATATGTCATGTACCTAGTAATGTACATGTATCTGATCCGATACAGACGTATCTAGATGATTCAGCGTCTGGGAACAAAGGCTTCCTCGTCCTCAGGGCTGAGATATTTATATCTCGGTTCGTTTTCAAGGGATTTTCTCGCACTCAGTACATTATTTTTGTTTAATATGTGTCAATTAAGAGTTAAAATTTAGTTTAATGTGTTAAGGAAATATATCAATCTTTTATTCTTATACACTTCAATTAAATGTAGATATGAATTTTAGATGATACAAGTCCCTAAATTATGGAATCAGCAGAAATTAATACCAGGACATGCATGCACGTGTGCTGAATTCTGATTGGTTAATGTTCAGGTTGCTCTAGTTTTCTGTGACATTCTTTGAAATCTAAATTGTAGCTCTTTATTATGCCTACTTTGATATGCTGTATATGGAAATTTTTGAAATCAAGCGCATGCTCGTGTACTCAAATCTAACGGTTCATGTTCATTTTTCTTATCTGCGGGCCGTTTCTTTCCAAAAAAGGAAAATGAATTATAAAGTCTATAAAACACATATTTTCCTAATTTAATGAGCTTAACAAGGTATGGGATAAAAAGGGAAAACGGGGAGCGTTCAGGGAGCTTCTGTAACGGTCCCCGTTACAATTAGAGCTACATTGTAGTTTGTTATGAATACATTTCTATATTTGGTGAACGTTTCAAAATTAATTTTAGTTAAAGGTATGTCATTTGTTAACTTTTGAGTAAAGTTTTATCAGAACCTCTCACTTCAAAAGTGTTAAATAGAATTCAATATTTATTACATATTTGCATTAAGCAGTATTTGATTTAAAAACTGTTCCCAAAACGTAAAGAAACAAGATTTATGGGGGATTATTTCTTGTGGTGGAAGGTTATTTAGAAGAAAATTCTTCAAATTTTCCCCCTTTTTAGTTTAATATCTTGGAACTTAAGCCCCACATTTTTACTCAGAGAATTTCTTTCGATATTATATGCTTGGGTTATTAAATATATTTCATTTAATATTTTTAGAACAAATTTTACACATTCACACAACAGACATTGTCAAGAAATGAAGATATATTGAAGAAGTCAAGTAAAATTCACTTTGTTTTTTGCTTGAAAATCGCATATTTGGACCAATATATCAAAATTTACATCACTGGTCCCAACTTTTTCTTTCATTATTTTAAAATATACGATACTTCAAACAAATCAGCACTCAATCATAAAAAGGTTGATACCAGCAAATTTTTTATCGGCAATTTAGATTTTTAATACCAAATATGATATTCTTTTCTTGAGAAAAGGTCACAAAATAATTTACGCGCATTAATTTGAAGGATTTTTTCAATCAGTAATATTATTAAAATATTTTACATAGATTAAGATTATATTTATTGCCATGATAAGATGTGGTATAATATGTTCAAGGTTAAAGTGATTAACATAAAAGTACAATTTACGTGCAAAAAAAGTAAAGTAAATTGTACCGTTGCTCAGTAAGATGAACACTTACCCCCAGTTTTTTGGCCATTTTGAGACATGCTCTTTGATTAGTTATTTAAAACATACTTCTCAAAAATCCTTGATATTACACATTTCAGGAATAGCAAACCTTAAACATTTTACAGCTATCAGGGAAACAGTTTTAGTTCGCCTGAATTAATTGCAAAGTACATTTTGTGATTACCGGTCGGCGATCATCTACTCTTCATCCGCTCCTCTTGCTTTCTTGTCTGTTATTTCTTTAAAGAAAAGTCCTTTTTTTCTATCGGAGAGCATTGAAATAAAAAGATATAATTTTATGTAAGCCCCTTCAGATTTTGTAGGTTCAAATTTAACAGGTGGACTTTTTATAATTTTTTTTCCAAATTAAGTCAGGAGGCATTGCCAAGAAAGAAATATAAAGGTCTTTTTGTTTAAATAAATAAAAAACCTTGTTTGAAAAAATAAATGATCAAAATACTAATTGTAGTAAGTTATCCTCAGGGTATAATATCTTATTATCTTTCCGAAAACTGTATTCTTGACATCTAATAAAAAACTTAATTGCCAATTATCCAGCTTGTTAATGAAATAGATTGAAGTCAATGAAAAATACAACCCTTTATATCAGTGAAAAAATTCCCTGAATACTTGAGATAATCGGAAAAAGGGCTACCCCCAGAACAGCTTCTTCTTTTGACCTTCTGATAAATGCAAAATATACCTAGGTTGATATGCTAGATATTATCCAGTGGATCTTAGTGTACATTTTTTGGTTCTGAACAATGGAGCGATTGCTGATCACAATCAAGACGATGTTAAGATCAGAGAAGACTTTGATTTCAATACAACTCACTTAATTTTACAGAGTATTCTTCTTTGTGGACCCGAGATCATCTGCAATAAATCGGTCCTGACATTACCAGGGATTCGATTTGATTTACTTGTAGTCTCTCCCTACAGGTGTCCACCATGTTACTGTTCTGAATACGACTGTTGTTCCAAGTGGTCCAATACACAATGCTGTCCGGACCTGTTCTTTCAAAGTGGTCTACTGGAATGCATCAATACATATGTTGTTCCGTTCAAAATATCAAGCCCAGACTTAATGATAGCATACTGCCCCTTTGGCACTTGTGACGATGAAAAATCATTTTATGCTAGTTTATAACATTATTCCTTTCACTGGGTATTAAATGTTAATCTATACTTTCCTTCGTCATTTGCAGAAATCATGCAAGGACCTGATCTGCTTTCCTGGCAAAACACTATGGAATGGTACGTGTGTATCGGTACTGGCAACCACTACTAACCTGCGCTACACTCTGGCTACGAAAGTCAAAGTTACCGTCCTTACAGACATAAAAGGAACAGTTATGAAAATGCTACTAAAATTGAAAGGTTTGATAAGGGGTGAAAATATTTCAAATTACTCAAACTAACAGATATGATACTCTTATTGAAAATTTTATCGTAGTGATCTCAATGAGCTGGACTACTTGGAAAATTAGACATGGAGAATTTTACTTGTCAGAGAAAAAAATTAACAGAGACGCATTAGAGGAAAGACTAGTTATTTTCACGAAAATGGCTGAGAATTGGACCCTTTCGAATACAGCCACTGTAGAGGTAAAATGTCTGTAAGCGAAACAGCATTCATGTCCACCTATCTATCGATGAGATTTAATAGAAAGAGACAGTGCTTAATCTTCAAGAAGCAAGGAATTGTGAGTCCAGCATATTCAGAAATAATCTAATTAGCCCTTTGTTGGCTTGCCCACAAATTCAAATCAAAGACAATGATATTGGAGCAAACTTAGCAGATATTCACACTGATTACATATTCTCCGGATTGTCAGTCTATCAATCCAGGGCTGAAAATATTGGAGTCCGAATTTGTGTAAGCGACATGTCAAAACTTAAACTGATGAATCTGAATGATGGTAGTAGGTTTCTTTCTACCTTAACTTTGATTTGTATCTGTGTTTCTCTTGCGGCCCTTCTGATAACATTCATTACGTATTGTCTTTTCCCAACTATAAGAACTATTCCGGTATTAACAACATGATACTAGTTTTATTTTTATTTTTGGCACAATTGTGTGTAGTCCTTTGTTTTATACTTCTGGTTTGGAAATAATGTCTGCTTTGTCACACTTTTCATGGCTGTTGGTATTTTCGTGGCTGCAAATATGTTCTTTTCACATATTTCGTGTCTTCACTGCCAAACAGAGATGGGATAATTCTCCAACATCTATCAGACAAACAGTTACTAAGTATTACTTCTATGCATTTGGTAGCGCCTTGATTATTCTTACTTTAAACATTATAACTTCCCTTATATCATCCGATGGCAAAAACACAGGTTATGACAAAGCTTTAACATTAATGACATACAGAACTGCTTTTATTGTCACTGTCCTGGTACCGTTATTTTTTTTGTGATTAACGAACATATTTTTTAAATATTTTGACGGCGTTCAAAATTTGCTCATCTCCTGATATTGAAAGCACAACTGAAAATAGAGTTCAATTTTCTGTTTATATAAAGCTGTTTTCGTTGACAGGTCTGTCATGGTTATTTCAGATTATTGACACGTTTATAGATGTTTCAATATTTTCGTACTTTATTGCAATTTTGAACGGTTTACAGGGATTGCTAATCTTTCCCAGTTGTGTCTGTAATAAAAAGGTGTGGAATTTGTACAGGATAAACAGTAGCAAAAATAGATATTTCAGCGGACAATCTTCAACATTACGCCCAAAATCATACACCACTTCAAAATGAAAACTTTTTTGTAAAATAAGGTGTTTTCGTTGGATCATATTTTCATGGTTTAAGAAAAATATTGGTTCCTGAGAATTTAATTTTGTGGAATAGGGATTGTTGTGTAATTATAAGTATGAAATTTTGCATTTTGTGAGGAATATAATTCGTAGCTTCCTTGATACCACGAACACATCGAAAATTAAACCGCCACGAAAATAATCGATATTACAGTACTTTGCCAGGGTAAAAATTGCGAGTGTTTAGTTAACCCTTTTGCCTTCTTAGTCTAGTTATAAAATGAAATTTTTTTCTGAAGTAAAGTTTGCTATTTTGATTTTAAAAAGCAATATAATCCTGTATATTTTACTTTAAAAAATGAATATGTGTAATTTACACAATTATACAGACGATACAATAAAACGTGTTAAAAAAATATACGTGTGTGAAAAAGAGAGTAGATTTATAATCCTTAGTACATTTCTACTTATACCGTATAGCACAGGAAACATAAATGTTCTGTTGGTATATAGACTATTCTCCCATGTAAATTGCTTTTAAAATCCCTAGTATATAGGTTAAGCGCAGAAACTGACAAAATGTTGCATGGATAATCCCAGTATGTCCTTTTGTTAAATTTCTCCTGAAGCTCTGTATGATCTATATGTTTCAAAACTTAAATGAAAGATTTTCAGAAGGGCTGTATAAAAATGTAAATCACTGCCAATATTTTTCGAAGGAGCTAATATGCTGACTGTTTCTCTATATAGATAACAATATTATATAATAGAACATTTTTGAAGAAGTTTTCCCATTATATCACAAATATAATATTTTTATCCATATGCCCTGATAAACTGCTGAATTACGCCGGATATAGTTATATTACACCAGAAACAGTTATATTGCCCTCCCGAACACAGTTATATTCCCTCACGTGCAAACATTCTGGATTTTAATTAAGTCGGGTTCGAAATTCACAGAGGCAGTTGCTAAGCAAACGTAAACAGTTACGCGAAAATGAAAATGTCTGGACAACGTCTGCGTTTTTTTATGTTCATTTAAATTCAGAGGAACTAGATAGTTTGACTGAGGAGAAAAATTCCGTAAATACAACAAAAGTTATAAACACAAGTGTCAGCGTGCTGAAAACATTCTGCAATGAAACAAGACGGAATATTTCGGAATTATTTATAAAGGAAGAGAAATCGGCCTTCATAGCTTTCAGCCGTCCCCCGTTATCTTTTTAACAACATTGTTATGATCCTTAGCATTATTATAGAAACAATTAGTACCCACCTATCAGCTATTTAGAAAAAAACAATTTGCATGTTTTTTTTTCTTTCAGATATTTACACAGGTCCATACCGGTAGTCTTCAATAAATATGTCCGATTTTGTTTTTTTTAAAAATGTTATATACCATATACTACATGACTTTCGGGCAACAATACCAGAATATTTGCCCCTCGGTAACAGGAAAGCCCAGGAGTGTTATGTCGCCCTTTGCCTTCGGCATCGGGCGACATAACATTCCAGGGCTTTCCTGTCACCTCGGGGGCAAATATTCTGGTATGTTGCCCTCGAAGCCATGTAATATATGTATATTATGTCCTTTATAAAGCATATTTGTCATATATCATGTTTGTTACCGTTTATTTTTATACTGATCATATTTATTTTGGATATGTTTGATATATTTTTGTATGTTAAATGTGTTCGTTAAATATCATGGTTGTTACTTTTATGCTTAATATATAACATATATTTGCTAAATATCACGTCTTTACACGTGGATGTTATAAATCATTCTCATTACATCTCATTGTCATAATTTATCTTGCTTAGTAAGATAATTGTCCATAAATATTATTTTTCTTAAATACAATGTTTGTTATGTGTCATGTTTGATAAATATCATGTTTATTACATATCATGTTTGCTATATCATGTTTGAAAAACACATGTTTGTAACAAGTTTATATACCATGTTTGAACCATGTTTTTTCTGACTATGATAACGTTCTGTCAATGAATAAAGGGCGATGCGTTCCTGCCATCTAAATTTTTGCATATTCGAGGGAGTATCAAAAAGTTCGTGGTCTGATACGATAAAATTAATACTATATAGGCTGTGCATATATGATTATCAGGAATCTAAAGCAACAAAAGTTCAAAAAGTGTTGAAAATGTTTGCATGATACGTTGACAATTTGCCAATTTATCATTAAATACCAAAGACATTACATGATCACCCGGCGCTGTTGTCGTTTTGTTTCATGACGTTTGAAACGTCATTGTCTCTCGATGTCCGCTCCTTCAGCCTCAATACACTTTTCTTGACAAGATATCCTAGTATTAAATACTGATTGAAACCCTTTTATTTATATGACTTTAAAATTTCATGAACAGCTGATTTCAGAATATGATATTCTGACTGGACCTTTACTTAAGATAAATATCCCCAGTTGACATTGGCATCTTTATTTGCTCATTGCAGTTCAATTTCTAATTGGAAACGTTACGTTTCGACCTCCCTGGCGTTGGACATCCAGACCGCTAATCTCCGTTAAAAGATCTTTCATTTCTTTGGATCTTTTGTGCCGTTTAAAAATCGGTATTCTGGACTAATTTTGTCTCCCTCCAGCCTGTTCTAATATTTTCAAAGTCTATGTAAGTTTATTTATTTATTCATTTATTTATTTATTTTTTTCAAAAGTGGAAGTATAGTTTGCAGCCCCCCTTTCCGGCGTCATTATTTTAACCACTAAGTTTTAGCACCTTCTATCCTTCTATTGAATTTACGATAAGATCTTATAGAACTTACAAAATGAGGTAAAAATTGTAAATTTTACGACATAGATATGTCACATAATACTAGTGAATTAATATGATGAAGACAATTGCTCATATCTGAGGTTGTGTTTCCTTTAGACTCACTATATAGAAAACGTCGCATGGCCATACCATTATTTACGGAAAACATTTACAATTTATTCAAGGATAAACCGTGTGTCTCATAGTTTATTCTGTAGACAGAAAACAAGATGTTCGATAAATGTGTAAAAAATTTATTGATCTACCTCAAGTGGTTTTAATTTTATGGCGACAGTCCACAAACTTTTTGATAACCCCTCTTACGTCGTATGTTTAATACGATAGTTATATTCATTGATCAGGTTTTAGTATGATTCTAAATAATATTTGCCACTTTTCACATTTGCTTATACTTAATCAGATATCATGTTTTAGCATATGATTTTGTACATATATCATGTTTTAATACAAGTTATTGTACTACATCAGGATTTATCTTTTGTACATTTTCACACAAACATGTCAACATTAAAGAATCTTTTACACTTTGTTGTCTCAATTTTTCTTTCTTCAGTTAATTGTGTAGCTAAACCTAAACCACTTTTTAAGTTGTACTTTCTTAATAATGCTTTTTTGGCCAAATTTTCTTGTTTCAAAATAGAATCTTATGCGTATTACTCATAATTCTTATAATATAGTTGCACTTCCATATTAAGAACATCTAAAACTCAGAAAACAGTGATATTTGAGTTATGTTTGGTGTGTGACTATACTTTGATTACTTGGATAAGTTACAAATCTGCACTTCGTTCTCCATCGATTAAGTTTTGGGACATTACTGCCTTTGGATTAAGAACTTTTATTTGTAAGGGGAACCAGCATGTACACATGCCGGTCGAGGACCAGTATTGCTAGAAAAGGAAACTTGAAGGAAAAAAAAAGAAATATGATGGTTCATTTTTCAATGTGACTAAGTGGTCGTATTAAAATTTTGGACGAAAAAATCAGAATATGCAAATATATTCAAGTTCAAGCATGTTTTCATTGACTTTAATCATGGGTTCAATACAAGAAAACGGCAAAATCAAATACGTTTTAATAAGATTAAATTTAATCTGCTTAAGATCAGATCTTTGGTTCACGCTTACTTAGCAGAAAACAGAAGTTAAGATGCATGCTAAATTTGAATGAAATAAAGAATGAGAATAAAACCTGGATGATACAGCTATATTCGATCGTGAAATCTTTTTTTTCTATATTTATGAATATACTAGTATAGTAGTAAGTATAATCCGATTATATTTCATTATTTCACGTAGGCTACATTTAATCCGCTCTGATGCAGAAACTATTATTCTTCTATTAAGATTCACTTAAAATCTGACATTTTCCTGCCTTTTATTTTTTCTTCAACCAGTTTTCAATGTTTCCTTTGAACTGAATGTTGGGATGAAAATAACAAAATGGGCACTTGGTCCAGTGTAGTCTTTTGTTTTGCAGTTGTGATAAATGATGCTCTGTCGTCCCTTGAGCTAATAGCTAACGAATTCAGGAAAAATAACTGGGAACAGAATAAAGTGTCAAATTTCTCTAGACGTTACAATGAAATGAAACAGAGTTCGTCGTTGAGCTGTGCAGTGGAATGCACCAAGCAAAATTGTAGGTGTTATCAATATAATGTGTAGAACTCATTGTGTCTGCTCAGTGAATCCATTATTTTTGAAGAACCTGTGTATTGTGCATCTGTTAAACGTAAGTAATGTTCAAAAATTTTGAAATTAAAAATATAATATTAATAATAAAGTAAGTTAGGTTTTATATTTCATTAAAAAATCTCGAGGTCAATAACTATACTATCAAGAATGGGTAATTATTTGTTCATGGAAACATTTTCAGGCGTTAGAAGGTATTGGTAGTCATCACTCTCGATAGTTTGAATAGAACATACATGTAAAACAAAGTGTTAAAAAAAACTCTTATGCTTCATCCCTAACAAAAAAATACCATAGTTAACTATAGTTAACTATAGTAAATCAAAGTGTCAAACTTATCACTATAGTAAATCAAAGTTTTCAAAGTTTTCACTATAGTGTCATAGTAATCACTATAGTGAATCAAAGCTTTCAAAGTGATCACTATAGTTTCATCGTTATCACCATAGTAAATCAAAGTTCTCATAGTGATCACTATAGGAAATCAAAGATTTCATAGTTATCACTTTAGTAAATCAAAGTGTCAAAGTTATCACTAAAATTAACTATAATTTTCAAAGTGTCAAAGTTATCACTATAGATACTATAGTTAACCATAGTAAAATATAGTTAACTATAGCATTTTTTACTAGGGATAATTGTAACACTACCTCATTTTAAAGGTTGTAGGGAACAAACAACCTAAACGCCATATTTTGAGTGGAATTGCTTTCTCCCATACATCTAAATTATGCGTAGTTGAAGTTGAACACACACACCTTTCTTTCCTTAATGTCTATTTCAAATAAATTTAAACTATTTAATGATAAAAACTTATTCATACGAGGATTGTCCCAGAAAAACGCGAACATTTAAAGTATTTTTTTTATTTTCAAACGTTTTAACGTTGAAAATTAGCATGCATCATAATCAATATTATTTGAATGCCTCTTATAAATTTTATTAAAATTTCTTTATAAATAACATTTTTCTCTCAGTGAAATTGATATAATTATAATTATAAAATTATAATTAGCTGTCGGCGAATCTGTGACGACGTCAGAACACAGTTCGTAATGTTTGTGAATTTGTTCATTTTGCTTCTTTCTTTAAAATTCGTTTAAAGCAGAAATTGGGCAGTTCATTTTTTCAGTTTGTAACTGAAGTATCTATCTCACACATTTTACAGTAATCAAATGATCACGTGATTTATTCTTTGAATAGGCTATTTCCTTACCCTGAGTCCAACTTTTCGTGAAGTTTGTCTCCATGTACATGAGTATGACGATTTGAATCCCTTCACAGAAATATGGTGGCGTCTCCATATGAGTGAAAAATTTCTTAAATGGGGCGTAAAATAATAGACAATTTATCAATCTTATAAAAAAATATCAGACGACAGACTCAGCACTTGGAAATCAATTACACTCATTCTACAGTATATTAAGATTTTGTATATATTTTAGCTTTATTTTAAAAGACGTGTGAAATTAATTTTTTTAATTCATATTGATATTGAAAACACAATTGATGTTAAAAATTAGAATACATCTGATTATAATAAATAAAACACCCCTGATAAAAAAAAGTTAAAAAAAAAAAATAGGTTGTAGTATGGAATAAAACATATGATTGAATTTTAAAAAATACCGTTGATAAAACTGATGCAATACATTTTATTAACACTGAACACAGTACACATGCAACGTCATGAAAGATATTCAAAATTTCACGCTTATATTGAACAATAACGGCTGCTCCCTCAATTTAACTACTAGTATACAGGTATGGTGTGTATATATATTTCGGTAATACTTTTCCAATTGATACTACTCTTCCTTACTTGACTGTATTTTGTATATATGTAAATATATTCATGTACCTCATATACCATTGTATGGCCTGAGAGAAATAAACAAAAAAAATATATCATTCAAGTTCGATAATAGCGATATTTTATCAATCTACCATGATATCAATAAAGGTAAATATAGGTATTGAATTATCTTAACACGGAGGCTGTACAAACAAATATTCTTTACGCCCTATCGCTCGTAATTTAATATAATTTAATTTTAGTTGTAACGCGTCATTTGATTGGGTAAAAAAAATAGTTTATATCGTATAACCTGTGTTACCTACGTCACAATGGCTTACGTCAAAAACGTATTAATCCGCTTGACGTTACATTAAAACATGTACAATTTGAAGGCATTTTTGAAAGAGAATTTGTCCTTTCTACACTGAATGATGGAAAATTAAATAATAACTTATAAGTAATGAATTTAATGATGGAAAATTAAATTATAAGTAATGAATTTAATAGCTACCCAAGTCATACTGGTATAACCTGGATTAAAACATTTAACGCTTTTTATAAAACGCTTTGCGTTTTATAAAGCGTAAACTGCCCCAACCCAGGTTATACAGTATTACTTGGGTAGCTATTAAATTCATTACGAAATTGGCAGCATAGTCTGCCCCTGTTATTACATTGAACGTCCAAATTAACAATTTAATGCCTAAATAATAATGATTGTTAAAAAGAATAAATTATTATTGTAATAATTTACTTGAGCGCAAATGCAATAACAAAAGGACTTCTCCTTGTTTATGTAATAATGAAAAGTGATTGTTGTGATTGAATTAAAATTATTGGAATAAAAAAAATAGATCTGATTGTTATAATGAAGATACGTCCGATTATTACTCAGTAATTTTTTTTTCTAATTGAACGTACTTTTGTAAATTTAAAAAATGATATGACATTTGATTATCAGAGTAAAATAACAAAATTTAATTTGTAATAATAAAATCATTTTGATTTTTAAAAGAATGTGATCGTGCCTGGACCCCATTGGAGGACACTGCTATTATTACGACATGGAAGGACAAAATGCTAACTGGAACAACGTCAAGGTTTGCGAAAACTTTCTATAGCACGCATTTTCATCCTGTGATATATATATATATATATATATATATATATATATATATATATATATATATATATATATATATATATATATATATATATATATATATATATATATATATATATATATATATATATATATATAAACAGAAACAAGTGCCTGTAAAATACAAGTACAGTCGGAAGAGTTTGCAGTGTACATATCGGTATATTATAATTTTGAGAATTTTTTGTTCTATACGCGGATGCGTCACATCGCATGTCAGGAATAATACCACATAAGTAATCAGGAACTAAATAATTATATATATGTATAATTAAATAATTATAAATTCTGTACATGGCATTGTGGATCTTGTTATTTTAACTAAACAGTTTCCAACTGCAGTTTCAAAATATTAAGAATTAAAAATGGACCCAATACAAGAACCTTGTGGACGCCGGCATATAAATGCCGGTGAATATACATTGTACTACTTTTTTAACACGCTGTGTATAACTCTTTGTGTCCTATTAGCGATGTTTTGGAAAATGAATTGAATCTAAAATCGATATCCCTCCGGTTCAGATTCGTTTCAAATTCAATAGTATTCGAATTCGTTTCATCTAGAAACTTTCTCTTTCCAGAGGTGTACATGAGAACGATACATATAACTCTGGAAAGAGAATGATACAGTTCTAAAAATCTCTATTTAAGAGACTTTAAAGACAAGTTTTGAATTCATTTATTCATATATACTGATATTAAATGTCGGAATTACCAAGTTTACGTGAAAGTAAAAATCTCTTTCTATAGCGAAGAGGCGTTTAATTTTTTTTTTTTTTAGTTATCAAATAAATATATACACTGTATATAATTTGTTTCAAAGAGAGGGCCAAAGACTTTCCAATATTACAAAAATGGGGAGCGGGGGAGCGGGGTATTGCAACTTAAAACAAAATGTCAACCCAGAAATTCGTATTTTTTTCCCCCAATAAAGTTTCATGACTTCAATAAAAAACAATATATATTTTTTTTCATTACCAATTCACTTAATTTGAAAATACTGACAATTAAGAGTTTGCAAATTGAAAAAAAAAGCAATAAGAGAAAAAATAAAGTTACTACGGAGAAGTATAGAATAAAAAATCCCTACGTCAACTTTTTTATTATATTATTTTAACAAACAATTAGTTATGGCAAAATTGGTTATGAAATAGAAATGGATTTATATAAATTTATGTTGCATCAAATTTATCATTAAAAAGAAAAAAACAAATTCTATCATAATCCTTTACATTAAACTTAATTTTAATAGCATTAAAATGCACGCCGACGGACGAAAATATTTTGTTGTAGAAAGTTAACAGTTGAGTGATTTAAAAAAGAAAACTATCTACATAATATATTTTGCTAATCATTAGCATTTATAAATATAACGTTTCTACAATGAAATTTCCTATGAGAAAGTTTAAAACTCTTCATCTTTACTCCTGGACATCAAGCGGCCACACTGTTCGCAGCATTGTAATAAGCATTGAGCCCTCTACCAGAATTGTGGAATTCATGACAACAGGGTCAGGGGTTCTAGTGCTATGATGGTGCACTGTTAAATATATAGTGAAAATGCATTATTTCTTAAAAATTCATCTGCTGTGTTTGTGGGTATTAAGCAAACAACTAAATGCATAGTTATGATGAACAAGGCTGCCTCTTCCAAAATAGGAATTTCATGGCCCCAGGGTCAGGGGTTCTGATGTTAAGGCGGGGCTCTATTGATTATATAATGAAAATGCATTAATTCTTTGAAAATCTTCTCCTCTGTTACTGGGTATTAAGCCGATGAACCAAGTACATAGTTATGTTGAGCAAGCGTGTTTCTTCCAAAAATGTGAATTTCATGGCCATTGGGTCAGGGGTTCTGGTGTTAGGACGGGGCTCTATTGATTATATAGTGAAAATTCATTAATTCATTGAAAATTTCCTCTGCTCCTGGGTATTAAACCAATAAACTATGTACATAGTTATGATGAGGAAGGGTGCCTCTTCCAAAATTGTGAATTTCATGGCCCCTGGTTCAGGGGTTCTGGTTTTAAGATGAGGCTGTATTGATTATATAGTGAAAATGCATTAATTCTTTGAAAATCTTCTCCTCTGCTCCTGGGTATTATGTCGATGATCTTAGTATATAGTTATAATGAGCAAGGGTGCTTCTTCCAGAATTGTGAATTTCAAGGCCCATGGGTCAGGGGAACCGTGGGGTGGGGTGGGGGGTGGGGAGGGCTCTAATGATTATATATACTGAAAATGAATTAAGGCTTTGAAATCTGCTCTTTGGTATTAATCAAACATTTATTATGAGCAAGAGTGCCTTTTCCAAAATTGTGAAATTTGAGACCCCAGGGTCAGGGGTTCCTGTTGGGTGGGGCACTACTGATTATACAGTGAAAATGCATTTTTTCTTTGTTCCTCTGCTCTTACTCTGGGAATTAAGTAATCAATCTAAGCATGCTAAGTGTATAGTTATGATGAGCAGAATTGCCTCTTTCAAAATTGTGAATATCATGGCCTCTTGTTGATTGATTGATTGTATGTTGTGAGAGAATTTTTCACTCACATAGAGACGTCATCGTGTACCGGTAAAGGGCTTCAAATTAAGAAATTTACTCGGCACTCAAGGCCATTGAGCAGTGAGGGTTCTTTATCGTGCCTACGCCTACAGTGACATAGGGCCTCGGTTTTTAAGGTCTCATCCGAAGGACCCGCAACCTTCACTTCAAAGTGCCGAGCGCTTGACGAAGAAACAGTTGCTACCTATTTTTTATTGACTTAGGTCAGTCGCGGCCTTGATTCGAACACGGAACCTTCCGATCACGGAGCGAGCGCTGAGCTACAGTGACGGCGCCTCTGGTTTAAAAAACGAACCAAATTCAATTGTTGGAAAGTTGTTACATGATACTCAGGTGACCTATAAGGCCCGTGGACCTCTTGTTTCTTATAGAAGTTCAGGAGCACAAGCACTTGTTATGGCTAAATGTTTAATTAATAAGATAATGAAATTGCATTTTGATTTACTCATAAACTTCGAGTAGTGGACCCATATGACTAATAGGCATTCAGAAAAATGAACCTTCAGAATGTTAGACTTTAGACCTAATAGACATCTTATAGTGTATTAGCATTTCCGAATAATGGGAATTAATCAGCATCTTATAGTGTATTAGCATTTCCGAATAATCGGAATCAATCATCTAATCTGACTTATATCACGTGTTTTGTTCAAACGTGTGTATGCTATTCGTCCAAAAAGCCACATAATAGTGCAATTGTTTAAATTTAAGAAAAAAATTTAACCCTTTCCGTAATATATACAGTCATGTATTTATGACCTTGAAAGAGTCTTGTTAAATCCGCATGTATAAAACTCTCAGGATTACACAAATTGTTCAAATTCACATAAATCGTTTGAACAAAGTACTAATTCGTCCGAACAAATATCTAATTCGTCCGAACAATTTTCTAATTTGTCCGAACGATTTTTAATTCGTCCGGGCTTACATTTATAATCTGTCCGAACAAATAATCTAATGCGTCGGTTTGAGAGAGGTGACACATTACGTTTGAATCCCGGATATGAAGTCCCAGTGTAAGCTGCCATTGATAAGCTGGTGGTCTGGTAAATGACGCGATTTCTAAATATAGAAATGTAAACAATTCTGCTCAAAACAGGCTTGGGTTATGGTGGGTCTTCTCAAAGTACGTACAGTTATCTAGGCTATTGCGTAAATGATGGTCAGCGCGTGTGTATCAAAATGTACTAAACATTGCATCGAATAGATCAGCCAAGGCGTGGATTCAAGAATTTTCAAAAGTGAGAACATTGACATAAATACTCGCATTTAATGCTTAAATACAACTGGTATGAATTGATGGCGAAAACTTTACTTTTATGTGTACTTTAGTCATTCAATAACTTGCTGCCATTTTAATAACAAAACAAATCTTATTCAGCGAATGAATTTTTGGAAAAATACAGAAATTAAAAGCACAGCTTAAGCAGAGACATATAAATGCCTCTGATTTAAGAAACTACAGGCATTGGAAGAAAGATCATAAAGAATTATTTTGAATATTTTCATGCATGTCTGCATATTTATTGGGGGGGGGGGGGTTAAATTGCTACCCCTGCATAAAAGACGCAATTTCTTTACCTGACTCACATTTTAAGAATTTATCATTAAAGCACCTGCAATCATTTTTAAGTAATTTTAAACTGCATTGCTGGTTAATGGCAATAAAGTCATCAAATCACTTCTATTCTTGAAATAAATCATTTTATTATATGAAATGATTGTTTCCTAGAGTAGCCTAAAATCAAGGTTTGTAAATTGGGACTCTTTTTCAGATGATTTGTAAATGCTTAACTTTAGCTGATAACGTTTACATCTTATAACCTACCTCTATTTAAATGGATGTGAGCGTTATTTCTTTGGATAAACCATATGTTTAAAAGAAGGCTTTATGTGTATTGCAAGAAAATTAAGTTACGTTGATAGCATTTTTTGTCACTTTTCTATACCATTTTTCTCAGTAGCGTGTACATGTACTTATATTATACGAAGCGTTAAAATTTGAATCTGGACAGTAGGTTTTGATCTAAGAGCTAGTAGCTCGTTTTCATCTTTATATCCCAATTGACTCGATGGCCAAATAACTTAATTAGGAGAATAAGATTAAGGAAATATTTTGGAAATCAATTGATTGATTGATTGATTGTTTGTTGTTAAACGTCCCTCTCGAGAATTTTTCACTCATATGGAGACGCCACCCCTTGCCTGTGGAGAGCTGCAAATTTTGTCCTATACTCGGCACTTACGGCCATTGAGCAGTGAGGGATCTTTTTCGTGCCAGCACCTACTGCGACACGGGACCTCGGTTTATACGGTCTCATCCGAAGGACCGGTCTCCACATCCCACAGTGGGATTCGAACCCGCGACCTAAGGATCAACTCTTTACTTCGCAACTCTAGAGCAGACGCTCTAACCACTGCGCCACGCGGGCGACTGAAATCAATTGAAGGTCGGACTAATTTAAGTCAGCGCTTTAGAACTTCCTGGCTGCTGTCAGCTAAGCAGCTGTGAAATAAAGCTAAAAGGAACGCTAAGGATTTTTCCGTCATCTTGTAAAACTACTGTTTACAAATTTTACGAATACTGGTTTTAGTGGTTACATTTTTCAAATACATTCATTTGTGCAAAAAAGAAAAAAAAATGAATTTTCACTGAAAGGTCCCTTCCCCACTCTTTTTGTTGCAATACTAGGGTTGTTAGAAAAGTTCGCGGACACGTTGGTTTACGGGAAATATATTGTAAACTTTGAAGAATGACGTATGTCTAATTAAATTCTTATCTTTTGTTTATTAGTATGTAAAAGATCTGGTCCATTTACTAAAATTTTGAAAAATATACATTGATTTTTTTGTGCGCGTTCATAGATTTCACGGATCAATCACTTGACGTTTTGTGACGCTAGGTGACGCGACAACCTGATTCCAGACCTGTGAAGCTTTTTCACAGTCATTTTTATAGACTTTTCATGTCTTTTCCTGACTTAAAAATTTAATAAGTATATCAAGACATGTTATATATTTTCTGATGTCTTTGTGGTGTATCCGGATATTAATGAGATCTTTAAAACAATGTCTACGCAGTTCAGCGATCAGATATGAGAAACAATGCAAAATACATAGGCGCAACGTCCATGCGATAATCAGGATATTGGGGTATAGGAGGAGATGATAAGCAAAAATGTCTATCCTTCCATTCTTACAAAGTTGTTACCACTTGAACACTTTGCTACTAGATACGTGCAGGCCATCCCCAGCACCATCTAAACACATTTAATCTTTTTCGGACATTTCCTGTCTGCAAACATAGCTCGGTGCTCCAAGACGTTCAATGACGTTACCATTTTTTGGCATTGTTTTTAGGCGTTGATCATCTATAATTAGTGATAAAACAGTCATAACTCCTCCAATTAAATTTAAAATTTCGCCAAATGACGTTTCATAAATATCTTAGCGAGAGGTGAAATATCATAATTCTTTACGCACAACAACAGTGAAATTTTTAATTTCAAAACTATGTCTCTGAAATGTAAAAGTGTGAAAAAGTAACATGCTCCGTGAAGCATGTTTTATCTTAATAAATTCGCTGTATATTTTTTTTTTTAAAAATCGTCGGAAAACACCAAATTCTTGTATATTAATTTGAAAATACGTATAGTTTTTACCTGCAGAGTTTTACTGATTTCATGCAAATAGCGCGCTTACAATAGAACTTGTCCGCGAACTTTTCTAACAAACCTCGTGTATTCAAATCCTCCCCAAATAATTGTGTTTTTCGAGAAAGTAAAAAAGTTTAAATCTTCCTTCTACCATCCACGAAATAGGATTTTCGAGCTTAGACAACCCTTTTTTTCTTAGTCAAAGATTGTTCAGGTAAGTTGTACTTTTTTCTCAGGTAAGTTGTACTTTTCTCTCACTAATCCCCCCTCCCCTTAAAAAGACGATTCTTCTGCATGTAATGCCTCAGAAAAAAATGTCACATTCCACTGTTTATTCTGTGACATTATAATGAAGCCAAAGAGATGACATTTCAGGTTTTCTGGAAATATATCTTAATATTGTATATCTTATATTGTTTGTGGAAAAAAAAAATAAATGCCTTTGTGCCGAAATTTTGATTGTGTAAAATCTTATGTCGTATATTATTTCTTTAAAATTAGCATTTCAGACTTTATATGTTTATTCCCTAAAAAAAAAATAAGACTCATAAAACTGTTTTATCAAATTATTTGCTGGAACTACATTCACAAACTTTGCAAATGATTTAAAAACTAGCAAGGAGAATTTTTTTTTATTTATAGACTGAAGGCTGCCGTTATCAAATGTCATTTTTAGCTAAAATGGGAAAAAACTCAAACATTGACCAGCATAAACTATGCTTTTAGGACCCATTTCATTAGCCTTGTTCTTTTCGCTCTTCATTGAAGCTAAATGCCTATTAATAGACGATTTGCATATAAAGGGAAGCATGGCTGCATTTATTAATTCCACTTACTACAATCTGATTGGACGGCGGTTTGTCAAAACCCTTGTGTAATATTTAGTTACCTGTTGTCAGGAATATGTTGTTTGGTTTCAACCAATCAGCTGCTAGAAGACAGTGAATAAAAGAGATTTATAGAATAGAGCAAAGAAAAGCCCCGAACGTGATGTAATGCGAAAAGAAACACCTTTCTGAGATGATTAATATTCAAACTAAAATGATTGTGCCTAATCCGTGAGTAGAATTATAGTACTTTGCCTGTAATCAATGTTAAAAATCATCATAAATTAGGTTTTCATTCCATACATAATTTACAAAATCTTAATTAATGATGAACAAATGAAAATTTCGCAAATTTTGAAAATATTTTTGCGTTAATAACAAAGCTCATAATATTATGCAAAAAACCCCCCAGATTTTTTTAAACTTTATACTTCAATGAAATACTTCTTTAAATATAATAAAAGAATAACATTAAGTGTCCCCCTTTAATATTTCGTATTACATGCTACCAGATAAATCATTATTTACGTCAAAATATGCCATACAGTGTAATTTTTTTTGTTAAAATAATGTAATGGTTTCTAAAGCAAACATGTAATCTTGTTGTGGAAAAAATGAATTGTTCCTTGAAATCATCATGTGTCATCTATACTCAGAATATCTTATTTGATAATTTTTACGTCTGGTTAATAATTGTGTAAAAAGTCACGTTTGTAGCCCGTGTGGCGCAGTGGTAGAGCGTCTGCTCTAGAGTCGCGGAGTAAGGAGTTACGTCGCGGGTTCAAATCCCACTGTGGGACATGGAGACCGGTCCTTCGGATGAGACCGTATAAATCGACGTCCCGTGTCGCAGTAGGTGCTGGAACGAAAAAGATCCCTCACTGATCAATGGCCGTAAGTGCCGAGCATAGGTCAAAATTTACAGTTCTCCAACGGCAAGTGGTGGCGTCTCCATATGAGTGAAACATTCTCGAGAGGGACGTTAAACAACAAACAAACAAAATCACGTTTTGGCAATTTGAAAGATTTTTTTCCAAGGTTTGTGTAACCCACTATATGTAACCAAACTGTTAAAAATATTAGGTCACTTTAAAAAAAAAGTTTGATATAAACCATCGATTTTTTTTTAAAATGTATGAAATCACATTTTTCCAAACATCGGCTTTCGGATATAGATGCTGTTAAAAGATATGAAAAAAAACAAAAAAACAACACAAATCTTGTAAATGATCCGCAGGATATAATATCCAATTATCTTTTGGAAAATGTAGCTTTGGCACCTTATTGTAAACCTTAATTGCCAATTTCCTAATGAGATCATGAAGGAAGGTGAAACAAATAACCGATGCAACCCTATATAAATGAAAACAATCGCTGATTTCGTGAGATAATAAAAAAAGAACTCTAAAAAAAACTTCTTTTGATATGTTGGTAGATGCGAGGAATACCTCTTTCATGCTAGAACTATCTCAAGAAAGATTTTAGTTTTGGCTCTTTGAGATACCAGGAAATATACATGTATCTCATTTGAGATGTTAGATATCATGCAGTGGCTCTTAAGTTTAGTTTTTATGATTGTGAATAATGGTGCGATTGCTTATCCAACCCAGGGCGGTGTTAAGATCAAAGAAGACTTTGATTTTAATGCAACTCACATACTTTTGCAAAGCATTCTTCTTTGTGGAACTGAGATCATCTGCAATAAGTCGCTTTTGGGTTCACTAGGGATTCGAAGCGATGTCGTCCCTCCAAACAGGTGTCCTTATTGTTCTTGTGCTGAATACGACTGTTTTTACCATTGGTCCGATACGCCGTGCTGCCCCGACGTTTTCTTTAAATATGGGCTTCTGGAATGTGTCGATACACACGTTGTTCCGTTCAGAATAGCAAGTCCAGACCTACTCATTTCATACTGCCCTGTGGGCACAGACGTCAGTTTATCCAAAAACTGCACAAAGGAAGAAGGAGAGAGTGATCAATTACAACAACCACCTGTTGCAAAATCAACAACCTGGGTATCATATAAAAACAAATTCTGTTCCTTCTGTCACAATGAGGTAAATTACATCGAATGGGAATTAAATTTCAAATGCGAATATCCAACAGATTTCAACCAGCGTTCTTCTTCCGAGGACCTTGTTGCGTACGCCAAGTCAGAATCCTGTGGTATTCATTATGTGCATCCAGACCTCGGGGATAACATAAAGCGTTGTTCTACAGGTTACACTACCAAAATTAAAGCATGCAATGTAACAGGTACTTGGACTCATTATGACAAGCAAATAGAAAAAGCATGTCTAAGCGCCTATGAAATGCATTATGGTACGTTTAAAAATATATTCTGCAAAATTTGCAATCCCCCTAAATTTGAAGAACAGTTTTTGATAAATTCGTGTGAAAACCCAAGCGCCTTTGAGGATGCTTGTTTGAAGCTGCCTGCTTTGCCAGCTTCATTTCCACACAAGAATTATTTTTGTTTCGTTTGCAACCACGGTGATTATAATACCGAGTACTTTGGCGATGTTACAGTCTTTAAATCGGACGAAACATACTTTGGGGATGACTTCATATTTAACATTGAATTCGGATATCTTGAGGAACATGTTAAATTTTATGTACAAAAGAATTTGGGCAATTCAGATGTAGATACAACTAAATTTAATACAGAGAGCACGAAGTCAACCCTGCATTCAATGCAGACTAAATTTCCAGCATGGGTAGAATTTCCCGACCTACCAGATCATGCTGATTCGCTTGCTACTGCACCGACTACAAATCCCTCAATTTTTCCTTATTCTCTCAATGTGACCAATCTCATTTATGTCGGTTTCTCTTTGTCAGGAAAAGGTGCCTGCACACCAGGGTTATTACCGAACTATACATTGCCACTACAAAGAAATTGTTCTTGCAATGTGGGGTGCACGTTCCAATGCTGTGACGACTTTTCTTTAAAGCAAAAATGGACATGCATCAGTGATCGATACCCTGGAAGTAAGGGAAATGATACAGTTAAAGACTTTCGTGCAATAAATGGATGCCTTCGAACAAATGTTTTTGCAAATCTCTGTGCAGGGAGAAAGGATTTCCATTTTTATCATTCAATTCCTGTTCGAGCAACAAGTGAAAACATGGAAACCTACGTAAACTTTTTCTGTTACCTGTGTGAAAAAATCCAAGACGGAGAATATAATAATCAACTCTCTAACAGTATCACCGATGTTCGTTCATGGTCCTTGAAAGTAAGCTGCAAATCATACGTAAATTATCTCCATTTTCAATCATTCCAACATGTGATTGACACCTTTAGAAGGCTTTCATGTGATATAAGATTTCATGTCCCGTATAACACAGAGAGATGTAGTGATTTATATGATGTAGACATATCATCTTGTAACGTGTCTGGGACATGGAAAACGTATAATGAAGATGTATTAATAGCTTGTGAACATGCTGATGCCTTGATATTTTCTCCGGTACGGTCAGGTCCAACGGTCTATAAAAATAAATTCTGTTTAATATGCAACCCAATGGAAGTTAGTCCATCTCAAATAATCCAGACTTGTACGCCAGGAACAGATTCAAGCCTAGTCAGCGCTTGTCTTCAATTTCAAAACATTCATGCTTGCACCGAGTACAAAAATGTTTTCTGCCAAATGTGCAATGGAGTGAATATGTCCAACTGTGGTGATTTTGTCTCTTGGAACTACACCACGAGTGATAATTTTATCAGTACTATTATACATGATTTTAGCTTTCGGTCGCCATTTTCTCTAGCTGCATATGATAAAAACGATGACCTGTCATTACAGCAGAAATCTGCTAGCTGTTTACTGAACCAAATCTACGATGACAGTCTTGTAAGCACCTTTTTTTCTATTATTTGTTTCAGAATTGTCTTTTTGTTGATCATATGTAGAAAAAAAATGAGTTGAAAGTGCAAATTCGCAAGGGCCGGAATAGAAATCTAACTCCCAAGAACTTAATGTTTTGAAATCAGAATTATGAATAAGATCTAATCACTTTGATACCCCAACTTTCAACCTATAACTCCAGAAAGTTGAAGTTGGGAAAGGTCTGTAAATGGCTTGTTATGGCCACACACACCCCTCCCCCAGAAATTCTGAAAATCATGGTAAATAAATAAAAAGCCATTTAAAGTTTTGGGATTTTTAGAATTTCGTGATAATGTTCATGGCACCTGACCTCAACTCTGTTTTAAGAGGCCTGTCTTTCTTTTACCCACAATTCGGTTGGACTTTGAGCCTGATTACTGTTCTTCACATTTCATACCCAGTGCTATAAAATTATATAGATTCATAGGGGAAAAGAAAAAAAAAGTAAGGAGGCAATATTGAATATAGATGAAAATCGAAAGATTTGTTACATTCTAAGAAATTGATATTTACATCTTTTGCACCCAAATTTCTGTAAAGGTAAATTTATCCGAGTGCAAAAAGCATCCGTGAGTTTTACACCCATCTCTCACTCCCGAATGTTATTCGCCGCTAATCAATTTTGCATTAATAAAGAATGTCATCATTCGTGATTATTAATAGTCCCTGGTGATTTCACACTGACGTATCTACAATAAGAGTTGTCAAAAATAATAATGGTTTTCCCTAAATTCCAAATAAATATATACCAATCAATGCATACAACGAATCTCTAATGTTATTGTCCTTAACACAAAGTGAAATTTCTTTATCGACAAATAGTATCATGGGTTAAAGGCATTAAAAGATTTAATGGATTGGCCTGTTGCCCCCCCCCCCTCCTTTTTTCAAAGCAAATTTAAATCTCAGGATGTTAAGGTATTTAAAAAAATGAACACTAGCCCCCACCTAACCCACAACTCCAGGCAATACGATTTTCGAATTTGTTCCTTTTTTTTATTTTCTCAAATATTTTTCAGTCAAGATATCAATTCTTTTTCGAGCCTCCTTCCATTTCAGAAATGTTCTGTGGGATAATTTTTTTTTTCGAATCTTGAGAAAGTATCTCAAAGTATTGTATTTGTATTTTTTTTTTTAAATAGTGGCTTTAGTTATAAGGGTAGAACCACAAAAGAATGTCAACATAACTCTGGAATAAATATGAATAGATACGAAAAAAACCTTAAAACATCTTCTTTCAAAGAAAAGCAGGGATGCAACTAGTTAATCCACACACATGCAGGACAAATATTAGGAATGACAAGGTGAAGATAAGTAATCGATCTCATAAAATGCTACAAACAATACAAATTCGTGAGTAGGACATAAAAACGGACTTCTGAATCTTTCAAATGTGGGATTAGGTGCCTAGGAAGATTAAGCATCCCCTGCTGACTAGTCACTACCACCGTGAGCCCTATGTATAGATATGGTAGACGGAACATTACGTAGTCAATTTAATATAAAAGCAGAGGCCTTACAATGGGGATGAAATAAGCACGTCAGCCAAAATACGAGTCAATGATAGGTTTTAATCAACGCAACTGTGGGAGTAGGATGAGGTTAATCTAAAAATTCAAAGGTTAACAAAGAAAAATTATTAACTTTCGGATGAAACACGGATATCATTTGTAAACTTGACTGAACAGCTCAATATAATATTTAATTGAATTTGTAATTGATTTAATGATTAATATGCATACTTAAAATTGATGACTGGAACAAGAGGCTTCATTTATCAACATATTCATTAATGATCAGGTACGGTCGATTTAAATTAAATAATTTAATGCTTATTCATTATTTTTATTATTTTCAATTGGTACTAGGTATTCAATATCAATTTGTGTTTTCTTTTGTATTTGCAGAAAATATGCAAGGACCTTATTTGTTTTCCTGGCAAAAAACTCTGGAATGGTACCTGCGTACCGGTTCTGGCAACAACTACTAACCTGCGTTACACACTGGCAACAAAGGTCAAATTTTCCATCCTAACAGGTATTATTGGAACAGTAAAGGGAACGCTATTAAAATTGAAACACTTGATAACGAAAAAAATACTTCAAATAACACAAACTCCTAAATTGAACAATATTTTTGAAAATTTTCTTCTCATGATTTCTATGAGCTGCAGTACTTTGAATATTAGACATGGGGAATTTTACTTGTATGTAAAAATTTTTATAGACGAAAGGGTTAACCGAGATGCTTTGGATAAAGGACTAATGCATTTCATGAAAATGTCTAAAAATTGGACCCTTTCGAATACTACCGCTGTAGAGTTAGAAATGTCTGTTAGTGAAAAAGCATATATGTTGCCTTATATATCAACGAGATTTAATAGAAAAAGACAGTGCTTTATCTTCCATGCAGAGAGAGAGTGTGGGTCAAACATATTCAGAAACAATCTAATTAGCCCTCTGTTGACTTGTCCTCAAATTCAAATCAAAAACAGTGATTTTGGATTGGTAGATATTCAAACTGATTATACATTCTCTGGATTGTCAGTTTATCATTCTAAAGCAGATAATATTGGAGTCCGCGTTTGTGTAAGCGACTTATCAAAGATAAAACTGAAGACTCTGAAACTCGGTAGTAGGTTTCTATCTACTTTAACTTTGATCTGTTTATGTGTATCTCTTGTAGCCCTTCTGCTAACATTAATTACGTACTGCTTATTCCCAAGTATTAGAACTCTCCCCGGTATTAACAACATGATACTAGTTTTATTTTTATTTTTGGCACAGATTTGTTTGATCGTCCGTCCTTTGTTTTATACTTTTGGTTTGAAAATAGTTTCTGCTTTGTCACACTTTTCATGGCTGTTGGTATTTTTCTGGCTGCAAATATGTTCTTTTCACATGTTTCGTGTCTTCACTGCCAAACAGAGATGGGATAGTTCTCCAATATTTATCAGACGAACAATTACTAAGTATTTCTTGTATGCATTTGGTAGCGCCTTGATTATTGTTACTTCAAACATTATAATTTCCCTTATATTTTCCGATGGCAAAAACACAGGTTATGACAAAGCTTTAACACTAATGACATACAAAACCGCTTTCATTGTCACTGTTCTGGTTCCGTTAATTTTTGTCTGCTTAACGAACATATTTTTTTATATTTTGACGGCGCATAAAATTTACTTTACTCCTGACATTGAAAGCACAACTGGAAATAGAGTGCAATTTTCTGTTTATATAAAGTTGTTTACATTGACTGGCCTTTCATGGATCTTACAGATCATTGACTCTTTTATAGATGTTTCAATATTTTCGTACTTTGTTGCAATTTTGAACGGTTTACAGGGATTGCTAATCTTTCTCAGTTGTGTCTGTAATAAAAGGGTGTGGAATTTGTACAAGATAGCTTGGAGCAAAAATAGAAATTTCAGCAGAAAACCGTCTACATTACGCTCCAAAACAAACACAACTTCAAAATGAAAATTACATTTCCAGTGTTATTTTTTTTTTGGGGGGGGGGTGAATATAATCCCCCCCCCCCCCACAATTATAAGATCGAATCAGTTCCGATAATAATTTTTCCATTTGGTTTTGAAAAAAAAAAATACTGTATACCAGCACACCTGCAAATAATCTGGTTACGTCATAAATTCACCCAGATACGTGATCAAATTTACAATTTCATATATAATTGGACATGTTGTCTTCAGTTTTATCCGGATGAAAAGAAGTGTCAGTTCACATAGGACGATATGGTTTCTAATTAGAGAATATGTCCATTTAAAAAAATGTGAATCAAGTGAATAAAGAACAAGACTAGTGTTAAATAAATTTTTAAAAAATAATGGGAAAAAAAAGAAAAATTAAAAAAAAAAATTAAAAGAACAATCGTGAATTTTCTACTGAAAGTAAATTCTCGCTTTCCGAACATGTAAAACTACAACTTTTCATGTCAATATTTGCAGCTCTCCACCGGCAAGTGGTGGCATCTCCATATGAGTGAAAAATTCTCGAGAGGGACAACAAACAAACAAACAAAAACATTTTTTTCACTTGCTGTTAGTTTGATTCAGAAGACTTGTGATTGCTTGCACGAGGGTATGACTTCTAATACGTGAGCACAATATTACTTAGCATTGAGACTTATATTACATTTCAGCTTTTAAAAATTTGATTGGGTAATCTGGTTGATGAAATATTCTCGGGTGATAAAATTTGTTTTTGTTTATTTGTTTTTGTTGTTTAACGTCCTTCTAGAGAAATTTTCGCTCATATGGAGACTCAACCACTTGCCGGTGGAGGGCTGTAAATTTAGACATGTACTGGACCATTGAGTAGTGAGGGATCTTTTTTATATGCCAGCACCTACTGTGAAACTGGACCTTCGCAGGAGTGTTAAGGAAACACTCAGTTATTCTGACGTGACTAAATCAGTGATACAATATGACATCATAGTAGGCTACATGACGTGAATTTTATAACACAAGTTTTCTTAATATTGGTGTTTAGAGATTTAATTAAACTCCTGAAATTGACTAAACGTGCATCTTTTTGCAAAAAAAAAAAAAAAAAAAAAAAAAAATGTTAATTTTTTATGCTTATGGGTATCTGTCACTAGGATTAAAAATTCCGACCGATGGCGTCATAATTGTTCAACAAATAACCTGGGAATTGATCATGATGTTTAACGAGAATTTGGCTAAGACAGCATGTAAAAAGATACGTAAAGGGGTAATAAAAAGAAAATACCTTGAATATCGTGTGTGATTCATATTGATTTCAAGTTTGGTAAACAGGTATGTTTATTTATTTTCATCGATTATATCTTCTAATGAAGACAGCCAGCTATTTACATATTCCGGTCAGTCTTTCCTCTGTCATTCGTACCAAAATAATACAAAAGAACAACACTAAGCCAGATACTTCAAAATATAATATTTGTATAGATCAAAAGCTTGCGTTTCATAATTCTTGTAAGTGCTGTTAGAAACGAAAGGTTGTCACATTCTGTTTTGTCAGTGTAGAGTTAAGCGCAATCGACTCCTGTCAAGAAAAAATTATGTGTTAAAGCTTCTTGGTAGGTTCTAATTCTGTTGAATTTTTGCTCTGACCAAATGTATTCTTGTTAATAGGTATGGATTTTTCTTCAGCAAATGGCATATAACGTGTTCAGGTTCAAAATCATTCTGTTCTCTCATGTAAGCTGTTGTTTTAATGCTTATTGTCTCCCAAAAAAGAAATATGTTTTATAAGTTGAATCTAAGCACATTAATTTAGCATAGGCATTAGCTTGCGCAGCAATATTACCCAAAAAAACTTTTAAACTTGTTTTTAAAATATTATAAAAATAATTGACCTTTATTCAATTAAGAGTTATCTCCCTTATCATAATATCAAGGGCACTAAATGCATTTGAAACGTTGTATTTCCCCTAAATGTTTTATCAAATACTATTATATATTATGTCGTTTATATACCATATTTTATATAAAACTCACTTGTAATGCATCATGTTTGTCATTTATCATGTTTGTCACCATGTCATATTTATTAAATATTGCTTGTTAATCTTTATTATTAAGATAAATCATGTTTGCTGAATATCATGTTTTAAATACATGTTTGTTTTAGATCATGCTCATAATATACCATAGTCATAATATATCATGCCTAGTTAGATCAATGTCGTTTAAAATATTATATCTTACCTATTATGTTTGTTAAATTTCATGTTTGAAGCATGCTTTAATACATATAGCGAGGCTAAACTCATAATGTATCATGATCATAATATATCATGATCAGTTACATCCTGGTAGTTAAATATTTTTTTGCTTACATATCATGTTTGTTACATTTCATTTTTGATAAGTATCATGTTTTAACATATATTTGTTATATATCGTGTTTATGAAAATACATGTATCATGTTTGAAGCATGTTTTTAATACATATAAGAAGGTTGAATTTTTGCTCTCGGACTAAAACGAAGCTCCGTCATTGGATAAAGTACGTCATATGCAACATGGCGGATCAACACGAAATTATCTCATCTGTAGACAGAAAAAAATGTTATTTTTTCTTGAAATTGAAATATTTTGACTTCATATAGATTATGTTTAAATTTATTTATCAAAAATATTATTAATTATATATTTTTAAAAAAATGGAGCTCGATGTGATGTTCGGTGTGAATTAAACTTTTTGATTTAAATTATTCCTCGCTCTTTTATTCGCTGTTTAATAACCATGAAAAAAAAAATAAAATCCAAAAGACATAACAAAATTTTGTTACTAAAACCGAATATATCGTCGAAAAGATAAAGATGGGAACAAAAAACAGTTTATAGTTTGTTTTTTTTTTTTCAAATATACTTCGGATATATGATGCGGTTTTTGCATGCTAAATAATTGACGATCTTTGCATATTATTTAAGTTAATAAAATATATTTTTAACATATCGTCTTCAGTTTAATTTAACTTTATATCATAATGGGTATCAATAAAAATGCAGCAGATATTTAAGTTTTGTGTGCTAAATAATTGACAATATTTGCGTAACAACTAATAGGGAAATAAAGGAAAATAGTTTTTTAACATATTATATTCAGTTTTAATTCTTTTTGTAACACAATAGTTATCGAAATAATTGTCTTTTAGCTGACAATCATAATCTTTAATTTGTTATATGCTTGCATTAAATTTTAAGTTTTGTAAAAATAAATGATCACCAAAATATTACTGTACGTTGTATATTGTTTCCTGTTTGCTTGGCAGGGACTTGCGGGGATATCTAGTTAAATTCTACTGTCTAACCAGTCGACATACAGTACACTGTTTATTTTACCCTGATTCCCATTGTGTATAAATCTGGTCGGATGTCATCTTCAATCTGATCTGCTGTTTTTCTCAAACTTGATTTAGAAATAACGAATTGTTGTTTCAAAATTCTTTTATTTTATAGAAGCACATAATACACATAAAGGTATGGTCAAGACATAAGATTTCAAAAGGTTTGATAATACAACATGCAACACAGAGTTGACCGATAGAAATGTGTCAGATCACGAGGGAGATATTTCTTTGATTTTGGAATGATTGACAGGTGAGACACTTCGTGGACTTCGTAAAATTACATTTAAATATTAATAAAAAAACAAGAAAGGTAAAGTTATTATTGATATAGTAGATAAAACGAAGAAAATTAAATTACAAGCTCTATAGGTATACACGAATGTGTGTGTTTTAAGGGTGGGTTGCGGTTCTTTCTTTCTCTCTACCTTTAATATATAAGAATCATTATTGAACAACTGTGGCCAGCAGCTTCTCTACAAGCACTCTAATTTACCTGATCATTCTATTTTGTCAACGAAAGTTAGAATTCTAGAAATTATTTACCATCATACAAACAGTCCATCACTAAGTACACCTTTCTGTAGACAACGAGAAGAATTTTGGATTAGAAAAATAGGGACGGCCTTTCCCTTTGGATGCAATGACAATATAGATAGTGTTGGGAATCTTTCCAGTCCACAGTGTTACAATATCAGTGTGATGGGACTTTTCAACCATACACAGAGACGTAAACGTAGTCATGGGCATCGGTCTTACAATAAACCATTTTTTGATTTCTCGACACCGGAATACAGGCTCGGATCTGTAATTATGGATATTGCAAATCACAGGGTTTTTTTTAAACCGCCACGTTTTACAGAAGAAAATGTTGCTAGAACAACTTGTTTTTTCCTTAAACCCAAATATACCAACAAAGGAATTGACGTGGTTAATATAAGTAATATTCTTAATCACAAAAGGGTCCAGTCTTGTATTCCACCATATTTCAAGTTGAAGACTACACCTTATATTTCCTACAAATATATATCGACTATTGCTTCCAAACTTTTTAATTACAAGAAAACTTTACAGGGTCTGGATATCGAATATCTGAAACATAATCCTCCTTCGTGTTCATGTTCTTCTACAACCTATAAGTATAGTCCTGCTGGACACGTGATTACTGGTGACGTAAAAATAGTCAATAATGAGGACCCAAGATCACTTATTTGAAAATGTCCTAAATATAGGGAACCCCGATCCTTTAACTGGCGTCGTAATTTCATACATATTATGGATTCTGTAGAGGATTACGCCAGGCGTTGGTTCAGACATAAAAAAGAAGACCAAGACAATTTGTCAGAATGGATTAAATGTATCAGATATATGTTAAAATCTCACAATAAACAAACGATTGAGGGACAGTATGAAAACCATCTATTCTTCTGTAATCAATAATTCAGAAGTGAAAAAAGAATTAGATAGATTACACGATCAGTACGTACTGGTCCCTGCTGACCAAGCAGGTAACAAAATTATCTTTGTTTGTAAGGCTCATTATATAAATTGTATTTTAGAGGAACTTGGATTTAATTCTTCAGGTTGTAATTCAACTTATACCCATAGCTCCCTTTCTAAGGAGGAAATTCTTCAAAATCATATGTCAGTTTTGAATATTTTTAATATGCCCAACAACCATAATGAATTTGAATTGCCATATCTATATTGGACTTCGAAACTTCATAAAAATCCTTACAAACTAAGATACATAGCGGGTTCCAGTAAATGTTCTACTTAGCCTCTTTCTTTACTCCTCACTAAAATATAAAAGTAGTGAACGAGAAACTGTAAGAGTACAGTGCAACAATATATTCGAGAAGTGGTGTAAATCAGATGTGGATACTAAAAAATTCAACGGAACTTTTGGAAAATTTGACAAACTTACGACTTTTCAACTTTATATACAACTATTCCCCACGATAAATTAAAGTCCAGTCTTTCTGACATCGTTGACAGCTGCTTTTTCAATAAAAATGGAACTCCTACATTTACTTACCTTGTCATTGGTCATTTGCAAAATTACTTTGTCAAAAAACAAACTCTGAAGGTGACATTAAAAAAGATGCTCGAATTTCTGATTGACAATATCTATGTGGTTTTAGGAGACCAGGTCTTCTTACAATCTATTGGAATTCCCATGGGTACCAATTGCGCCCCATTATTAGCAGACCTATTTTTGTATTCATATGAAGCTGAATTTGTTCAGAATCTTTTACGAGAAAAGAAAACACTGGCTGTGGTCTTCAGCTCGACATTTAGATATATCGACGACGTATTTTCAATTAACAATGGTTATTTCCACTGAGCTTGAGATAAAAGATACCACAGAATCTGACACATCTGTTCATATTTGGATATTTTATTAGAAAAAGACGTTAATGATATGCTAACTATGAAGCTTTATGGTAAACTTTTCAATCGTCAACTTCCCTTACCTATGCCACAATATACCCTTATCACCTGCATATGGAATTTATATCTCACAGATGATTTGATACGCCAGAGAATGCTCTACGTATGAACAATTTCTAAAACGAGGTAAATTATTGACAAACAAATTGATGAAACAAGAATATCAGCAGTCTCGTTTAAAGTCATAATTTCGTAAGTTCTATGATTGATACAATGACCTAGTCAGCAAATACAATCTATCATTAAGTCAAATGCTGACTGACGTTTTTCATGCTAATTGTTAGGCCATTATTTACACACTGAATTGCCGACGGAATTTTCCTTTATTTCCCTATCACTACAAGGAGCACATGGCGGGTGTGACCGGTCGGTAGGGGATACTCACTCCTCCATGGCACTTGATAACACCTCTGATGTCTTAGAGGTCCGTGTTTGCTCTGCTCCTATTTTGTATCGTTTAATGGTCTTTTGAGCTCGAATACTGTTCGTTATCTCCACATATTTCATTATATTTTTTTCCACACTTTTGGTAAACCTTATCCTGTATGTATGTAAGAATTTATCACTTTTAATGGCCCTGTGTATAATGATGTGATGATGTGGATTGGGATACTGAGGAAGAAACAAGGATCCCAGATTCAGTTTCGATCGAAAGAAGGAAATAGTTCGACTGTTTTATAACCTTGGGCCCGTAGCAACGGTTTCAAAAGTGGGAAGGGGGGGGGGGCAACTTCTCCGAAAATCTGACAAAAAAAGGGGGAAATTATTGTCCGAATCCTGAAATTTGCTAGTATTCGACCTTAAAACATCAAAAAGTGGGGTGTGGGGCAATCTGCATCTAAAGGAAAAATTACTATAGAATACACAGAAAATCCCCCCCCCCCCCGTGTTCTACTGGCCTGAACCTGCTGGTCCGAGATTCAATACCTATTGAACTAAATCGAGTCTTCTCGGACTTTTTCTGCGAGCTTGGAAATTCGATTATAAGGAAGGGCCCGAGAAGTTCAATCTCAAATCTCGTGATTTTTTTTTCAAGGCATTTTTAAAGAGTTATTTAAGTAAATAATAAAGCAATAAAACCAATTGGCTGGTACACTTTGATAGATGAGATTGAGAATTTAAACATATTTTTTTATTTTGTATAAGCGATATGTTTTCAATCTACCATGAAATATAAAGGGTATATAATAATAGAAAATAAATAAAGTTAAATAAAAGCATGAATTGTAAATTGTGGACGTTTAACGTGTCATCATACGGAGTCTGCACAGACAATTATTCTCTACCGTGTGTTATTCAATATGTCAGCGCAGTTCGCCAGTATCATACGATGGCCGACAGCGGCCGCCTCCTTTTGATTAAGACTATTGTCATTTTGTACAGTGCTTTTGTCCTTTTTCATTCCAAATTACAACTAAACTGGTAATGATATATGTATTCCACCAGCGAACCACATTAATGTTTTTTTGTGATATGAAACTAAGACGCATTAAAACAAGTGACTTGAAAGGGATAAGGGGGATCTTAATGATTTTCACTCTTAATTTGCCTGCAGGAGATATTGTAACCAATTTAATCTTACTTGCTAGACGTAAAATTGACATTTCGAAACCTTTCTTTCGCGTATCATTAAAAAATAATCCTGGAATTATTATTATTATTAATGCGCCGGTTAAAAGGAATACGTTTCTTGTTATGGATATACATCAATATGCTAGAATCTCAGAGTGAATGGGGCAGCTCGATTCTACTTATTATGTAGAGGTCGAAAAACAGAATTACATGTAGGTTTACATGAGAGCATCAAGTCTATAGTTTTTTTAAAATGTATTCAGAAGGGAATTTAAGACACGGAAATATAACCTTTTTAATCTAATATAAAATTAAAACATTAAATATGGGGGACTATGTTTGCTCCCTAGATAAATAAAATTATTAAAGTTCTTGAAAACTTCTGAAAGGATAACACAGCCCCCAAAGACTTCCACATTGTTGGCCAATCATTTTTAAAGGAGTAATTTGACAAGGCAGGGGAATATAGAGTTAACTGCTATGATGAATTATCTTGTTTAAAAATTAAAATTCATACATGAAAGATAGGTCTGATTATATACAAAAATCAAATTTCTAATATACCCAAAAATACTCATCCTGGATGTGACCTATGATAAGACCAGCACGTACACCAGCAATGAATTTTATGAATAAATATATGACTGCCGTCATGAGAAAAGGGCCCTTAAGGTCAAAATTTCACAAATTGACTTTTTGGTATATTTTGATAGCCTGACTCTTTCTGAATGCAAAAATACATAACTTTTAAAAATATCTCACTTTTTCAATATTTTATGAGCATTTTAGTAAATCGCCTCAAAATAACGTTGACGTTACTCACTGAAAATGTAATGACGTCGCGTGCGTCAAATTCAGTTTCCAAACATTCTTAAAATTATTTAAATAACTTTAATCGTTTTGACACAAATAAACTTGAAAAAAAAATGATTTCTTCTTCCAAGCTTCTAGTATGTAATTATTCTTAAGGAAAGTTGCCTTTATACGCGGGTATGTTAAGGCTACACCCAGAGATATCCTACTTGCCTTTACAATATGACGTCATAGTAAGCTGTATGACGTGATCTTTACAAATAATGATTTCTTAATATCTATATTTAAAGTTTAATTTCAGGTCCAAGAAATGAATGGAATCATTCAAAAACATAATATAAACTAAATCTTGTCGTTTTTGGATGGTATAAATAGCTAAGTATTTTCACGGGGGTTAAATACCAAATCCATGACGTCATAACTATTGATCAAATATTTGCCGAATGAAAATGAAACGTGACGAGAATTCATGTAAACAAATATATGAAATTGGAGTTTTAAAGCATATACCGTGGATGTTATGTGTGATTCATAAGGAATTAAAGATTATGAATCAGGTACGCTTATATATTCTTATCATGTTTTCTTGTAATGAACACAGGCAGTGCTTTGAAATCCCGATCAGCCTTTCTTCTGTCGCTCTATAGCAACAAAGATGCAAAAGTTCAACACTACGCCACATACTGTGAAACATAATTTTTGTATGTATCGAAAGCTTATATTCTATAGTACTTAGAAAGTGCTGCTAGAATCGTGTGGTTAACATAAATTGATGACAATTCCTTGATCGTACGTATAAAATGTAAAGATTTTGGTAAGGTTTCATGCGAAACTTTGGAATATTTTTTTCTGTGTTTGGAGAGTAGGATTCTAGCAGCACTTTTCATTGTCCAGTGATGTTTTTACATAATCATTTTCACAAAAAGAAATGAATTATCCACGGGGTAGTGTTGAACTTTTCACTTTTTCATTAAGGCAATTTTTCTATTTATAGACGTCATGTGATGACGTCGTAGTGGGGTGCTACTTTTAGCCTAAGACTCAATGACGTCTATACAATGGATAATAATAGTAAATGTTTTATCTATGGCTTTTCCGATTTATCAATGTTAAATTTTACGAAAAAAGTCTAAATTCGCCGAAATATGATCTGTGTACTGCCTTAACGTACCCGCGTAGTTCATACTATTTTAGAGACAGATTCAGTGATATCGTAAAGGAGGGGGTGGGGTGGCCATGACAGGATCTAGGAACGGTTTATATTCATTTGAAAAAAAATAATATCTGTACAATTCCACTATTTCAGCACAAGATATTCTTTTTATATTTAATACTCTAAATTTACACAATATATAAAACACTTGTAAATTAAAAACATAAAAAAAACTTCACAGGTGTCCAATAGAGAAAGGATAGATCCAACCCAAGGAAGGGAAACGCGCGTAACGCGGGACATCAGCACATCGATCCCGATATATATAAAAAAATATTTTTGGTTTAATATAAGCAGGCATTCACTCAGTCCCCCCCCCCCCTCTCGACACACAGACACACACACGTTGTTATAGGAGGGGAATAATACATGTAACACTTTATGTATTTTTTGTATCACCAAAGAATTCTAATGGACGCCATAATGTTTAATTTTTTTTTTAAAAAGCATCTTCTGTTCATAAAAAATCATAAATAATAAATATGTTCTGTACATCCGAGCGATTTTTTTAATCAAACTTTTTAAAAATACTTTGAAAAAACAAATGTTTAATAAATTTTCATTGTTCATCATACAATTCAATTTCTTCTCCTGTCTTAGTAACATAAAAGAGAGACACATAATGATGTCAAAGGATTGTCGTTTAAGAAAGGTTAATTCGTACGTGAAAATTGAAACTGTTTCTCAACTTCTTTAAAAATTTCAAAGTAAATCATGCTTAATAAAAAAGCTGCTATAAATGCTTCTATACTTTTTTGGGGGGGTGGGGGGGGGGATGGGGGTGCTTTGCACCTGTGGTTTCGACGCTACTACTGTATCACTTGGACACAACAATCGTTCAATATTTCTTATAAGGTCGCTAATGTAATCTCAAAAAGAAAACTTTATAAAAATTGGTTTCTGTAAAAATGATTCAATGTCGAAACGATTTGGCAATTCGCTATCATATTGCCAGATACTAACTACTCAGTATCGCCTGCTGGACATGCAAAGATAGCCGGCAGACACGTGTCATATTTTAAGCTTATCAATGCTCGACATTTCAATTCTAGAAAAATTTAATTCCTTGTAACATTGCGCTCGATCTGAATTAATTACCTCCCTGGATTTTTGGAATTGATAAAATCTCGTCAGATATTAATCACTCACAATGCATGTGTAAACGATTGTCTGGTTTCCAACTCAGATTTACGGAAAGTTCTGTAAAAAATAACATTGTATAGTTTGATAAAGAGAGGGCTGTACTGCTCTTGACTCTTTTTAATATATGTACACTTAATGGAGCTGGATTTTTTTAAGCAAAATAAAATATAGTTGCGTTACAATTTTGACGAAATCTATTTGAAATTGAAACTGAATATCTTTCAAGACTTAAATATATTTTTACGCAATTAAGGTCATCTATTCATCTTAATCCGTGACATCAGCTAACTTGACATCAAAGGTTTTCAGAAGTCTTAAGCAATAATTAAATATTACGTCCAATACACGTTATATTTTTTGTATGATGCGTTTAAGCAATATTCCCTTGAATGTTTGAAACTCTGCCGCTCTAAGTTGAATCTCTTCATAGGAGACTTAGTATCTGCTTGTGACGTGGAAGCTAAAAGTAAAATAGGCAATCCATTTTTCAAAGAATACCACTTTCTTGGAATGGTGAGATTAAAGAACATGACTCGTATTTTTTGCCTGTCACCACTCGACTGGAAGAGAAATATATATTTTTTTATTAAAAGCAGAAAGGTATGTGTGTTTGTTTAATCCTTCCCTTAAAGTCAGGTACAGTTATAAACTTCGGTCTCATGATGTATGGAATAAAACCCGGGGTAAATCCCCGTACACCCTTGATTGGACCTGGATAACTAATAGTATCCCGGCATCAACGGAACTTTCAGAAAATGTCGAGATATCCGGGTTATCGTGATGAGACTCGACGTCCAAGATTTAAACGCGAAACATGACTAATTTATTACATACATGATTCAATAGTCAGTTTAAAAAAATGCTTCCCTTCATATTTCACGGTCATCAAAACTTTGCATGAGCCTCCGTTTTTGTTTTGTTTTTTGTCGCTCGAAACATCACCATTGCTTTTATTTTCCATCTTTCTCAAAATGTTGATTTTTTTATTGTTGTCTTACAGTTGGTGTTAATGTCGTTGATGATCAGAACATTTTTATAACAATATAATATGACATTCATTTTTTAACCACTTGTTACTAGTAGTTTTTTTCCTCTATCAGTGATTAATCTGCTTTTTTCTTCTGTTTCATACGCATATTTCACGCATAATGTCACGTTCGATATAAATGTTATTTTCTTCAACGTTGAGTATAATGCTCATGGAAAAGCCCACATTAGATGTATTTTATTAAAATTCCTAAACCAAGCGCAATTTAATTTCAAGCCAGCTTTCATCGAAAATAATTTAAGAAAATTGATACAAAAGTAATTGTGTATCAGAGAGTACTATTTTTTATGCATTATTTGATCATTTCATTTTTTTTTTTCAAAATTATATTTTGTAGCAAAATTTTCGTGGCACCCTTTTCTCCATTTTCTTCCCTAAGCATATTCTTTTGCTGTTAATTTTGTAGAGAATTATTTACATAACATTTATACAATCCCCCCTTTTCATTTGTTGCAGGACATGAAGGTTCGAATCTCCCATGTTACAAGTATCTATATCAAAAACAAGATGTTCTCTTTTTTTGTTTGAACTTTTACCGGTTGTCTTTTTCATTCGTGGATTTATTTATTTATATTTTTTTGTTTGTCAATAATCTCCCTTCCCCCCCTCCCCCCCCCCCCCAACACACACACACATCCAACGCTTCACCCTTCTCTGGTCTAATTGTGCATATCAATATGATTAACTATGGATTAAAATTTAAATAACCATTTTAAAATGAAGGAATTTTTAAAATAAAGCACTTATAAAGTACGCGTATATGTGCATTTATCTCTATTTCTTTCTCTCTCTCTCTCTCTCTCTCTCTCTGAAAAAAATATTTACGTGCATGTAGAATACCTTTTAATAATAAGTCTAATTCATATGAATCAAATTTAAGCATTTGCAAATTGCTCAGAAAACAAATACACAGTATTTTTAGTCGTGCATAGTATATAGACATCGCTATAAATCGCTGTACCCAACAATGTGTTCAATGTCGCGATTAGATTAATTATGCGATATCAAGAAAAATGCTTATTACGCAGTACAGTTAAGGTGCCAAATGGAAATATCGGCGAATTTTTTAGATAGAAAATACATTCTTTACAAGGATGGGCGTTTCTTTTTAGGAATTTACTATTATCGGACAAATGCAATGTGGTTGAAAACTACATGTTGAGGACGATTAGGTTTCTTATTTAGACTTGTCACGTGATGTGGCAGTCACGTGATTTTAGCAAATATATCTGAAGTATTGAGGTCATCTATAGATTCTAATATTGCAAGGGCATAACCAAGTTAAAAATCTAAGTTTAACATATAATTATTTTCAACACTCTTTGTAGTTTGTGAAAAGTGCTGCGAACCTATATAGATTCTACTATCTAATTGCATCTAATATTACATTTGTTAGACCGTATGTTGAATATTTTGCTGGTCAAGTACATTAAATATAGATAAAATTAATTCAATTGCAAGATTTCAACAGGTTTGCAGCACTTTTCCAATTTCTTCATGCTTCTTGAGTTTATGTGTAAAAGCTTGTCTTAATTCATTGAGGGCATGCCCTTGCAATATATCGATTTATTACGACCCTTCTATTATCCTTCAATGAATCTGCATACAAATATACGACAGTGTCGCTTGTCTAGGGAATGTACGGGAAGTATATGAACAAAATCATAAAATAGACATCGCATTCAAGTTAATGGCCTCTTATATATCTACAATTTATATTTTATTTAATTACAAAATACATTTTTCATTGTATAAATTTAACTTGATCCGCCTCTCACTGCATACAAACTGCGTCAAATTTTTACGATATGACGTCACATTGACAAATGCATTGCGATCAGTGGATTGTTTATATATTGCTATGTGGGATTTAACCAACGGCAATAATGCATGCACTAGTTAGTATTGATGAAGTTTAAAGCTATTCAACAGTTTAAAATAGCAAATCATTTCATTTTGTGGTAATTTGAAGAACTTATATTTTTGTGTGATGTCATAGTAAGCATTTCCCGTAAAAATTAGGCCCCTCCTCCTTACTGCAGCCTTAACTGTGCTGCGTAATAAACAGAATTATGAATAAATACATGTACTAAATAGTAATAACATTATTTATTACAAATTTCAGCATCGATTTTCAAATACTTTTTTTATTTCACCTGGAAATCCAATTTTATTTCTTGTTCACGAAACGCAGTCGACAAAAATTACTTCCGTGTTTACAACACCGCGACTTTGACGTCGTTTTCTGAGCATTATGACGTCAAAAGATAAGGGCCCTTTTCTCATGACGGCAGTCATATGTAACTACAATCTATCGAGAAAGCATATCATGAAGACAATACTAATCTAAAATTACCTTGAATTTGCAATTTTGCTAGAACAGAGCTTAAGCTTACATGTATCACTTTCGATTAAACTGTATTATGTATCTACATTTCATATCACATGAAGAAATTTTAATGATTTTCTATAGAAGAAATTATCAGTTTAAGGGGGGATGTACAGACATCTTGTAAATATTCTGGTCCATAATAAGACATACTAAGAATGCACTTAATACAGCAACAACCTAGCTCAAAGTTTTCAAATTTTTAATGCACTTATTACCTATCGTTAAGAGACAAAAATTATTGAATAATTGTACTGCTATTGTTTACATTATGGAAAATTGAACATCTTCGATCTGCTTAGAAAGCTGCAGCATTCAAGAGTTTAAAAAATGCAATCATAATATGCTAGTTTGATTCATCAATAATATGGCTACAGCCATTTGTTTTGCTTTTTTTCTTGTCATTGTTCACATTTTTTTGAAATTTTGATTTTTTCACGTGGTGGTCTTCCTGAGGCATGTGTTCATGGTGTCCGCCATTACTCCCCAACACCAAGTTCAAATCACATTGTTTTTAGAGTAAATGCGACTGTAATAACATTAAAACATAACTTTTCTAAGTAATTACCCTTAAGTTGTGCAACGTGCTGCTTTAATATATTGCATCGCATCTTTTGATTAATAACATAACTCAAATTTAACTCCACTCACGCAAACCGGGAAAAATGTCCTGTATATCGCTCGTTTTTTATGTCGGCATAGACATATTTCTTCTGTGGATGGATGCATTTATTACAGTTATATATTAATTACTGTTCATAGTTTGTTGCTATCTTTCAAACTAATGGAAAAGGATAAAAAAGTCCTTAACATGGGTGCTTACCGCGGATCTCTTTCCTTGACAATAGAAGAATGAATGTCCATAAAGATCCGGTAAAAAGTACCTCTTTGTTTGAATCTTGTAATGAACATGTAATAATTTATTATACAGAATTGCAAAGTTTCAAAAGACGCCATATACCAGTGTTATTTCTTGTCAGTTATCAGATATCCCTAAAAACGCTCGTTTCGAATTGCCTCTTCTTTAAGTTGTGTTTGTATATTAAAAGTATTTTTAAATGGGTCTCTGCAAGGAGGCTGTACATTTTTTTTTAAATCTATAACTGTTAAGCAAGATATGACACATTAAATACCAAATAGTAATTATTAAACTAATAAAGTTGGTACATGTATCAATATTATTGAACATTAAGAAAGAGAAAGTAGTAAGTTTTAGGATATCCTTCAGGAGTCTCTCAGAAATAGAGTTTGTTTGCTGTACTGTCAGGTGTTAGCTCCACACATTGTATTGAGCATTGATTTGGACATAAAAACACATCATGGAAAAGTATATCTTAAAGTCATATATGGCGTATTTTTGATAAGTTCAGACTAACTAAAATTTAAAAGATCTTTCTATTTGTTTTATTGCTTTATATAAAGATGGACTTTCCTGTATATTATACAATTTAAATCAATCTCGTTTCATAGAAATTAGAAATTTAAAACAATAACCGATTTATTTACCGACTCCAAATTTACATGTAAATATCAGACACAGTTTAAAGTCAATTTAACTATAGAATCGTCGGGTTATTCAAGTTCAAAATCGGTGAAAATTTTAATTTGAACGTAATTAACAAATATCATGTTCATTTACACTCAATCTCGTATTTTTATTTTTTAGCGCAGATACGCCATATATGGCTTTAAATTGACGACAGGCTATTCATGTCTTTACGAGCAATGCTTTTAGTTTCATTTTTTAATATGCTTACTGAATATTCAGCCGTCAGAGTATATACTAGTCATGTAAGAAATTGATTCTACGAGGGTAGACTGTTGTGACGTCACAAGGGTTGATCCAACAGTAATGTAACAGTGGCCATATCTTTTATATTTGGCGTCATATTATCAAATACATACTAAAATATGCACTTACATAAATCTAATTAAAATAAAAAAAAATTAGTTTTATAATGTTAAATTGAATTAATTTTATAGATATTTAAAACATAAAACATACGGGGTGTCGCCGCGTCACAACTAAAGGTCATGTTTGGAACTATATTTTATTAGACGGGAAAAGACAAACACATTAAAAAAAAAAAACCTAAAAACGCGCAAAATCGCCCAATAATTTAAAAGACATTTAATTTATGTCATTTTCTAGTCTTCAGTTGAGAATTAAATGGCGTCATTGCCATTTTTGATTATGAACACTGTGTTTTTTTTTCTGATGCATTGAAGAAAGGAAATGTCAGAAATGAAAAAAAAAAAATCGCCGCAACAAGCTGAAATGCATTTTTGCTTCAAAATTTGGAAATCGCCAGTAGAGGCAGTTATGTTGATTAATCAGACCTACAGTGAAAAGAATTTAAATAGGAAACTTGTTTATAAATGGTTTCAGTGTTTTCGGGAGGGTGAAGGGTCACCACTGAATGATCGGCAGAGGACAGGCAGACCGAAAGATGGGAGGTTGGACGGAAACGTTCAATGGTTTCTGACGTTGTCAAAGACAGACGTGTAACGGTTAGAGCGATGTGTGAAACTTTAAATGATGGTACTGTTCAAAGAATTGTGACAGAGGACTTTATTATAAAAAGAGTGAAAGAGTGAGTGCACGATGGGTACCAAGACTTCTTAGAGAAAATGAAATGTGTGAACATGTTCCTGAATCTCAAAGATTTTTTTGTTGGAGAAAAGAAGGGAAAGCAACAAGATGTGTGACGGCGTGTATCCATTATATGACGTTGTCATAATCGCACTAGCATAATCGCATGCTGTATATAATCTGATATTTTTAAAAGTATAAATCATGTTGAATTGAAATTTTCAGGCCTGATTTGAAATAAATATAGCTTCCATCATTTATAGTTTTGTTGTTTTAGGTCGATCATTATCAATTTTATAGCAGTTATAACATTACTTTTGGATTAACCCACGTACATACATGTTTATGTTAAATATAAAATTTGACAGTTTTTCATATCATCTACACAAGTCATGTTTTTGTTTCTGTAATATAAAAGCTTACCCCAATAGTATAATAAAATTTTACATGAGTTCTCTAACTCCAAATCCATGTTACATGGAGTACAACCCTTCCAAGAATTGAAGTCTTTAATGTAAATGTCACTTTCAGAGAAAATGTAATGGAAAAAAAAATGTTTGATACAATTTTTTATCTTCAATGTCTTATATGCAAAATTATTTTTGTCTTCATTTCTTGTTTCTGCATCAATCTGCATCAAAAGTCAAATTAGAATTCATTCACTATTATGAGATTGGTGGATAATCACGAGAACTATATCACTGCAGGTATACATTGAATTTTTTTCCTTAGGGACTAAGGAGTAAATGTAATTTTTGGAATTTTATTATCTTGGTGACATTAGATAAAACTTGGTTTGCTATGTAAAAAATAACATTTTTTAATCTTTATTATTTTTTAAGGCATGCAGTATTAGGCCTACATTTTTAGTTGAATATATTATCCGTGGAAATTGTTATTTTACCATAAACAAATGCAAAATAGGAAGATAATTGAGATGTACAATGTATATGTGTAAAGAAAATTACGGGAATTAATAGAAAATAAGTACGGATATAGTGTGTTAATTTTTTTTTCTATTAATTGTTTTACTGATTGTAGGTGTCATATCCTTTAGTTTCCCACAGATGTTCTGAGATACAATTTAATACAGATTAATTGCAGTCATGCACAAAAGAATCAGGTAAGTTTGTTACTAGGAATCTTTAATTAGCCCATTTGTATCTACATGCAGTTCATTTTTTATTCTTTCATTTTTCTTGCTTATAAGCACATAATTTTTGTTCTTAACATGTTCTTAACATTATTTGTCCATAACTTTATAAACACACTCGATATGCTTGAAATTGTTTGCAGGGGTAGTCAATGCAAACTTGACAAGATTCAAAATGGTGTTGTTATATAGTAATAGCTGCAAATGGACTACAGATAAGAACATGAATCTACCCGTGTTTTCAAAATAAAAAAAAGCAAGAGAGAGGTAAGCCATTTTGATTTCAAGGAACTTGCATTGCTTAGAAAATGATGCACATGGCATGTGCACATGATGCACATGGCATCTACTGCTTTGATGACAATGATTGTTTATTATCTTTTAATCTCATAAATCTGTATTTTATTCTAACTTGTAGGTCTTTGAAGAAAAATATGAAAATTGCATTAAAATTCTAATAAACTCGTGGATATCGTTTTCAAATCCACTGTTAAGACGTCACAATGGTTTTTGCGTGAATTTAATTAAATCAAATGTAGTTGATTTTTATAAAGATAAAACATTATAAAACGTGTGAAAAAAATGATAAAAAAATAATATCCAACCACAGACCACGTGAGATCCTCTCTCTCTCTCTCTCTCTCTCTCTCTCTCTCTCTCTCTCTATATATATATATATATATATATATATATATATATACGCAGCAATGTTAAGACGTACCATGAAGAAATCAACAGAATACAGACGTCCACAAATAGAGACCTTTTTAAACTGAAATTATTTTTGTAATGCTATTACATAATCACATGGCTTTAATATTTAATGAAATAACATAGTATACCCCACTCCGTATTGAATCTAGTTTGGTCATCTTATTTGATAGTTACGTGATAAATGCTTATAATGTGTACTGCATTGAGATCTTAAACAAATTAACCTCAGCTGCCCTTCCCCCGTGATTACGCTTATGCTTGCAGCTGAAATCAGATTGTAAGGGTGCCTGGTCAACAGGCTAGGTAGATACATAGCTTTAATTCGGCCTTCTTCAACCTCCTTTCCCCTTCCCTCCCGTACAAATTGCTAATTAAGTTTCATGATACTGAGAAAATGCATACCATACTTGTTCAATTCTGTATCAGAAATATTCTGAATTCTTGGTCAGAAAAATCTAATCCCCACCCACCCCCCACCCCCATCCCCCTCACCCCATCACCGTCACATTAATATAACTGAAGAATATCAAATAATCCAATAATGCATAAAGAAATTTTGTTTTGTTTTTATGAAACACATTTCTTAAGATTTTTCCTCACACTAATTGTATCGTAACAATTGTCAGCCCTTGTTTTGCGGTTGATCAGGGTACGTTAAGACCAATTACTGGCTCTGTAAAATCGGCAAAATTAAACACACGTTTACAGTTTATCGATTTTGTATATTAATTGTTAAAGTTTACTTGTGTATGAAATGGGGAAAAAAAAATTATCACACGTTTACCCCTTTATCCCGTGGATATCACTCATTAGATATTTTTATCATATACCACTGCTGCAACGTGACAATGGGTTTTGCGTGAAAATGATGAAGTAAATAGTGTGGATTCATAATATTAAAACAGTGTAAAATATTGATAGTTAATAAAAAAAAATGTGATAAAAAGAATTGCTAAGGCTCGGGGATAAAACACACAACTCGTTGGATAAAAATCATATCGAACCACAAATCATGGGAGATCATTGGGGTTCAAAAACCGTCAAACATTCCGGATTTCCCCAGTCTAGGGCGTTTTTCTCCTCTTCAGAGATTAAAATTAAAATTAAAATTACCTTACAAAAGTGTGACCACAGCCTTTTTTAAATACAAAAATTGTAGTTAGAACTGTAGATAAGCGTCACATTTTCTCCACAATGAAATCATTACTTTTTTAGAAATATATTGTGTAATTCCGTATATGACGGTTTTATATCTAAAATTAAATTTAGCATTTAAAAAAAATTAAAGCAGTTTTATGCTAAGGGAGATTTTACAGTTTATTACTATGAACCATTCTCTATTAGCTCACAAAATGATCCCCCGCCTCCCATATAATTATAATGGCAAAGTCCATGTCTTGCTATGGGAAACCCGAAATATGTGTCCGATCAAAAAGTAAAATACGAAGTGCACAATAGCACGATGTAACAAAGATTATGTGAAAGTCTCATTAAATTTCATTCAGTGGTATAAGAGCAGTTACGGAAAAGAGATGGATATCCCAAAGCATAATGGACGGACGGACGTACAGCTAGACGGACGGACGGCCTGACGGACTGACGGACACGTCTATCACTAAATACCCCCCCCCCCCTGCGGAGGGGGGGGGGGTATAATAATTATATGGCCAAAAGTAGGTATTTTGAGTGACACAACTACTGTTAATTTATTTAAAATGCAATCTTTGACTCAATTTGTAAAACAACTCATGACTTCTGTGCTCACTTTCGTCAATTATCAATTATATCTATCAATACAATTTATTTTGTTAACATTCAGAGAGTTCAGGGAGGGACTCCGTATTTGATACTTCCCAACCATATATAAATAAGACTGAATTTCGTTTCATTTTATCTGCTTTTTCACATACATCAAATGGGGTGTGATGCATGTTAGCATAATACATGCACTTTGTGTGTATAGTGTAAACAGGATAATCTATAAATATTGTTGCATATGCAAACTTGTTTTATTTCTGCTTAAGATGGGTTCAGAAACTTTTATGTTATCCGTATGCTCTATAGGTCTACTTGCTGATATGAAATGTCGTTTCAAAGTTCAAATCCAAAGATTGCACTCCCAGAGAGGGAATTGATCCATTGGAGCTTCTTAATGAAGCGTGAACCCTCCCGAAATTACCTACATCTGATTCAGAATTAGTGGTGTTCAACAATAATTCTGTTGGATAACGTTTTAACTTGAAATACAAGCCAACTTGCAAACACTTACACACTATAAAATGCGTATATTATTAACGTGTAATGCATACAGACTTGTTAAGTAGGCATATTTCAATAAGCTACTGTGTTGAGCATAAATCCAAATTTCTCCGTGTACATCAATACGTGTGAGTATACACGAAAATCGTTTTCAAATTGAGAATAAAATATTTAGATTTCATGAGACTGCATGTTCACTAAATGACAAATCAATTTTTTTTTTTCAAGCACAAGTGTCATTTTTAACTCCATGGAAGCAGCTGCAATAAAATGCCATATTGCGAGTAAAACGTGTATTCGGGTTGTTCTTAAGGGGATGATTAACAAAATTAAGAGAGGTAGATTCTTAAAAAAATAAAAGAATCTCTCTTTCTCCGACCCCAGTAAAACATTCTTTAAAACGATATTTTTGGTGATAAAATATGTAGAAGTTCGCTGCACTGACTTTGTATTATCACCGACGACATTATGTGCCGATATGTATGCATGGACCATTCCATCGTCCATTCTTCATAAAGGGAAAAAGGTATCAATTTGTCGTCGGTGTTAATTTGTATAAATGAACGACATGTACAGTAAGGGTAGCCAGGTACATATTATCGCCAGCGAAAAACTGTATGGGGTGGCGATATTGACTGTCAAATGCATCCCAAGAATTCCTTCAGTTGCCAATTTTGCTTTGAGCTGAACTCAATAAAAGTGCTATCGATACTCCCCCAAGAATGATTCGAGAAAGTTGATTGCAGCTAGAAGCTTGGAAAAAATAAAAAAAAATATTTCCTTCGAATGTCATTTATAGCATTCATTTCCTTTATTATATATGGTCAATTATTTTGCTACCATGCATTCTTCTTTTCTTATATGTGAAATGTATTTCAATTTTAAGTAGAATGAATTAAATTAATCTTGGAAAATAGCAATTTTTTATTCAAGCCCCATAATATGAATCTGAGGAGAATTCATACTGTGCAGGTCCTGCTAAAACATCGCAAGTGACATGTACCCTATCCTGCATATTTCACTTACCCCTTCAAAAGAAGGGAAATATGACCTACAGTTGTATTTACACCTTTTTTACTACGCATTCAAAAACACATTTCTCAATATTTTTTTTTTCACAGACATTCTCCTTTCCATCTATGCCCTTAAATCAGCCCATTCCACCCCGTATACATTTCCAGACTTGTATGGGAAAAAATGTATTTTTTAACTGGTATTACTTGCATGGTCAATGAAATGGGGTAAAATCAGTACTTATCGGCTTGGCCAAGATCAAGTGCCCATGTTGGTTGCAGATTAACAAAAAAAAAAAAATGAAGTCCAATGAAATGTACTACAAGTATGTTTTATGTAACATTACATCCTTTTGGCAGATAGTCAGAAATTTCTATCCATTTCTGTCAAGCGGCTAAAAAGATTTCACTCTTACTATAGAAGAGACCCAAGTGGGCTACGGACTATACATATTCAGACAAGTTTCATTCTTTCTGATATATGCATTTTGTGCGTGAAATTTAAAACAAAATAGTTACGGAAGTTAATTGATTTTCAGCGACAGGCTATGATTTCGTATGAAAAAAGATCCATGCATTTCTTTGCGAGAAGTGGTTTATTTCTTTTTTATGGGTAAAAAAACTTTTCTTAACATTTATTGCAATCTATTCGGAACGGTTACACGGCTGAAATTTCATCTTGAAATTTGTAAATGAATGAGGTGACATTAAGATTTGCAGTGGAATACTTTTTTCAACATTACATTTGTGTTCATTTCAAAAGTTTAACTGCATAGACATCGATAAATACTTACAAAACCATGTGTGTACGAGGGGTGATAAAAACTTCGCGAACTATTTACTTCCTTAAAAGAAATAAAATGAGGTATAAGTGTTCATTATTTTTTAAAGTAGTCTTCTCTAATTTAAATGCACATCTGCCATTGTTCTGCCCATGCGCAAATCACATGATCCAGGCGGTCATGTGACATGCTCCGTAGCGGTCTGTTCAAAGAATCTAAATGATTTTTCCAAGTCGTATATTTCTTACCATGCGTATCATCACCTCGGGGTTAGAGAGCTACATGTACACATAGAAAAATCTTATGAATAAACAAGGGGTCTTTTTAACAGTTAATATTTCTAGTAAATTAGTGTTCTTAAATAAAAACGATACATTATCCATAATTTTGTCCTCAAGATTAAAATCATGTTAGGTCAGCATTGCAGAGATACACGTGCGTACCGTAAAGAAAGTTTGTAAATGTATGTGCATTTACTAAATGTATACATCTTGATTTCCTAACAGTGCAGTTCTACGTGTACGTATTTTTACAGTAGATCTAGAGTGGAGTGATTTTTCTTAATCTGGGGTTCAATTCTGCTCTCTATGTATAAATTTATGCTGCAAATTTCAAGTCTGTAGCCTAAAGTAAACAACGTTACAAATTATCCTTTAGTGTACATCTAGTGATATTCAGTTAGATTCTGGTAGTCTGCATAATCTGATTTCCCCGCGAAGGCAATGTAGCAACCGTTTATGATAAAACGCCGCTTAATGACACAAATATATTTCTTAATCAGCAAGGAAAACCGTCAGTATGGGGATAGACGTCTACACAGAAGGTTAACACTGTTTTTTCCCTACTCTATGTTTCCTTATGCCTTTACCTTGTAAACCGCTAAATTAAATGAAGAAACGCCGCTAAATGAATTATCACTAGGCGTTGCAATTGCAACGCTTAATGCTATAAATTATTGCATTATTTTTTAACATTCTCAAGCGCTAATGCTAAATCGCCGCTTAATGATAGAATTATATCATTAAGCGTCACCAATACAGAGCAACACTGACCCTTAATGAAACAAGCACATATCTACATAATCGACGGTTTTTAATACACACTACGGTATCATTAAGCGTTGCAGTCGCTACCTTTAATGATAAAAAAAATAACCCCACCCCCCAACCCGGGATCTTGACGTCATATGCATTGGTGTTTTGTGTGTGTGTGTGTGAACATGAGATTTCTTTTTAATTATTCTTTTTTATCTAGCATATTTCATTTCTAAAAGATCTTTTCTGGTGAAATATTTTATCAGTACCCCCTACCCCTTCTGATAAAACCGGATATTGTGGGTCCTATACATTTCGATTCGAGTGATTTTTTTTTTGCAATTTTAATTTTTTTTTTGGCATATCATATTTTCAGAATATTCAGAATGTACTTTACAGCTTAAATACTTTGAGGGTGTTTAGAATGTATAATATTGGAAAGTATAATTTATATAATATACCGCTTAGAAAGGAGTTTAAATTTAAGTTAAGAAATGTACTCTCGGGACAAGATCGTAAAAATAAAATAATAAACCAATGGCACTGAATCAACAATCAACACATACTCTGCATCAAGAATATGTATGTTTAATGTGCTACAAAAGAATTAACATCGGGATCGATCCAACAGTGGCGACAGGTCACGATGCAGTGGTCAGGCGAACAAAAAATAAATGCAAAAGATTTTTTTTTATTTAAAACGACAGGCAATGCACATGTACATGTACATGTACTTCACAATGTAGCTTTTCTATTTATGATTTTCCAAGATAAATGAATTAATTTAAGTTCATACAATTAGTACCATCAGATGCTCTTTTAGTCTTTTAAAGAATATCTAACAAATATAGTTTTAGCTGGTATTTTCTATAAATTCGATTCCGAGGAGGTGTACAGCTTTATCAGGCAAATCGCACAAAGGCCCTAGCCCTCAATTATTGGAACTCTTAAATTATACAGGGAATAAGAAATTAAAAGTTCTGATCTACGTTATGTCCTTAAGGCAAGATTGTTCTTTCCTTTCCTCCTTCTTTTTTCTATGTCTTCACACTTCTTCTATTGAGTTTTACCTTTTCTTCTTACACATAGATTATGCAATTGCCTATTAAGCAGAGCCAAAGTTTGAAGGACATGGCAATCCGGAAAATTCTTTCATGAATTCGTTATGTCTTTGGTGTATCTGGGTATATTAGACAGAATAAAAGCAGATCGTTGTAATTTTAATAACTGACAATACAACTTCCTCTTACAATCCATTCGAAATATTTTTTTGAAAAATCCTCCCTTGGAGCCCAGCGCAGAGGTTCAGAATCTCTTATTTTTGGCCACTAAGCATTTTTACGCTACAGTTGCGGGGAAGATATATGCTTTTAATTGTATTTTTACATATGCTTGAATTTTTCATATAGAATATAAAAAGAATGTTTTTGTTGCAAATAAGATACTTGTGAGATTCAAATTTGTTATCAATTAAGGCCTAAAATAAGTATGTAATAAGATAGTCAAGAAGAGTCAGTTAAACATTTTACTTATCGCAAAGTAATAAATGAGTATGAAAACAATAATTTGATAATACATGTACATTTTTAATCAATGGAAAAAGTTTTAAAGAAGCATAAAAGAAGCTTGATGAGATCTCGTTGCGAGCAACGAATAGGTCTTCCTTCCCATTTCTGATGAGACAAGATCTTGAGTGAGATCGTTTGATTGGTATAAAAGGAGAAAAACTATAAATGAAAGCAATAGGCAATTGAATTCTCAAAATATACTTCAAACCTTATAAAAGTGTGAAATCTGCTAATTTAAATCAACTTCTGATTCTTTTCGTTCACTTCCGGTATTACAGGAAGTACTCCAGGGCCCGGTTTTTCAAAAGGTGGTTAACTCTAACCTGGTGTTAACCTGTTGTTAACTGGTGCGTTAAATTTGACCACATGGTTAAGTGTTTTTCAAAAGTTTGTTAACGTTTAACCATGTGTTAACAATGCGTTAACTTTAATCCACCCTTAGTACCTGTGTTAAAATTTAACACAGTGGTTAAAATACTAACACTGTGATTCAAAATGGCCGTTAGACTGGCACTTCAGCCACCTCAGAGGAAAAAAAGATGCTTTAGAGCTGCTGCTGACCCCTTACAAGGCTGGTCAGATGAGGAATTGCATAAACGGTACCGTTTTAGCCGACGGGGGATTGCATTTATAGTAGAGTTGTTGTCAGAAGACTTAGAAAGGGCCACAAAACGAAGCCATGCCCTGTCTGTCGAGCAACAGATTCTAATGGCCCTACGCTTTTATGCTAGTGGCAGTTTTCTGCAAGTTATTGGTGACACAATAGGCAAGTATATTAAATAATTCTAAAATTATGATAAATGAACACAAAACTTGCAATCTTTGTGTGGTTTTCATCTTCGTTCGTCAAGTATATCTAATTTGCCTACTCATGCTACTTTCCTGTAAATCGGGCACTAACACTGACTAGCTAAGGAAAATTTAATGTTTCGGTGACTTTATCAACGCTTCCACTTTCTTACCTTTAACATACTCTGTAGGATTTGAGAAGAGTACAGTATCTAAGGCTGTTAAAGATGTCACCAATGCAATTGCTGACAAGGCAGGGCAATTTATCAAATGGCCAGTTACTCAGAGTGCAAGGGCAACGATAAAGACTGCATTTTATCAACAAGCCAGATTTCCCAATGTCATAGGTTGTATAGACGGCACACATGTCAAAATTGTAGCACCCTCCACTGACGAGAACGCCTATGTCAACAGGAAAGGGTATCATAGTCTCAACATCCAAGCTGTCTGCGATCACGAAGGTAAATAATAACGAGAGGCCTTGACCTTGTACTCCTTGCATCATTTAAAATATTAAACGTTTTCAGTGTTCTAAAACATAATTCTTAATTTTTGTGACAGATATTGTTAGTTTCATGAGTAAAACCTACAAAAAATAGATAAAATTGATTGATAAATATTTTGATCACTATTTGTGACATTTTTTATCAATGATATTATGATGAGAAAGATTTATGTCCCTTCGTGAAAATGAAGGGGTGGATCTAATAGAAAATTTTACGTCTAGGTGCTTTAACAGCTGTTTAAAAGACAAGTTAAGTTCAAGTTACAACTTCATAAACACTAAACAACAGAATAACTTTACTCCAAGTTTTATAGTACATGCACCTTTTCAATTAAGTGATATAGTTAGTGTGTAATATTATATTTCTATTTATTTTCATGGAAAATATATATATATTTTTTTTTACATAAAAGGAATTGAATACAAAAAAATGTTACTATATTTCATGTAATTTAGTTTTAAATTTTAAATGAACTGAAAAAAAAAGAAAGTGCTAAAGTGATAGAGCAATGTGTATAATTACAGATGAATCCATTTAACAATTGTTAAAAAAGAAATTCACAATTGTATCTGTATCTTACATCTCAAATTATATTATCAAAAAATATTATTATAGTTCACGTATGTAATGAATTAAAAGTGGAAGTCCTGATTTAAATGATTTTATGAAAAAAATGTAATGATTACCATGCTCAAACCTATGGAATTCCATATACGACAGCCAACTGCTTACTGCCAACTGCTTACTGCCAACTGCTCACTGCTTACTGCCAACTGCTCACTGCTTACTGCCAACTGCCACACATATTTGAATAAATTTTCATATTTATATTGATATTTTATGAATTTTCATAAAACCAGGCGCGGATCCAGGATTTTTTTTTACAGGATTGGTCCACCAATAGATATACATATCAATAGAAATATGAAAATTTATTCAAATATGTGTGGCAGTTGGCAGTAAGCAGTGAGCAGTTGGCAGTTTTTTTTTTTGTACAATATTCTATGCATTCATATATAGTGAATGCATATGTATGTTTTTTAAATTAAAGAAAACATCATATCTGTTACAGGAAGATTTACCAATGTGAATGCTTCATGGCCTGGATCCGTGCATGATGCTCACATCTTTAGAACATCCCAGGTAAATAAGAATAGTAAACAAAGATGATTGAAGCATATTTTAATTTGTCATATGCATTTCCCGTACCAAACATTCTAACAAATGCTCATGAGCAGCTCATGAGACTCACATGAGAATCTAGTAAGACTTGTATGCAAATTAGGTAGAATTGGATTTTGCTCATGTGCAGATTGTTAGTCTCTGTTAGGGAGGAAAATACTAACCAAAATGCACATGTGCAAAATTATGCTCACTTGGATGCTCATGAGCAAAAGTCTAATCATTTGCTCACGTATGAACAGCCTTATATAAAGATATAGCATTGGTAGTAATTTTTCTAAGTTCAGTTTTCTCACGTGAGCAAGAGGTTAGGAAATTGGACATAGTCAAAATTCAGTATTACAGGTAGAACCGCCAAAGAATTACAAGTCTCATTTCCTCATGTGAGCATTTCAAATGCTCACGTGAGGAAATACAATACTTTGTCAGTCTATGTGGTCCAAGCTTTTACAAGCCTTCATTACAATTGCCCATGTGTTAACTATTGGTGTCGGGTGGTTACGTTCCGATTCCGTGTTCGACCCGTGTGGTTACGACCCAAGTGGTTTCGACCTACTCTAATGTATATCCCTACATGTGAATACCTGAGTACAGGGGTATACACTGTGCGGTAAACAAATGGATATTCGGTAGCTGTATGTTGTATGGCTTCAGAGATGTACGTGTCAACAGGGACCTATATACTAACGTTAGTATATAGGTCCCTGGTGTCAATAGGTAGTTGTTTCCGTATAATGTGTAGTCAACATGCAGTGAGAAGGTTTCCTAACATTTTTTTCTACTATCGCGGAGCATGGATGTTGATGAATTTGATTTAGTAATGAATTATATTTGAACAGTTTTCCATAAAAATTAATCAAATACTTCATCAAAAGTACCGTGATTACATATGCACTGTCTAAACATTATACGTGGTCGATATAAAAAAAATGTAGACGAAAAAATAAAATGTAAAACTGTTGAAAGTGTTAATTAATTTCGTTCGGAAGCAATTAATTGTTAATTAATTGCTTTGGAACGAAACCACTCGGGTCGAACAGGGATTCGTGTCGAAACCCCGCGGGTCGAACAAGTAGTCGGAACGTAACCACCCGCATTCTTAACTATTAATGCTACCTGATGACAGCATCACAAATAACTGGGGGCCAGGCAGGAATTTCTGAATTTCTTGAGCTTCTAATCTTCATCCCATCAATTTGCAAATGCTTTCCTCCACCTAAACAACCTGTTGTGTCCCCCACAGCTGCTTAAAACTAGGGCAGTATCCAATTAGGGGAGCCAGTCAGGATTTGTGCGCGCTTTCAGACCAGTTCAAAATTTCAATCCAAAATGTTTGTGAGGGACATGAAAGTATATACCGGTAGATTTACAGTAAAGAAGTGAAATATACTTTGGGAAATACTTGTCATCACCATATTGAACTTGATGTCAACATTTTAAAAGTTACAAATGTATCTTATGTCCATGAGATGAGGAAGTATTAAAGATCAATTACGAATAACCATGCAGCCACAATGAAAAAGAACAGTGATATATATTTAGGAAAATTTCAAAGATTTGCTGGTACATGTACTAAAGTATGCTGAGAAAAAGGTAAGTGCATGCATGGGCTTAACAATCCCCCTCTCATTTCAGATTACTAATTATAAAACATAGTATGTTTTTTGTTAATTATTAATTAATACTTATAATTTAGATAGAAATGCAGTATGTTATCAGTAATCACAGTTTAATATATGAACATGAATTTACATTATTGCATAATGTAATAGATGTTTATATAATTATAGTTCTGAATATAGGATCAAACATAAAATCCTTAATGTATTGCAAATTCTCTATAGATTCTTTTAAGAACTATAAATATGGTAAGCTAGATTAGGTCAAAGTGTACATAACAGCTCAGTGCTGTAATCTATAATTTATCTATATTAAAATAAGTTGCTTAATATTGATGCATATGATTTTTTTATTGACTGGCCTTTCATGACCAATTGAACCATGAAAAATATAATAACTATAAATTCAAATTTTTTGCAGATAAAAGTTGCTGATCGAAGGATCTGCAGATTAACCCCAGCCCCTTACATATAGATGGAGTTGAGAAGTTGGCACTCATTTAAAGGAAATGCAAGGAAAAGGATGAAAATGATTATGATTCTTATGACTACTGGAATATTTATTTCATACCCAAGTATGATTGCCATGCATTCAGGAATTGGAAAAAAATCTACATAGTCTGACATATCAGAGACAACTTTAATCCATCTAGTGCAGTCCAAAACTGTTGACTGGACATTTACAGTGGATGTTCTAGTGTAAATCTACTGGAAATCTAACTTTTTGATAATTTATACAATAATGTGTATTGTACATAATTAATTAATTATACATGTATAATTAAGATTAATACAGAGAAATGTGTTCAATGTAGTATATACTAGTTGTTCATTTAATTTAATTTTAATTTCATTTTAAGTTTGAAAAATGAAGTTCACTGAACATTTATGCATGTATTTACATGTTGCTCAAGAATATTTAAAATGTTCAATATTATTGACGAATCATATTTTACATGTATATATTATATTTGTAACCTAAATTTTATTCTATTGTTGTTTGTTCAAGTGAGCAATTGTTGCACATGAGACTAATGAGTCTCATGAGACTAATGAGCCTCATGTGAGCAATATTCTAGGTGAGCAAAATGATTCCTCACATTAGCAAAAAATGCTCATGTGCAGAATCTTGCTCATGTGAGCATTTCACCTAATTTGCATGTTAAATTGCACATGAGACTCGCATGAGCAACTCATGTGAGGAAATCTGGTTAGGCCTCACGTGAGCTGCTCATGAGCAAATTGTGAGAATGGTTTGGTATGGGTTATTTTTGATGATCAACTGCTGTTATACAGGGTTTGCAAGTTTTCTAAGTATTACTTATTGAACTGTTTTAAGTGATGCTTGCATGTCAGATGCATGCATTTATTTACTCTTAACATGCTTAATAAAATAAGATTAATGTGGTTAATAGAGAATTTAATGAACAGATTAAATTAGGTCAAGAGGGTATTTTTTTTTCTTTAATTTTAATTCCATTGTGCATTAAATATTCAATTGAATTAAAAAAAAAACAGATAAGGACTTACATGGAAGATGAAGATAAAGGAGGATTTGATCATGGTATTCTCCTTGGAGATAGTGGCTATGCCTGCCGCCCTTTTTTATTGACCCCTTACCTCAACCCCCAGAATGAGGCACAGGAGAGGTTCAACAGAGCCCATGGACGAACGCGCAGCCAAATTGAAAGAGCTTTTGGACGCCTCAAAAGAAAGTTTCATGTATTACACTCAGAGGTATACAATAATATTAATTTAATCTGCATGCTTAAAAAAGAATTCTTAGAGTTTTAAATTTATTTATCAAGTTTTATAACTTCCCTTCACCCCCCCCCCTTCTTTTTCTGAAAAACAAGCAAATTCAGAGAATTGTGGTCCCCTTGCTATAAGATTCTAATTATTGGGCCAATTGGCAAATTGTTATTGTAAAAGTTATCAGTAAAGTTTATTTTTTTTAAGAAGTAGGTAAAACTTCAAAGATAAACTGGTCATGAAGGTCACCAAAAATCAAAGTGTTTTTCATGGGCAATTCACATGTAAAATATTAAACCTTATCTTCTTTAGATTAATTTTCAGAACAGATCAGTTAAACATTACTTTCAATAAAAAAGAGACTCTCCATAATACATATTACATTTATTCATTGCATTATTTTCAGGTACGCATGAAACCACACAGAGTTTGTAAAATTGTAATTGCATGTGCAGTTTTGCACAACATCTCGCTTACTCTTGGTGAGCCAGAAGATGAGGAGGAGCCAGATCAAGAGGATATTCAGCCTCCCCAGCCTCCCTACCAAGGACAACAAGATGGAAGGGGTATTAGAGATTACGTTACACGACACTATTTCTCAAGAGCATAGACTGTTTAACAATTTACCTGCTCTTACAATGTAGGCATTGCTATGATAAAGAAAACATACATGTCATATAATGATATTTTATAATTTAATCAACAATTGTACAGTAAATAAAAGTATTAACAATGTATAATTCTCACAATACAGTGTAATAGACTTTTAACAGCTAAACTATTAAAACAATGAAATAGATCATCAACATTTCAAAAGTGCCCCATTGGTTAAATAACTCACCCTGAGGTCAAATCTTCACAAAGAAAAAGAAGTTTCATCACATCCTTAATGTACCCCCTTAGCAAGAGGTCCATAGGCCACAAAGGTTACATGTCACAAAATATGGATGCTTCATCATATACTAGTCAATTTATCATGTTACATAACTACTTGCAACACAATTTCTGTTCTTACACAAAATATATCAGAAAGTAGAGTATACAATCGGAGAGGTCTTGAAACAGGTAATGCACGTCAAATGTACTAAATGAAACAGGTAATGCACTTGTCAAATATAAATGCCCTATCATAAAAATTTATCACCAAAGTTAAAATTTTTGAAAATTAGGTCATAGATGTCAAGGTCAAAAATCATGGCATGCTTGGAAAGGTCTTGTCACAGGTAATAAACATGTTAAATATGAAAGCCCTATCTTTTCTCAATCAAAAGTAATACTTAGCAAAGATAATTTTTTTTGAAAAGTAGGTCAAACTTCAAGATCAAGGTCACAGGTCATAAATCAAAGTAAATTTGGAAAGGTCTTGTCACAGGTAATAAACATGTGAAATATGAAAGCTCTATCTCTTTTCATTCAAAAGTTATGACCAAGGTTAAAGTTTTTGTGACAGACAGACCAACAGATATATGAGATTTAATGTCCCCTTAATTTTGTGAAGGGAGGGGTGGGGGGGGGGGGGGCAATTAGAAAATTACTACAGGAAAGGGACAAAACTCTTTTCAATCATTAACTTGTGATTAAAATATTTATGAATTAAATGTAATGATCCATGCATACTTAATCTTAATCTAAGAACTTTTTTTTTTAATTATGTATTAATGTTATCTATAGAAATGCTTTTATTTCCAAAATAACAAAAAGTACAGGGTTTGACATTTACTTTTATGATGATGGACCCATATATTTGATTCATTGACTAGACTATATATACATGTCATAGTTTATGATAACAAAGAAAACATTGATGTAAGTGGCAGCTCCTCATCCTCTTTCTTTGCTTTCTTTATCAGAATTTGAAGCAATTCAATCTGTAGATTATTTTTTTCTAGTTCTTTTTCAAGGACAGCACACTGCAGAGTATATACATCCTCTGCACTTTTTTTCTGAGGCTTGGTCCTAAAATCACATACACATTTTTTGTTAAAAATTCCTGACCATTATCATAAATAACTTTTGGTCTCATTTTCTTTTCAAATTGTGCATTTTTAGTTCATATTTTATAGAATTGATAAAATTAAAACATCATCTACAATACATGAAATATTACAGGAGTGTTCGTTTAAATTCAAAGAGAGAGAGAGAGTCATTTGTTTGTGCAGATCGACAGTGAATGGGCAGATTTTTTGCTAATCATGTTGTCAATGACATAAATGTTTGTTGATAGAATTTTGATATTTACATGTATCTTAATTAATATTCCAGCTCGATCACTTCATCTTGTTTTAAAAAAAATTCTTTGATATTTTGGATAAATATACTTAACTTAAAAAATGGTTATTATCTAAAATTACACAAATACATGAATGTTTGAAATGAAATTTTCAGTGTGATTGCATGTCAGATTTGCATATATTCAACAATTCAAATTGTACATTAAATGAATTTAGAAGAGAAAATGTGGAGTTGTTGCCCTTTAAAAAGATTTTGTTCATAATAATTAATGATCATTAGTGATTAGTAATTAGTGATTGATTATATGTCTACTGTGATATTGTCTACATATATTTGCTCTGTTCTTTTTTTGTAATTTAATCCATTAATTAATATTTTTGTCCATTTATGTAATGTTTAAACATGTACACATATGTTAATTGTTTCAAGACAATACTCAGTACCTTTGAAAATTCAAAAGAAATCAGTTGTAAACAAATAACAATTATGATAAATAAACATTAGTGGATAAATTTTGATTCTAACAGCTTACTTCTCTTTCTTTGACTTATTTGTGCTTCTATTATCTTCAAGAACAGTGTCACTCATCTCTGGCAGTGCTTTTTATAAAAAAAAAAATCACAATGTAAAAATTACTATGAGTACATATATTCAGAAAGATAATGTAAAAAAATATTCACCTGCATGTTGATGACAGAATGCCATTAAACAATAATACTTATATTTGTTATATCACATACTTGCATTGCTGCTGCCAATGGCTGGGCTCCCTGATCTTGGTACTTGAGAGCAGCTGCCCGATCTTGGTACTTGAGAGCAGCTGGTGACAGATGATGCTAAGAAAATATTGCAATATAATTATGATGGTGTTAAAAGATAGCATATAGTCGAGACAAATGATAATCTGCTTAAAATGAGTGAATGACAAATTATTTCTGAAATTAGTTGTTTTTTTTTTTTTAATTCTTTTCACATACCTGGATTACTGTTGGTACAGCTGCTGAAAACTGCAGGGACTTCTACTTCAATAACACATGGTGGATTCAATCCAGTTTTAGGAGATTGTAACTGACTCTCATTTGTCAGATCTATTTAAAATTTAAAAGAACGTTAAGTGGAATTTTCCATGTCTAGATAACATAAAACTTGATAATACAAAATTACATTGTATATATATATATAACTATATTTTAAGTTATCATAAAAAAGGTATTTAAGACAGGTGTATGATACAAACTTTTCTCTTCATATAATTTGATAAAAGACTAGAATATGATTGGGAAAAAAGAAAAGAAAAGCGTTAAAGAAATTAAATCAATTCGAAAATTTAATATTGGAGAAGGGGGGGGGGGGGTTACACAGAAGTGCTTTATATTAATGTGTATAATTTTTTTTTAAAATATATACATATATATTATATGTAATCCATTTTTCCCTTCATTTATGTTTTTTAACTTATCGGTTATCAACTTTTGGTCTGCCTTCCTGTTGTACATGTATAGGTAAATGATTTTACGAACAAGTTATCTAAATGTGCGTTTAGTTCATACTTTAAGGGAATCCCCTTTATGGAATCCTCAAAACCACTCTTTTCCGTTTTACGAAAGAAAAAGCCCGCGAACAAGTTATGATATGCTTTAGTATAGTTTACGTATAACTAGACGAACGTTATATATTATAAATTTATTTTAGAAAGCTGACTGGACTAATATAATGTTAATGTTTATTTACTACTCTATTTGCCACAATCAAACGCTCCGTCATCATGGGGAAAACCCGGGAATCGCTTCTGACCATGCTGTTAAAAAAATAGCTTTTAAAAATGAGGCGTGAAGGTAAAGTGTAGCTTGTAGAATACGTTTTTACATTGAATACTGATCCTTATTTAATTTTTTATTAGTTTACGATTCGGAAGGACATTATCTGCACTAAACATATGCGAAAACAGGTTCTTGTTTGAAAAGTACGGAAGGGGTCAAGGCTGTTCTTAATATAGCCTTATGTAAACATGTATGGCTGGATTTTTATCAAACAGACATTCTTTTTTTCAATAAATACTCTTAGGGTTTACAGCATAAGAAACAACATTATAATAAAGAACGATCTTTCAAGTTACTATATTCAGCTCTCACGAATGTCTAACTGTTATTGTAAGCAGACGACATTTTTTATTTCACATAGAAATGATAATGTGGTAGAAATATTGAAAGAATAAAACTAAACGTGTGAATTAAAGTGATTTTTTGCATGAAAAATATTTATTGGACCTAATATTTAATCTCTGTGTAGAAACAGATTGTTTTTAAAAATATTGTGAGTTGCAAGGTAGGGGTATGAGATAGAACTGGGTAGGGGCCTAGTTTACAACTTGTTTTATTTCTAAACACATTTTATAATATAAGTCATAATATTACACCTGTTTTATCACAGATAGAAGTTTCAATTCCTCCAGGAATTCCTACAAAGGAACTGGAGTCCTTGTAAAGATCCACAATGTCTGAGACTGTCTGGGAGAGGGGGTTAGGTGGTGGACCTCCTCCAGTCCTTTGTGACTCCCTGTGGTGTTCAGCAAACTTCTGTTTAGCATCCCGACACATATTTCTCCATTTGTCTTTCACCTCAGTAACAGTCCTGTGAGCTGTTCCCACGGCATTGACTTTTTCGGTTATGTTTTTCCACACCGCTTGCTTTTTCTGATTAGTAACAGTGTTGGAGTGTTTACTTTCCAATATAGGATTTTGTTTTACTTCATTATGAATTGTGCTAATCTCCATAATGCTGAAATTCTGGCTTCTAGCCCGCTTAGGTTTAGAGCAGAAGTCAGTGCTCTCCATGTTTACATAGGAAGTAGAAGTGCATTATGGGTAACCAAGTGATTACCAAGTGATTAACTCAGTTAACACAGTGTTAGTTAACCATTGCGTTAAATTGCTTTTGATCAACACAATTTAACCACTGCGTTAGCTAATCACTTGATTAGGATTTAACACATTGTTAACCTAACCACTGTGTTAAATTTAACCACCTTTTGAAAAACCGGGCCCAGATGATCTTAAATTCCACATTGAGCGTGTAGGAATCATTCCTGAACATTTCGATGCAAAATACTCTTTTTTTTTACAACTTCCAGTTTGAAAAACCAACTTCCGCTGGAAATTGTAGGACTTAAAACACTTTGGTAGACTGTATAATACACGTACAGTACCGACCAGACACAACCTAACAGAAAGCGGACCCAGAGCGCACCCCGGGTTCGCTCTCTGGGTTCGCTTGGGGTCCGCTAGTGCTGACCCCGAACGAACCCGGAGCGCACCCGTAGCGAACCCGCAGCGAACCCAGAGCGGACCCAGAGCGAACGCTGAAAGCGAACCCCACATTCAGTAGCGGTCCCAGAAAGCGAACACGCGTTCGGTGTTGCGTAACAGAGCTGTCAATCAGGATTAGCGATTAACTCATCAGCCCGTCGACCAATCAACATGCCGAACAGGTCTGTCAATCAAGATAAGTGATAAAATGCGTTGACCATCAGCGCATCGACCAGTCAACATGCCAGTTTGTAATCTAAACATCGTACAAGCAAAGCGTGTGAATGTACAATGTAAAAATATTATTAATATGATTTTTAAACATGATTTTACATTTATATATTTTAATTCTCCAGACAACATGCAATATTTACACATCTATTTTCATTATTTTTTATTTTTAAAATCTATTAATACATTATTTATTTTTTTTTTGTCCAGGTAGCATGTTACATGTTTAGTTACATATTTATTTTCTTTATATTTTTAAAATCCATTAATTTCAAATATTCATTGCGTAAATTTATCAGACAATAAGTACTTTATTTCATAATAGAAAAAAGAAGATAATAATGGTTATAACAATTGTTACTAAAAAAAAGACTTAAAAAAAACTGGTCTTCGATAAATTATAGAATGTTATTATCTCAAGATACAGTATAAGAACATGTACGTGCTTTAATTTAATTATTTTTTATTTATTATTTCAATTTACATGCACGTTTTAATTTATCCAGATCAACATCGAAATTATCGATCTAAATAATTGATCATGAAAAAAAAATTAAATGTACATTGTACAGTATAAATGTGCATTATGTCAATACGTAAATTGGAGAAAAAAATCTCTCTTTTTTTAACTACTATGATATATATATATATATATATATATATATATATATATATATATATATATATATATATATATATATATATATATATATATATATATATATATATAATTAATCTTTTACCAAAATTTAATAAATAGCTTGATTTAAATACATGTATATAGGGAAAGTTTATTTTGTCAATTTTTATTATCCTACATGTAGACCTTACATTGTATGTTTTTGAATTTTTGTAACTACTTGCAAGTCAATAAAAAAAACCCGCAAAAATGCTTATCACTTTCCTTTGCGTCGATATATATAATTATACAGGTTTACATGTTCACGAACCTCTTACATGTACTACATGTAATTTTCGAAATACTTTATATGGATATAAAAAAAAATTTGGAAACGTCACAGTTCTTTGGTACGTTGCATGAAGAGTACATGTTCATGTAATTTGCTGTCACCTGAATGCTGAAAATCAGTAAAATAGCTTTACGAGAGAGAGAGAGAGAGCGAGTTTACAGGTATTGAATTCTTGTTTTGTTTGTTTTCTTTCTTGTTTTTATTTATTTTTAAACATTTAGAATTTTGTTTATTAACATGCCGCTTCAGTATGTATATGTATGTATCGGATTTCACTCCATCCGATACATCGAATATAAATTTAACACCCCTTTTTCTTCTTTTTCTTTCGAGATATACTTAGCTTGTAAATTAAGAAAAATAAAAGTGATAATTCTTCGTCGAATGTACGGTGAAATTCTTGAAAATTTATCAACGTTCTCCATATTGTCACTTACATGTACATGTTTCGATCGCCATAAAAACAGTAATGATCGATTTCACTACTGTATTTGGAATATACAAGGGGCGGGGCTTACTGGCGGCAAGATTAAAGCGGGGTCCGCTTCATGCATGAGTGCGTAAAGCGAAACCGGAAAGCGAACGCCGGGTTCGCTCTAGCGGACCCAGAGCTGACCCCGAGCGAACGCAGAGCGAACCCGAAGCGCACCCAGAGCGGTCCCAAATTTTCTGAAAGCGAACCCGCAGCGGACCCCGAGCGAACCCAGGAAGCGAACCTGGGGTGCGCTTTGGGTTCGCTCTGGTGTTAGGTTGTGTCCGGTCGGTACTGTAATGATTTAGAAATAAAAAAAAAATTGCATATTTTATATCTAATTCTGGTGGACCGCGGAAGTGACGGCAAAACAAATGAGACCCAGATGTTATATAACCAAGTCGTGATCTATCATCCCTGAAAGTTTCATGACTTAATATTAAACTATTTAAAAAAAAAAACACCCGGACAAAATTACATTTTAAAAACAGGAAATCGGACGTAATTCATGACCGGAAGTGAAGTTGAAAAAAAAAATTAAAAAAAAAAAAAAAAAAAAGCGCATGAAGCCCTTTAAATTAACTATCTATCCTGAAAATTTCATGAAATTCTATCGAGAGGTTTTAGAGAAATCCTCTACACAATATCGGTACGAAAAAAAGAAAAAGAACTAGGGAAAAGCTGGTTGCAAAGCAGCGAGTAGGTCTTCCGTCGGATTTTAAGTAACACTACCTGTAGGAACGATTAATGAAGGTTAGTACGAGGGTGATCCAAAATGTCGGGAACTAATTAAATAATTTCCGTAAAAGAAATCTTGTCTGTGATGCACCGAATGGTAAGTATCATTGTGACTTCACTAAAAAAGTGAGAAGTGACAAAAATCAACTTTACCACATAATGATGCGTAAATAACAACTTGCATACATTTATTTTGTTAATTATTTATTAAAGCAAGCAAAATATCACCATTTGATAACAATACCGTTGAGTACGGAGAAGCATATCTTGTGTCAGAAGTGACGTCAGCGAAGTGGGAATATTAAGCTATTGTACGCATTTCCGGCAAAATTACGAGTACTTCTGAAACAGCACAAACTAGCTCCAAGCACTTTACACTTAGACAATGTAAACCACTTTCAATGTGTATCAATTATTTTGACCAAAACCTGCGCATGCCCTTGCACTAGCATCATTTTCAACATTCAGCTTAACAATTCTATTTTTATACCAGTCACGTGACACACAGCTATATGTGCGATGTAACTGGTCCTGAGTACGGCATAAAGCTATCCATTATGGATATCTATATAACCTTTCCTAAAAGTTTACATTTACTTTGTTCAAGAGATTTTTTAAAAGTTATACATATTAGAAACGTTATCTAATCGTATTTCCCATTTCCTTCCTTACAATATCTGAGAAGTGACGTCATTTGACATCTTTTAACGACCTCATTAGCTGCTACATGTCATTTTGAACAACTTTGTTTCTTTGACATATTATAAATTTTCAATATTTTTTTTAGATATTAAGTGTACAATTTCAGCCCCTCTGTGCAGCCCCATTTCTAGATATCGTTTGAAAGAATTTGTAATTCTGGACAACATTTGTTCTACATATTTTAACTAGATGCTGTCATGAGACAGTAATACCCGCACTAATGTGTTTGCCTCTAAATGCACACTCCTTCATATTGGGCTTACCAAGGAAAAAGTCAAAATAATTCTACAATTTACACAGTACATGTTTCGTAAAATCGAGCATAAAATGCTCAGGTGACCATGTGACCTATGAGCCTCTTATAGGTATTGCCTCTACTTAATGCATTACCAGTCTGAAATAACAGAATTTAATAAATGATGTAAAATAGGTTTTGATAAAAGGGGGAATATTAATTTTTGGCCCATAATTGAACTTTTTAAATTTATTTTCTCAACAACAAATAATACTACTTTAGTATAAAGCGTTTTGAATGAATTTATCAAAATGTTGAAACTTTTCTTTAGTATTTGATTAGGGAAAAACCTTCTTGAAAAGCCAAACCCAATCAATTTTATCACCCCCCCACACACACACACACACACACACACAATTTGCCTGTTTTTGGAAATAGGCCTAGATGGCAAAGTTATGTTTAAACATCGCTTGTTATGATAATTTAAAATTTGTTCTTGTACTGTACATGTACGTGAACACCTTTTTGAAAATTTCTACATCACATTGGGCTTGCATCACCCTACTAGTACTAGTTTTACCATTATTATTTTTAGATGGTGCAATCATTACATGTATATCAGTAGGAATTAATTCATTTTGTGTTTTAATTGGATTATATTTCATGAAGTTGACAGGACCTATGATAGTCGGTAAGTACAAGTTTAAGTATACAAATAATATGTAGATTGGGGTAAAATAAACCGAAATCCAAATGGTTCGCTTAAAGTTTAGAAGGGATCAAAGATCATCGAATGCCACAATAGACGAATTTCACATTCTGAAGAGTTATCTCCCGCCCCCCTTTTTTTACTATTTAAAATGTTCTTGAAAGGGTTGTTTTCCCCCACCCCCCCTCCCCACTTTTGTTGCATTATAGTCAAATAAAGGTAATGTAGTAGTGTACATATAAATTGGGGTACTGAAAGAAGTTGGAACCCACCCCAGCCCCACCCCACGAAATAGGATATTTGAGTATTTTGAGTTTTGAAAAAAAAAAATTTTTGGCTTGTCAAGTGACGGATGTGGGGGGGGGGGGGGGAGAGGGGGGTTTGGCTGCTCACTTTTTAAGCTTCATATGTATAACTTATCGTACCAACTTAACAGGGGTCCGTGTTTTCTGGGAGGGGGGATCCAAGGACACTTTTAGTTGCTTTCGTATATAGATTTCGTATATACGTTCCGGAACCCCCTCCCCTCTAGATCCGCGCATGTAAATATTTCATTACCAGTCTGATATTACCTAATACAGGCCCGTAGGAAGCAATTTCACTTTGAGGGGGCACAATCATACATTTTCAGTTGAGGGGGCACTATCGACTCCAAAATTCCTTGACAAGCAAAAAAATAATTAAATAAAAAAAAAAGTCATCAGACGTTATTAATGAGGGGGCACAAGCATGTAGTAGCTATGTTTTCTATAGTATTCTGTATATCGGCAAAATTATTGGGGGGGCACGCCCCCCCCCCGTGCCCCCCCCCCGGTTCCTACGGCCAGGCCATGTAATAATGTAAATTCTGATAAAGAGAGAATTTTTTAAAGATTTGTGTAATAAACGGGGGTGGTTAATTTTCTACCCATAATTGGAACTTCTTGAATTTATTGTCAAAACAACAAATATTATTAATTTAGTGCATAGCTTTTTTGATGAACTTAAACAAAAATAGATGCGAAAATTAAAACTTGTGCAAATTTTTATCAGTATTTGGGCAGGACTCGGAGAACCCCTTTCCAAATCTTGACCCAATCAACTTTGTCGAAAATCAACCCCCATCCACGATTCACCCGTTTTCCTGTCATACTTCGAATAGATTTAACACAAACTTATGAAAAAAAAATGTATGTAATTATATTATAAATTTTACAAATGTACACTTTTTTGGAAAATTTCTAGACCTCTTGCGTGGAATTACGCCACACTGCAAGCACTGCTTTTACCGTTATCATTATTGTTTTGCACACGGTGTATGTACATCATTACCACTGGGATTATTAATATTTAGTGTGTGTTTTAAATGGATTTATTATTCTATCAAGTTAACAGTACCTATAACAGGCGGTAAGTACATTATGAATATATTATTTTAAACGTTTAGTATAGAACGGGGTTTGTTTGTTGTTTAACGTCCTTCTCGAGAATTTTTCGCTAATATAGAGACGCCATCTCCACAGGCACTTGTTTCGGTAATAAATTTTTAACCCATAGTATAATAATAACACAAGGTATCTAACTCCGAATTACACGGAGTACCCCCCCCCCCCCCCTCCCCCAGAACCGCACTCATTTACACTTTCAGAGGAAATACACTGACAAAATGTTTATACCTATGTTTTCTACGATAATTTATCTACACAACCATATATTGCATGCTTGTCTTTATTTTCTTTAGTCTCCGTAAACAGCGTCAAAACTCTGCTCGCCGAGTGGAAAAGTCGAATTCAACCATGAAATGGTATGTGCTAATCCCGCACAGAGAACAAAATTAAAAAATGAGTGGGTTAAAAAATACAATTCCAGTGTTTAAATATTGCATGAGTAAATAGAACTTGTTTACGTCTGATTTTCCCTGAAAACATTACGATGTTTATCCGATGTAATTTAAGAAACAGATTTTTAGCCAATCAAAATCTCTGTGCGGGATTAGCACATACCATTTCATGGTTGAATTTGACTTTTCCACTCGGCGAGCAGAGTTTTGACGCTGTTTACGGAGACTAAGGAAAATAAAGACAAGCATGCCATATATGGTTGTGTAGATAAATTATCGTAGAAAACATCATCTTCGCTAGCCAAGGGTTTCTGATACGCTACTCTCCTCATAAGCCCTTGGCATACAGTGTTAAAAAAAGTTGGGAATTTTTTCTCAAGTTGTGATTGGAGTTGATCGACATCGTTCGACCAATCAGCAGTTGTTTTTTGTAAATGACGATATTTGCGTTCGGGATATATCTTGACCCTTGAATATCGGGAATGAAAAACGCAAGTAAACAACGATCCGTAAGATAACATGCCATTCTATGAATAGCTATATGGTGTCATCCAATATCTTAAGCTACGTGCAAAATAAGTGATTAAGAATCAATACTGAAGATGTAGATTTGCATTTTAACATGTTTAAATAACAAATCAACATAACTCAATACCTTCTTGTTAATTATTCTAAAAAAACATTATTTATTTAATACGCTTTTTATTTTTGTCGATGACGCAATCTGTGCGTACCTGTTTAGAATCATGATCACGTGACGAAAGCAATCCCGTCTTTTGTCAGCACCGTATGCCAAGGGTTTATGAGAAGAGTAGCGTATCAGAAACCTTTGGCTAGCGAAGATGAGAAAACATAGGTATAAACAGTTTGTCAGTGTATTTCCTCTGAAAGTGTAAATGAGTGCGGTTCTGGGGGAGGGGGGTACTCCGTGTAATTCGGAGTTGGATACCTTGTGTTATTATTATACTATGGGTTAAAAATTTATTACCGAAACAAGTGCCTGTGGCCATCACCTATGGTCGACACTTAGGGCCATTGAACATTGAGGGATCTTTTTTGTGCCATCAACTAGGGACCTCGGTTTATACAGTCTCATCCGAAGAACTGGTCTCCACGTCCCACAGTGGATTCGAACCCGCGACTCAAGGATCAACTCCTTACTCCACGACTTTAGAGCAGACGTTCTAACCACTGCGCCACACGGGCGACTAGAACGGGGTAAAATGATCGGAAATGAAAATGGTTAGGGGCCTATAGGTGGAAAAGGGTCAAAGATCATTGGAATGCCACAGTTATACAAATTATACAATGAGGCAAGTCCCTGGGGTCATTCCACTCGATCTTTGGAACCGGAAACAAAAAAAAAAAAGCTGTTATTAGAGCAAAAGCCCCTAAGTCATCTTTGTATTATAACACACTAAATAGGATATATGGGATCATGACCCCCCAGAGGTCATTCCCAACCCCTAAAACTTCAAATGATCATATACATTGTATCTTGAAAATGGTTGAGAACTCTCCCCTTAACCATATATAATATTCTCCCTCGAGTCATTATTCATTAAATGGTATAAAGGTTATGACCCCTTGAAGTCATCCTCATCCTGAAACTGGAAATTATCACAATATGACCTGGGTCAAAAGCGTGTTAGTGATAATCTGCTTGACATTTTATTCAGGACCCCCTAGGGTCAGTCCATCCTCCAAGAATTAGAAAATGAAAATCATTCAGAGACCCATCATTATACTTTGTGTATGTGTACATTTTTGTATTATTCACAATTTATTTTATACCAAAACAAGTTATAAATAATTTGTATAAATAAACAAGCATGGGGCTGGGAAGGGGGAAAAGGGGAAGGAGTTATGTCTGCAAGGTCTTAAATGTTGAAAACTCCTAAAATTTGTGAATATTAATCCGGTCGTTTCCCACTTGTCATCATTATTTACTGATTTTCCCACAACATACATGTGACTTTATTAAATCAATAGATCATGGACTTTTTTGGTCATATGCCTAGCTCTCCCTTGAATCAGGAATGGGGATATAAATATTTTAAGAATGACTAAGAATAAAAACAGGTCTTGCACAATCTCCTAAAATTGATTTAGCTCTGTAATTGAATTAGCTATACTGGTATAGCTTGGTTTTGCTATTCAAAACACTTTAATTTAGCTATTTAATCATACTTTCTTTAATGTACATTTTTATCAATATAGATAAAAGTTGCACTATGTTGACATGGGTATAAATTTTAAACTTTCACCTTTGAGTTTTCTGAAAACAATGCATGAAGGAAAATTGCTTTTCAAAAATTGTCTCCTGAGAATTTGCTATCACAGATATATATATATTTTGCATGGGGCTATATACCTGGAGTAATCTTTCTCTCTCTAACATCTACTGGAGTCAAAATTAAAGTGGAATTACAAGACATTTTTTTTAATTGATGACTTTTTAGGATTTTACACTAATTCATACTGCAGTGTTGCAACCACTATTGAAATAACGTTCACTATTGAAATAATTATTTCAATAGTGGTTGAGAGTGCATTTCAAAACCAAACACAGGTTATAACCACTATTGAAATAACGTTCACTATTGAAATAATTATTTCAATAGTGGTTGATAGTTCATTTCAAAACCAAACTCAGGTTGTTACCATTATTGAAATAACTTTAAATTGAAATACCGGTAATTATTTCAATAGTGGGTGAACGTTCATTTCAAAACCAAACATAGGTTGCAACCACTGTTGAAATAACGTTCACTATTGAAACAATGATTTCAAAAGTGATTGAAATAAAGATTTCAATTGTGATTGAAATAATGATTTCAATAGTTGCTGACAATGATTTCAATACCCAAACCACATTGCAAGCCTTATTGAAATAATCCTGCTCTTGAAAAAAAATATAAAGATAAATTCTTCATTATGTTTCCCAACATAATGAATTAATTTATTGAGTTTAAAATATGATTTGTAATTTTAAGTTTTAATTTCTGTCTAGAAATACTAATGATATACGGATATCTGTGATTTAAGTGATCTAGTAATTCTTAAATAATTTTGTTATTTAAGGTTCATCATTGCTATTAATTGCGGAAAGTAAAAGTTTATAAAAACAGAAAGTTTTAGAAATTAGAATATCTACACTTAAAAAAAGAAAGAAGAAATCTATGTGACATCTATGTGTACAAATTTTCTGATGAAAATAAGGTTACTTTAATCAATAGGATATAGAATAGGAGTAAATTCTCGCTTATATATACATTAAAATCAACTATTCGGGAAAACTAAGTATAAGCGTTATAACATAAGAGGTTGTTATTTCAATAGTGGTTACACGTATAAGACCGCTGTTGAAATAATATCAACTATTAAAATAATTATTTCAGTAGTGATCATTATTTCAATAGTGGGTACATTGTAGCAACCACTATTGAAATAGTGACTATTGAAAAAAAAATATTTCAATAGTACATATTTCAATATCGGTAGTATTAATGCAACCACTATTGAAATAACGATCACTAATGAAATAATGATTTCAACAGTAGTCATTATTTTAATAGCAGTTTTATTTGTGTGATCACTGTTAAAATAACACCCACTATTGTAAAAAATGTAATGCTTATATTAATTTCCCTTTAAGTTTTGCTTTTTAATGTCTTGAGGAGTAGGCATTGGATTTACTATCCATATTTGTAGTGTAGACAAGCCCATGAATATATGCGAGAATTTACCTCTATTGCATATTCTTTTTATCATAATAGCCATATTTTCATCAGAAAGTTTGTGCACATAGATGTCAGTCTTCTTCTTTTTAATGTAGATATTCTAAATTCTTCAATTATGTGTGTTTATGATCCTTTCCTTCAAAATCAGTGGCAAAGATGAACAATATTTACCAAAATTACTTAAAACCTGCATGTATTGATTGATTGTCTGTTTGTTTTCGCCGAGTCGGCCAGATTCAGCGGAAGATTGCATATAACATTTGCATGCTTTGTTTGAATTTAAGGTACGTCAGTTAAACCAAAAATGTCCGTGTATTAATGGTAATTTATAGAAAAGAAAGGAATACATAAATTAATATATTAAACTCAATACATATAATATATTATGTTGGACAACGTAATGAACAATTTATCCTGGCTTATATTTTTTTTTTTTCAAAAGTGGGGTTATTTCAGTAAGGCTTGCAATGTGGTTTTGGTACTGAAATCATTGCCAGCAACTATTAAAATAATTATTTCAATCATTACTGAAATCTTTATTTCAATCACTATAATCTTTATTTCAATCACTATTGAAATCTTTATTTCAATAGTGAACATTATTTCAATAGTGGTTGCAGCCTGGTTTAGGTTTTGAAATGCATTCAAAACCTCTATTGAAATCATTGTTTCAATAGTGAACGTTATTTCAATAGTGGTTGCAATCTGTGTTTGGTTTTGAAATGCACGTTCACCCACTATTGAAATAATTATTTCAATAGTGAACGTTATTTCAATAATGGTTACAACCTGAGTTTAGTTTTGAAATGCATTCTCAACCACTATTGAAATAATTATTTCAATAGTGAACGTTGTTTCAATAGTGGTTACAACCTGTGTTTGATTTTGAAAGGCACTCTCAACCACTATTGAAAAAATTATTTCAATAGTGAACGTTATTTCAATAGTGGTTGCAACACTGCAGCAAGAATGTTATCCCTCCCAGAAAAAAAATAAGTTTACTCACTGTCTTGTCTTTGATCTATATCTATAATTACAAAAGGACACAGCCAGAAGTCTTTTAATGTGGTTTGTTACAAATTTCACTTGGAACTCCTATTAATTTGCTCAAGATCAGTATTTTCAGTAGGCAGAAATGAACTTGATCAATTATGCTTGAACACTGTAAACAATCACCTGACTTGTTTAAGACAGGTAAACATACCCCTCAGGGTAGAATTATCATACAAAGGCCTGTACGAAATTGAAGTCATAATGAAATCATCATTATCTTAGTTAAAATAAGAAGAAACACACTAGAGGTGTGATGAAATATTTAGAAACACAAAGAGTTTTATTTCTCATGCAAAATATTCTTTCTTGTGTAAAACAATTGTTCAAATGAAGGGCCAAACCCTCTTTTAAGGGGAGATAATGTTATTTCAAATATCTTCTTCTGAAGAACCACTGGGCCAGAAAAGTTTAAAATTATGTGAAACTTCATTACTTAGTGTAGATTCAACTTTGTCCAAATCATGACCTTCAGGGGTAGGGTGTATGGAAGGGAATTACCGCCAAAAGTCTATTTATCTTGCTTTTATTCATATTCTGCCTACTTCTTTATTCTTTGTTATTATTGTAACTATATGTCACTTTATTGTTTTCATATTCATCTTTATTACATTTCATTTTGAATTTTTTTCATTCTTTAATTTGTCCTTATTTCTATGTTGCTTTATTCTTGTAAATTCGTTCTTCTTTCTTTCAAATTGATACAGTTTCTTTAGTAAATAATTATGATTATCTTTATTACAAGTGTAAATTCAGTCACGCAAACCATGAAGCACATTCAACGAAGACGAATACAAGTTGTGTGAATTTAATGCGGCATTATAACGCTAGGTGGCAGGGTGTTCGCGGAGAGTGTTGGTAAAATTATGTACACAAACACGGGCCGAGGTTAATCGAGATTTTCCAAATTTCTGCCTTAATACTTTATCAATCGAACCCAAATTTTCAAGTTCTGTTAGTTATAGGTTTATTTGTATACGCGGTAAAATTGCCCCGAAATGCTCAATTTTTTTTTTTTTTTTTTTTTTTTTTTTTTTTTTTTTTTTTTTTTTTTTATAGATTCTCTCGAAGATAATGGGAAGGCAGTATCAAACTGACATTTTTCGTGTTTTTTGACAAAAAGCTTATAAATTTATAAATTATTCTGATTTTAAACATTATATTTTAATTATTTATAAGCATTTCTTCTTTCAAAGGTGCTTTTGTTGCTGTTAATAACAAGTTTTAAGAAAATATGGGTAATTAAAACCGGATAAATGATGAAAACTCCAAAATAATTGTGTATTTTCAGTCATCTGAAAAATATAACTCTATTCAAGTTATTTGTCGGATGATTGAATTTCAGTTTTATTGATATAAAAAAAATTAAATATTTTGATAAATACTAGTATACCCTTATAACTTGAGTTGTTTTTCAGGACCCCTATAGCATATTTTCTTCCACTGAACTGGCATTTCTTTATTTCAGGATAATAACTGTTCATGCGCAGTCGCGTGATTCTGGGGACCAGGGCTAATCTTGTTTCGGCCAACCCATAATGCTCTGCAAAGTAGTGCGGAACGTCATAGGTAGGCGTGGCCGGAACCAGGCTTAGACCGGGGCAGACTAGAAACTTCCCCCGGTTTTTATGAAAATATGTATCAATTTTTTGTATAGAAATAGCACTTTTCAATAAAGAAATAAATATCTCTAGTAAGCACACAGTGTTTGACATCAGAATAACTCAAAAAAATATTTTGTCAATGTCTCTTTTGGAAAAAATGTCGGCTTGATATTGCCTACCCATCTTAGCAAACTGGAAATCAAAAATCGCAAAAAATAATCTAGAATATTGAGATTTTCAAAATAGAAATACATGAATATAAATATTGGCAATTTTTACAGCGAAACAGATAAAACTTAGAGACGTAGCATTGTTTTTGAAAGGGGCAGCCAGAGAAAAAAAAGTCTTACCTAAAACATGACAAGCAAAAAAAAAAAAAAAAAAAAAAAAAAAAAAAAAAAGACAAACAAACAAACAATGAAAAAAAAACCCAAAGAAGAAGAAAATTCTTGAAACTCGAAAATTTCATTTGGGAGGTAAGGGGGTCCAACTTCTTTCAGAACCAAATTTTACTCATACATCACTACGTACATGACCCTTATTTGACTATACTGCAACAAAGGGGGGGGGGGGCAACCAGACTTTCATTGAACAATTTAAGTAGTAAAAAGTTATGACAAGAAAAATGTTTGGTGGCCAGCCCCCCCCCCCCCTCCCCTTGCTACCGGTGTCATATAGTGAGACTTCCTCCATAGTGAGTCTTCCACCGGAAGCCTGGCTATATAGTGAGACTTCCCTTCCGGGAGGGGGGCTATGACTATATAGTGAGCCTTCCGCCCTAAACGACCATAGTGAGACTTCCCCTTCCGTGTTTGGTTTGGATTTTATTTACATCGACGATGTATATATTGCATATTTAGGTAATGATCTTGTATATATAAAAAAAGATGTATATAGTTTCAAATGAATCGATATTAAAGTGTGCATTAAAAATTTATCGTGCACTGTTCACAGTGCACAGATTATTGTATTGTTCCGAGACGATTCTTATCAAAAGAAAATTTAGACACAATTAATTTAACAGTAAAGAGGCCATTACCCGTAGAAACGTGCAGTTTGCTTATGTTTACCTGCATGGTTAAATTAATGTTTCAATTATAAAAATCACTATTAAAATGTTTTAATTATTTATTCATATATTTATTTATTCATTCATTCATATAGGACGGAGAACTTTCATCCAAACACTGAAAACGTTAGTATATAAACATTGTTTTACAATTAAAAAAATATTCGGAAACTAAATTAAAGGGGAAAGTTTCGCTATGAAGGGGGAAGACTGACTATATAGTGAGACTTCCCCACGGAAGACTGGTTATGCAGTGAGACTTCCCCTGGAGCTGTCTCACTATATAGCTAGTCCTCCGGGGGAAGTCTTACCATCTAGCCAGCCGTTAGGAGGAACGACACCGGGTACATTCCTGAACCTATAACATACATCATTTGAAAATTTGGGTTCGATTGATAAAGTATTAAGGCAGAAAATTGAAAAATCTCGAATAACTCTGGCCCGGGTTTGCGTACCTAGTTTTACCAACACTCGCCGCGAACACCCTGCCACCTAGCGTTATAATGCCGCATTAAATTCACACTACTTGTATTCGTCTTCGTTGAGTGTGCTTCATGGTTTGCGTGACTGAATTTACATTTGTAATAGAGATAATCATAATTATTTATTAAAGAAACTGTATCAATTTGAAAGAAAGAAGAACGAATTTACAAGAATAAAGCAACATAGAAGTAAGGACAAAATGAAGAATGAAAAAAGTTCAAAATGAAATGTAATAAAGATGAATATGAAAACAATAAAGTGACATATAGTTACAATAATAACAAAGAATAAAGAAGTAGGCAGAATAAGAATAAAAGCAAGATAAATTGACTTTTGGCGGTAATTCCCTTCCATAAGGGTGCGGCCACAATAGGGAATCAAAGTTTTGTAAACATGGGAATGTACAGTAAAACACGCTTATAACAAAGTGCCTGGGACGGACGATATTGCTTTGTTATAAGTGTAATTGCTTATATCCATTAAGTTTACAATACATTTTAAAGTCACAGGGAATGAAAATCGCTTTGCTGTAAGTGTCTATTCATTATAGACTTGTTTCACTATAAGGATGCTCTACTGCATAAGAAAAAAATTCCTTCTCAAGAACCACTAGGCAAGAAAAGTTGAATCTTCTGTGAAAGTTTCATTACATAATGTAGAAACAAATTTATTCTTTCAAAACTACTCCTCCTACAGGTTTGATGCAACAAAGTAGACTATACTTAAGTCTACATATTGTTTTTGTCAGTTTTCTTCTTCAATCAAATTTTGTCCGAGCCTTAACTAGACAACCCTTTGACATTAAGACTTCAAACTTGAAACATGGAGAGGTGGTATGGAATTGGGGTTGAGGCCACCAAACTTTTTTTTTTACCTTGACCTTACAATAAGGTCAAGGTCAATATCTACATAAAAATATAGTCCAGGCTGTAACCTGAGAACCCTTTGACATTAGGATTTCAAATTTGTAACATAGAAAAAAGACATTTACAAAAGATGCACTGAACTAAAATTTTGACTTTGACTCCATTCTTCATTCAAGGTCAAATTGAGAATAACACCACCAAACCATAACTTAAGAACCTTTTGACATTAAAACTTCAATCTTGGAACATGGAGAGGTGGTATTGAGAAAGGGTGCATGCAAACAAAATTTTTTACCTTGTTTTTGTGCCCTGCCATGAATATGGCTGGTGCATAACTGCATATAGTGTTTGTCATGTCCGTCTTCCGTCCTTTCATCCTTCCGTCTGTCTTTCCGTCAAGCTTTGCGTTTAGCTCTGTTTAAAGTTCAGTTTCAAAGAAACTATCATATATATTTTTATCAAACTTCATATGCTGATAGATATGGATGAGAGCTATGTAACTGCATCAACATTTTTTGACCTTGACCTTTCCTTTGACCTTGACCTCACTTTTCTTAAATGTGTTTAGCTCAGTTTTAAAGATACCATTCAAGATAGTGTAATTAAACTTCTCACATTAATACGTACTGATCTAAGTTATTCAACTGCATCAACATTATTTGACCTTGACCTTTCCTTTGACCTTGATCTCACTTTTCTTAAATTAGAATTTAGCTCAATTTTAAAGATACCAATCAAGAAAGTGTAATAAAACTTCATATGTTGATACATACTGATGTAAGCTATTCAACTGAATCAACATTTTTTTGACCTTGACCTTTCCTTTGACCTTGACCTCACTTTTCCTAAATTAGTATTTAGTTCAATTTTTATAAAATCATTCAAGATATTTAAATCAAACTTCATATGCTGATACATACTAATGAGAGCTATTCAACTGCATCAATATTTTTTTACCTTGACCTTTCCTTTAACCTTGACCTCACTTTTCTTAGATTTGTGTCAAAGTTCATAAATGGGAATATACACTTAAAATGATTGCCGAAATATGGCTAAAATATTGCCGCCTAGGCATTAAACAATAATAATCAATCATAATCAATCCAAAAGATGATTAGGCTGTTGTGTAAAATGCTGGAGGAGTTCTGGGAAGCTGGGTCTTTTTATATAAAAAAGGACTATTTTTCGACCCTCATTTGACCCCCAGGGTGAAAATGAAATTTCCGAAACCTTACTGCACATCTACAGGACACCACTAACCATCTCCCAAAAGATGATTAGGCTACTGTGTAAAATCTAAGAGGAATTCAGGGAACCAGGGGCTTTTTGCATAAAGAATGTCATTTTTCGACCCCCATTTGACCCCCAGGGTGAAAATGAAATTTCCGAAACCTTACTGCACATCTACAGGACACCACTAACCATCTCCCAAAAGATGATAAGGCTACTGTGTAAAATCTAAGAGGAATTCAGGGAACCAGGGGCTTTTTGCATAAAGAATGTCATTTTTCGACCCCCATTTGACCCCCAGGGTGAAAATGAAATTTCCGAAACCTTACTGCACATCTACAGGACACCACTAACCACCTACCAAAAGATGATAAGGCTACTGTGTAAAATGTAAGAGGAGTTCAGGGAACCAGGGGCTTTTTGCATAAAAAACGTCATTTTTCGACCCCCATTTGACCCCCAGGGTGAAAATGAAAATTCCGAAACCTTACTGCTCATCTACATGACACCACCAACCATCTCCCAAAAGATGATCAGGCTACTGTGTAAAATGTAAGAGGAGTTTGAGAAAGAAGAGTGTGACAGACGGACGGACGGACAGATGGACGGACAGACATGAGTAACAACAATATACCCGAACTTTCTTTAGAAAGTGCGGGTATAACAAAATATTTACAGGTAAAGAGATATCGTATTATCTTCCGTAAAATGTGGCTGTTTAAGAAGCCTATGGTTTGCAATATCCATAATCACATTTCCAAGTCTGTATTTTGGTTTCGAAGAATCCAGTATGGACTTTCCATGACCTTTTCAAACAGACCATATAGAACTTTCAAAAGGACAGAGTAAAAGTTTGGTGCGAATGTCATAGAGACCTAACTGTTTATTTACATACGGTAGTAGAGAATCAAAAGAATCATCGTGTATAATAGGTTTATTAAATGACCGATGTTCATGACTACAGTACCAACCAGACCCAACCTGATACCTAAGCAGTCCCAGAAAGCAGTCCCAGGGACTGCTTTGGGACTGCTCTGGGACCGCTGTGGGACTGCTCTGGGACTGCCCTAAAAAGCAGACCCAGTAGTCCCTGGGACTGCTTTCTGGGACTGCTTTGTTCACTCATGCATGAAAAAGGATAGCTCCGCCCCTTGTGTATTCTGAATTTGCAGGCTCCCTGTTGTTGTTTAGTTTACTTTCAGCAGAGAGGTGTTTAAGATAAAGAATTAAAAAAAACCCCAAGGATTTCTTAGAATTTTTTTTAATAAGTAGAGATAGATTTACATGTAATTACTAAATGTCTTCAGGGGCTGTAAATTTACACAATTGTAGTCTAGAATTAATTTAAAAAAATGAAAGTAGTTAAAAAGGGAAGAAAGTAGTTAAAAAGGGAAGTCAGGAGATGACTTTTATTCCTTAAATTAAACTTTAATACAGGTGTCTGAAAAAAAAATATCTAGGCCTATTTAATTAATTAATGCTAATTAAAACTTCAATACAGGTGTTTTTTTTTTTTTTAAATTAGGCCTATTTAATTAATTAATGCTGTCAAATTATGTACGCAATTTTTGCATTAGCACTATTTAGAAAACAAACAAACTTGTCATTACAGTAAGATATTCAGAGGGACATACTGTACTGGATTTTTTTTTAAAATTGAAAAGGCTAAAACCATGCTAAAAAAGAGCAGGCTATTTTTTAACCGCCCTCAAATAAAACCTAATATTTTTTTAAATGACAATGAAGTAAAATTATTCCACCATTCTGTAGTCATTTAAACAATGTGAACAATTATTGGGGGATTTATTTATGAATTTGTTCTTGATTTATAAACAACTTATTAAAAGAGTAAATTTATTTTTTTAAAAAATAAACACTTGAAAATATTGGAAATTGTGACTTATTTCTTATTTGTTTTGTTTGTGTTTTCCTGGCCAAATAATAAAAAGCAATACAGATGTATAAAATGGTGTCAACACCTGAGGTTTCAATCGCCTTTGGGCATGATTAGCAGAAAGTCAATGCATGTTATTTTGGGTATCAGTGTTACACATCACTGAACACGCTGGTCAACAATGACACTAATTTTAATCTATGCACTGCAAAAAATCTTTGTTTCAATAAATGTGTATAAATTTATTTCGGGATTAATTTGTTTTGAACATAATCTGAGGGTTCCATTCGTGTGATTTACAGATATACACTCGAACGTTTATATAATAAGAGTGTTATTGTTTTCTGTTACATAGAGAATCTAACGATCATAATAAAATTGGCAAGTCAGTGAAAATAATCATAACTGAAATATAATACTCAGCAAAATTTAACAAAGAATTTTTCAAAAGCTCCAGTACTTAAGAAAAATGCATTCAGAGTATAGTACGGGAATCGGCCTTATTCTATAAGATTTATTTAAAGCTAGTTCTGATAGAAAATAAATAACTCAAGTTTAATTTCTATTAAAAAAATAGATAAATATGGAAACCAATATCAATCACAGTAAATTAAGAAATTGATTTATTTGGGTGAAAAATTAATATACCACATAACTGATTTTAAATATTCAGGTTATTAGTAGGTGTGAACGTCTTCTTTGTTCAATATTATTTGTTTCTATACTCCTAGTGTTATTTTTCAACAGTTCAGAAATAACTGTCGCATGAGAATTGTAAACATTTGTTGACACTGCTCAGAAAGAAATGCATCATCAATTTCAACTGCCTTTTATAGTTACATTGTTTATTGGTAATCTCATTTCTGAGTAAGCTCCGCCCATTAAATTGATTAACCCCGCCCACTGGGACTGCTGGGACTGCTTTCTGGGACCGCTGGGACTGCTCTGGGACCGCTGTGGGACTGCTCTGGGACTGCTTTAGCAGTCCCAGAGCAGTCCCAGAAAGCAGTCCCCGGGACTGCTCTGGGACTGCTTTGTGTCAGGTTGGGTTTGGTTGGTACTGTACGTTTACTTCTCTGAGTATTGTTAATAAGTCCCATCACATTCACATTGCTACATTGTGGATTTGAACATGTTGAAAGATTCCCAATACTTTCAACATTGTCAATGCTTCCATATGGAAAGGCTGCATCCAAACTGTAACATTTCTGTTGACGTGTTGGCAGAAGACAAACCTCTAAACAGCAGCGGTCTAGTTGACAAACTTGGCGAGGAAGCAACTCCTATCTGTGCTAATCCTGATAACAAGCTGAACGAGCACATGCTTAACATCTATATCAGTCCTGTCAAAGAGTTGCATAAAGACACGCCTCCTTATTACAACATTCCTGTTGAGTGTGATGATAGAGATCAGTCATTCAGCCTACCTCGGGAAATTTGGTGGAAATATTTCAATTTGTTTTGGAAAGGGATCCAAATTTTAGATTATTATCATTTCTATGTTAATGGATTGTTTCGTTCAATCATTAATGCCAAACCCAAAAGCATTTCACCAGGTCTTTTTAACAAATATACAATCACCAATCAGTGTTAAAAGACTCATGAGGCTTGCAGGTTTGTCAAGTGAATAATTGCTTCCTCAGATTGGCATCACGCATGGCTATGTCTTCGGGCAACTGATAATAATTGGTATGAACAAGAAGATATTTGGTTCAAAAAACCTACCATTTTAACTCTGTTGATGTCATTGATTTATGACTAAAAGAACTGTTTTCTTCCAGCCCGCAAACATTGGCTATAAACCATGTAAAATTTCTTAATAGTTGTAACCATGACTTAACGTAGCTATGGATAGCGATCACGTGACATTACATGTGAATTCTAAATTAAGAATTTTTCGGTCCGCTTATTACGGAAATGCGCTTATTTCAATATGGCCGACTGCAGTTGTAAACAATGTGCTCCGAGAAAAGTTCACGGGAATATTTACTACAGGAATAGTTACAGGAAAGCTCAGCAGTAAAGGTAGATCAAGTTAATAAGAGTGAATGAGAGATATAACATGTCAACAAACAGGACAACAATTATAAATCTTCTTTTATGAAATGGAATTTTCGTATATACACATGTCGCAAACGACTTACACCCCTGATGGCCCTATTCCAAGCAGACGACACGGCTGATGTAGATCATATAATGACATCAAAATGGAACGAAGGACGAAGAGTTGTTGAGCTGAAGAACTTGGCAGTCCAGTTTTTATGCTTACAGCCACAAGATGAAGGCATTCATTTGCATTTTTTACAACTTCAAAAACGTTGACTCGGTACTTTATTGTATCAATACATTGGGCCTAAATGATGGTGACTGATGGAACTGTACTGTTTGTGGATTTACCAACACCTTTTCCACGGGAAAGGAATACGATAGAGAGGCCTTTGATATCAACTCAAAAGTAGCTCTTGGTAAGTCAAATAAATATTAACATGATGTATATTCCATTTCAAACTTATGTCATAATTGTAATTCAGCATGAATATAAAACTTCTCCTTAGTAAACTCAATGCATGTAAGGAACTGCCATTTGATTTGGGGAGGGGGGATTTTATGGGTGTCAGATTATTTATTAACATTTCAGTGAAGGACAGATTTTTTATTTTTATTTCCAAGATGATTGGGGACAGATTTGTTTTTCTTCACTGGAAAAAAGTTTGACAAGGTGGTACATATTGAAACTGTTTGCATGTTGTTTGCTGGTCTGATAAAATTCAATCCTTTATTTTACTACTGCTGTATAGTTAGAATATTGGTCAGGCAGCATGGGCATTTCTCTTGATAAGTCCAGTTTCTGTGTAAGATTTTCCGGTTAAAAACTTATTTTCCAATCAACCATAATTAAATTTTGTTTATGCCTGTATATATTTATTTGATCTATTTTTTTTTTTTCAGCTAACTTGATGGTACATTCTGGTATGGGACCATCCCATGTAGTAAATTTTCTCAGTACCTTTAACACCACATGGTGTCACCACATTGAAGAAAAATAGATGTCGGCCTCTATTGTGGAACCAGGCCAAGGAATCTTGTTGGATGGATAGAGACGAAGAATACTAAACCGGACCAGCTGGAATGTAGTTTTGATGCTGGATAGCAGACCAAGGGGTCTTGCTGTTAGTATAAAAGTGATACTGGTAAAGTCATCATTTGAATTTTGTCATGCCAAATTTGATAAGTGTAGAAAATTGGCAATTTATGGGGTGTAAACTTCTGCAAGTTATACATGTATATATAGCACATGTTCACTGAAATTCTATATGTAGGATATAGACATTTTGGGGAATATATTTTGATGTGGACTCCAGATAGTAATGTTAAATTTTATATTTCAGATAATTTTAACAAGTAAGGTGTATATGAATGTGAGGTCCAGACCATTCATGCTGATAATGATTCAACTACTGCAGCTCTACTAAAGAATGACTTTCCATCTCTTCCAAAAACATGAAAAAAGCAGGACAAGAATACTTGATGAAACTGAACTAACATATACTACTTTTCTTGTCAATTTCATATTATCTCTTGTTTGAGTGTTACATCTGAAGTGGTAACAGACACTCCACATATAGACTTTTATTAGCTTACCTGAGCTGAAGGCTCGAGTGAGCTTTTCTGATCACATTTTGTCCGGCGTCCGTCTCTCTGTCTGTCTGTAAACTTTTCACATTTTCGACTTGATCTCAAGAACCACTGGACCAATTTCAACCAAACTTGCCACAAAGTATCCTTTGGTGAAGGGGGTTCAGGTTTATCAAATGAAGGGCCACGCCCTCTTTCAAGAGGAGATAATTAAGAATTAGTGAAATGAATAGCAACTTTAAAAAATCTTCTCAAGAACCACAGGGCCAGGAAAGATGAATCTCATGTGGAAACATCCTCAGGTAGTGTAGATTCAAGTTTGTTCAAATCATGACCCCCGGGGTAGGGCGGGGCCACAATGGAGAATCAAAGTTATACATAGAAACATATAGGAAAAATCTTCTTCTCAAGAATAGCAAACCCATGATAAGTCATATTTATATGGAAGCATCCTCAGGTAGTGTAGATTCAAGTATGTTCAAATCATGACCCCCGGGGGTAGGGAGGGACCCAATTGGAGAATCAAAGTTTTACATAGAAATATATAGGTAAAATCTTCAAAAATTTTCTTCTCAAGAATAGCAAAGCCATGATGAGTCATATTTATATGGAAGCATCCTCACCCTTGCAGAAATAAATCCTGGAGGGTCAGGAGAAGTAAGGATATCCTGGGATTTTCCTGAGATATCCTGACATGCCCTGCTATCCAAAATTTTTGCTCCTGACAATTGTCAAATTCTGAGATATCCTGACATCAGGCACAGGATTTTGTCAGGAAATATCAGGACTTCATGTTAACTCTTCACCAGAACAAGATTTTCCCAGGATTTTTCGGGACTTTTACAAGAGATCAAGTCCTGACATAAGGAAATCTCAGGACTCTTGACATTTTCTGAACTAAAACCAACTGAATCAAATAAGTCCTGGGATATCTTGAGCTGAGGACTGTTAAATTTTAAGTCCTAGAATACCCTGAAGTCAAGACTCAACATATAATAATATATGAGACATTCACAATATATGATATTTTTTCAATGTGTTGATGAATACTGAATAGTGCACTTGAGGTACTAGGGGATTATAATCAGCACAATTCCCATTATTAAGTTTGCGCATACACTAGGCCCATTCAATAAAACAAATAGGCCTAAAACTATATCAGTGGCGGATCCAGAAATTTTAAAAGGGGGGGGGGGCTGACCAGTTTGGAGTTGGGGTAGGGGCCCACAGCCACACCAAAAAAAAATTATTTATTAAATCTTGTATATTTATTTTGGACACAAAAGGGGGATCCGGGCGCCCTGGTCCCCCTTCTAAATCCGCCAGTGTATATTATGGTTTATCCCTCAATAATAACATCTGAGGACTTGTTACCATTGAAATTGCTGTTTTGTTGGACCTATTTTGAATGTGGGAATAAAATCAAAGTCTTAGCTATGTAAATAATAACGTTTATATATAGATACAGCGATATAAACAGACAAATAGACGTTTTGCTGCATAAATATAAACATTGGCACCATAATGTAAAATAATTATTTATTACAACAAAATAATTAAAAACTTCAAGTTCAGAAGTTTTTTTTACCGTAAATTAATTTGTACAATACTGTTACAGTAATATAAGTACAACATTTAGGCTATAGCTGCACTCTTCTACTAAAAACGAAAAGTACCTAAATCCCGTATGGAATCAAAACGCGTACAAGTTACCAAACGTTATCTGGTCAACTGTGCACTCATCTTAAAGTGTGTATGGTGTGGGAAATCAAGCGGTTCAATGACAAAGCGTGACCCATTTCAATAATCCGCGTTTTTCAAATTGGATGAGGTCAAGATTTTATTTGGATTTGCTTGAGATACTGTACTTTGAATAGACACCAAACTATAGAAAATGAAGTGTGCTGTTGAAGAATGCCAAGCTGAAGTAATGAAAAAGTGAAGACAACAGACAGTGAGGAAGTAATGCATCCCTGGAGAAAAAAACCTGGAATGTTTATACCCACAAAAGGGACAATGATTCAGGGAATGAAGCTGGGAATATTCATATTTCATGACGTTGGTTGTAAGTTCAAACTTATTTAAACTTTAATATAATAGGTATTGTGGTTCAAATATGATCATATCGAATATTTCACAAGAAAATTGTATTCTTTTAAATTTTGAGTTAATTGCCAATTGAACACTTTCAGAAGTTTGGCATTTATAAAACAAATGTGCTAAATAAGCAGGGTGTGATGATATGCATTATTAAGTGCATGCACGGGCACTGGAAGTTAATGTAAATTTTTTATACATGCACATACTCAATATTTACATTAAGGACCGTCTATACACTGATGAAAAATGTTTTTTTTTTTTTTGGACTTTGAGAAAATTATATAGCGTAAAGCAGGATGTTTTGAAATTAACTAATTCATTTTTAATATAGGGAGCATGCCCTTTTTTACCCAGGAAAAATCTACAAAGATAATGAAGTAATTATAAATAAAATTCACTTTTGCTTTCTCAAATGCTGAAAATACATGCAAATAAAGTTTTCAACTAATCTATCTTGGTCTAATATGTTGTTTAGAATACTTGGATTTATTTTAAATTATGTCATACTCTGCAGGTTAAAATTTATTCTATTTCTATATCAAATGATGGGTCAGTCTAACTACACAAAAGTACCCTGAAATAAGGGTGGAGTGTAGAGAGGGTCCTTAACTTCCAGTGCCTGTTAGCAGGTCCAGTACATTTAGCTACATAGCTAAAATTACCTACCGTAGCTTTATTTACCTACCTCGGGTAGATTTATTTAGCTATTTCAAGGCAACTTTTCACAATTTTGCTTTTTATTTTAAAAAGACAAAAAATTGCAAGTAAATGTCTTATAACTTATATTTATTTTAGTTATTATTTAAAAAGCATCTTTTAAGATTGCTGCGTTTGAACACTTTTAAGGAAAAGATGTATTTCCATTGTTTGAGTAACTATACACCACGTTGTGTGCAATGAGGCATGGATAAGTATGATTACTTCACATTGTGCTCATGTTAACAAGAACTGGTTTTCTTTGTTATTTCAATCAAGAAGTAACGGTTAGGTCACAAATTAAAGCCCTAAAACTTTTAGAACTTTGATTGCAATTGAGCAGAAAAAGACACATTTTCAAGAGTGAATTTTTCACGAATTGTTTTCAGATGAGTTAAAAGTTGAAAATTATCACTGCATCAAAGTGCAATTTTCTGCACTTTCTGGGAAAAATGCTAGTTTATGAAATAAGTTTGATTTAGTAGCTAAATAAAGCTACTTCAGGTAGGTAAATAAAGCTATGTAGGTAATTCAAGCTATGTAGCTAAATCTAGTGATTGTACCAGACCTGGTTAGTGCATGCATAATTTGTAATAATATTGTACTTGGACTCAGGAGCAACAGATAATATTATAGGTAAACTCTATGATCTATCTTTCCCCCACAGAAACAAATAGCAAAAGCAGTAACATTTTGGAAGATGCGATGATGAGAAGACCTCTTGCCCATGGAATAAACTTGGTATATTTTTATTGATATTTTTTAATGGTTCAAATTTAAAAGATATTTTTAAGAAACTCGAAAAAAAATGCTGATAGAACCTATTAACAATTTCATTCTCATTCACTTTTAAAGAAGAAGCTGACTAGTCTTTTTGTTTAAAAAGAAGAAATATGTCAACTACCTGTCATTTATATTTTTCAGTAAAGAGAAGCTGATGACTTCCAGTTTATTGGTGTTTTCACCAAAAAAGGGGCCTTGTCGAGGAAAAGAGAACATTAAATGAAGGTAAAGTTGTGTTTTAACACAAGTAGATGTTGGGTCTAATAACAGAATGCATCCCTGGGGTCAATGTTACCACCTTTACATCATGAAAGACTTTTAAAGTTCCAAAGAAAAAAAAATTGATTAAAGAATAATTTGCCTAAATAATAACTCTTTTTTTTGTGTACAGAGGGACATTGTCGATATTTAAAATGTATTTTGAGAACTTGAATCTGTTTTTGAAAGAAGTGACAAAATTCCAGAGTTCAGGATAGTAAGGGGATTGTTGATCTCGGGAATATCTCAAGATATCTCAGAATTTTTACACTTCAAAGTCAAATTCCTGAGGCTAGGATGATGACAGGATTGTGATCCCAGGAAATCTCAAGACATCTCAGGATTTTTGTACTGCCATGAAACAAGTGAAATATTCCTGAGGTCAGGATAATTGTGGTCCCAGGAATTCTCAAGATATCTCAGGATATTTTGCTTTACCAGGATGTCCTGTGAAATCCTGAGAAATCCTTGTTCCAATACCATCCTGACAATTCCTGAGGTTAGGAACCAGGATAATCCTGAGACTTCCTGGGATTTTTAACCAAGAGATCTTGAGAAAATCTCAAGAAATCTTGGGATATCCTGGTCTATTTTCACAAGGGCAGGTAGTGTAGATTCAAGTTTGTTCAAATGATGACCCCTGGAATAGGGAGGAGCCACAATGGGGGATCAAATTTTTACAAAGGAATATGTGGCAATTTTTTAAAAAAAAATTTCTCATGTAAAAACAGAGCCATTTGTTATATTGTCGTGGAAGCATCATCAGGTAGTTTAAAATTCAAGCCCCCCCCCCCCCCCTTAATCTTTTCAATACTGAACTGATTTATGCTTTTGCCTAGCAATTGTGCTCAGGTGAGCAATGTGGCCCATGGGCCTCTTGTTCATGTATAATCTACTCTGTGAATATTATGGCTGGTGTGGTAATAGACTGCTCCACTTGTAGATTTTTTTTTAATTTTTCATATATAATGTACTATGTGAGTGTTACATGTATGTCAGATGTGGTAATAGGCTACTGCAGACTATTTCTTTTCAAAAAATGTTTGCATAATCTACTGTGCAAGTGTCATGTTGGGTTCATTAATAGGCTGCTCAACAATAGACTATTCTTTATTATGCATAATCTACTATGTGAGTGAGTGTCATGTTCGTTAATCAGCTGCTCCACATATTCATGTAGACTCTTCATTTTCATTTAACATATAAAATGTCCTGCATGAAGTTTTAAGTCAAGTGCAATAATGGGCTGTTCTTATGTTGTCGTTTTGTTTTTAATTTTTGTATATGATTTATGTATGTCTCAGGTCAAGGTCCCTGTTACAATATATTTTCCTTAGACTAATGTTAGTATTCTACCTGCGTGTCTATGTTTGATTGAATGAAATTACTTTTTATTGCTTATCATATTTTTTCAAGGATATTCTTTTTATTCTATGCAAAAGAATTATGTGTATTGTGCTATGTCAAATGTATTTTTTTTTTTTTTTTGTCTCAGTATGCATGGCCAAGATGTTTTTTCCCAACAAAGGTGCATATATTTGACATGTTAATGCATGCAATTAAGATGTTTTTGACAATGCAATGAAACAAAAAATTAAATGCATATAATATGGGTGTTTTAAGTTCATTATGATGGTCATATTTGTTTGATTGGGAGAAGTGAAATACTTTTATTCAATCCCTACTTCTCTTCAAGTGGAATATAATTTAAAATTGACATACATGTAAAATAAGGTTTTTGTAGAACCAATTAAATATCTAATTGAGTCACATTCTTGTTTTGCATTTTTTTTAGAAGCACACCAAATTTGATTCTTATTTTCAATTCTGGAAAATGGGAGGGGTTAGATTTGGACCATTTGGTACCTCTAGTTAATTAGCCCTGTACCAAGATTTTTGAGTGGGGAATAGTATTGGACAAATTTTTCACATAATAATATTATAAAAAAAAATCTATTTGAGCAGATTAATTTAAAGATTTAACATAAGAAAATATAGAATTTGTTTGCATGGAAGTAATGAAAATTGTTAAGGTTGAAGAGTTTTTGTATGTGTTTTCTTTTAAAATTACATTTCCATTCAAGTAATCTATTGTTGAAATATAAATTCATATTTTAATTTTGTTGAGGAATTATTTTAAAAATAACGCACATATCTAACAATTAATTTTTTATGGATTATTTTGATATTGGATAAATTATGAGTTTTATAGTGAGGGGAGAGGGGAGGTAACTCATCATGTCATTACTCTTTGATTTCTCTTAATGTCATATAAATATTTTCATTAATCATTTATTAGTAATTGTTTTGTACTTCTGATTTATTTCTTCAATTGTTTTTTTTTTTCTAATTTACTTTGCAATTTTTTTTTAATAGCACTTCAATCATTATTCTTATTTTCATGACGGGAAAATAAGGGGGGGGGGTGTTAGTTGTGGACCATTTGGTACCTTTATTGGCCCTCAATGTGACCAAGATTTTTTGAGTGAAGAATGGTATTGGACAAATTTTTCATATAATGATAAAAAATAAAATTTCTATTGGACAGAATTTTTTTAGAATTTAAAAAGTGTCAAATTTGTGTGCATGAAAATAGTCAAATTTGTTGAATTTAAAACGTTTTATAAGCACTATTCTCTTAATTTATCTCTGTTCAGACAATCCATTGTTAAAATAAGTTTACAGTATCAAAATTGTTTAAAAATAATTTTAAATATTGAAATCAATGCATATTGCATAATAAATTTTTTATGGGTAATTTATATGTTGTATTATGATTTTTGGAGTGACTGGAAAGGGGAGGTAACTCATTACCCCCTTGGTCCCGTCATTTGCCCTCAATGCCATGTGCATATTTTCACTAAAGATTCATTACACATTCCTTTGCACCATGTGAAAATTTCAGCAAAATCTATCGGGAGGTTTTTTGGGGGTCAGGTGTCCTTAGCTACCTTAAAGTAAAGTAAACTTTAATCTTTATAAATATCTTTATTATTTATTATTCTATTCCTAGATCCACAACTGACGATATTGATGATACATTCAACAATATTTACATTTCCAAATATGTTTCCTTAAGATTCTTTGTATATAAGAGTATTGTTCATTTTCTCATGAACTACCATGGATGAACATGAATATCTCCATTGTTACGTCATAATTCCGTACTTGACGTCAAAACTATAGTGCAAACTGTTTTGCTTTAAAAATGGCAGTTGAATTGTGGCACCTAATCAGAAAAATAATGTAAATATAAGAAATGAACTTAATTTTTGAAAATTCATGAGGTACATGAACTTCAACGCTTCATGCCGGTATAATTATCATGAATCGCATTAACGCTTCATGAAATATGCCGGCGTGAAGCGTCGTAGTTCATGTCTTCATGAATCTTCAAAAATTAAATTCATTTCTTAAGTAACATGTAACAGTTAACATAAAGAATGCACAGTGGTATGACAGACAATCTAGGATTACAATGTGTTCCACTCACACGGAGTATAAAATGGACAACGAATTCATTATTTTATAGGATTAGGATTATTAGTTTTTATGGTCCATTATTTTTTAGTCCCAGGAAAACTTGAATTTATGCACTGTATTCTTCAATATTTACATTATTTCGCAGATGTTCCTCTTGCATAACAATATCTGCTTGTTGCGTTTTTAACCCTGTATACACACAGGGTTCCAACATGACCACAAGTTCATTGTTGAATTATAAATGATCGACGTGATTCACAATTTCGTCATGAGTAGTTCGACAACAAATTCAATATATACCACCGAGGTTTAACAACATGAAATAATTGAATTGTCATAAATCAGTCACAAATATTCCTATAAGTACCTATTGTACTAAGTTGTATTATTATTGTACTAAATGTATTAAGCTGTATCAAATACAAAATACAAAGTTTCGTTAAAAAATATTCAAACATAATATAATTATTCAGGTTTACTATTCAAATTGTTGTATCAAATTACTAATAAATTGCTTAATTGTTTCTGTATTTTCAGTTTAAAAACGTTTCTTTTAAAGGATTTGAATACCATTTTATTAATCTCTTTGTCTGTCTGTATCTTTCTCTCAGCTATCTGTCTGCCTGCTTTTTAAATATCCGGAGCTTTAATTTAAGAAGTTCTCTTAACTAGAAAACATGGGAAAACTCCAAGAGTTACCATATTCGATAACACAAGGGCATATATGAAAGTTTTTGCAAGTGATAGTTCATTGTAAAGGGTGGATGTTTGTTTCTCTTAGATATTGGAGCCATTCTTAAATTCTATATCATAAAAGGGTGCGACTGCAACGCGTAATGATACACCGTCGATTATGCAGATATTTGCTGTCTTATTAAGCGTCAGTGTTGCTCTGCATTTGTGACGCTTAATGATATAATTCTATCATTAAACGGCGATTTAGCATTAGCGGTTGAGAATGTCAACTATTAATGCAATAATTTATTCCATTAAGCGTTGCAATTGCAACGCTTAGTGATATTTGTATCTTTAAGCGGCGTTTCATCATTAGTGGTTTGAAAGGCATTTAAGGCATTAAGAAACATATAACAAACTCTGTAAGAATCCTAGAGGTAGAAAAAAAAAAACAGTGTTTACCTTGTGTGTAGACGTCTGTCCCCATACTGGCGGTTTTCTTTGTTGATTAAGAAAGCATTGGGGAAATACCTTATACCTTTCTATAAATATAAGCTTGTGTACGTATTTGATGGCTGCCGAAAGTACGTTGCTACACAAAACAATCTAACTTTTTATAGGACCCGCCTCCTTATATATAACTTTAACTGAGCTGCATTAAGAATATTTATGATTTTTTGGGAAAATTTCGGTACTTTCCATACGATTAAAAGAAATCGCTAGGTGTTCCGAAAAGGTGTGTATCAGTTCATCAAACTGAAGCACCTTTTTGCAGGGAATCAGTCCATTTACGGTGATTTTCAGGGAATCAGCAAAATATATCGATTAACTCTTATATGTTGAAAAATCAGTAGAGGTATAATAATTAGTCATAGCTCACAGATATCTGATGTAAGCCAGAGATTAATACTTTTATCAAATCTATATAAGGTACAAATGATCACTTTCTGTTCCTGCTGAAGAATGATTATTTCACTCCCCTATAAGATAAAAAAATATACAGAGTAAGGATCCAAGAGTGCATTAAGAAAATCTTTTCTTAAAAGTCTTTGGAAATATAGTTTTGCAGGGAGGTAAAGTTTCAGTGAAGATGAGAAATTTTTCATGTGCGCAGACCACTGGCCTTTTGCCCCTCCCCCCCCCCCCCCTTTTCAAAAATCCTGGAAAAGCGAATCTTCCTAATCAAGAATTGTTTGAGAAACATATATCCTCCCTCCCCCAGGTGTCAATATTAAAAAGGTTGATTGATTGATTGTATGCTTTACTTGTAAGTCCTATTCGAGAATTTAGAGACGTCATCATACCGGCGAAGAGGTTCAAAATTAAATTTAAATTTAAATTTAAAAGGGTTCAAATATACCCTCGGCACTCAGGGTCATTGAGCAGTAAGGGTTCTTTATCTTGCAGACGCCTAGAGACACAGGACCTCGGTTTTCAAGGTCTCATCTAAAAGACCCATGACTTTCACTTCTAATGCCGGGCGCTTGGCGAAAGAAGAGTCACTGTCTTTGGTTACGTCTTTTTGGTTTAACGCGGCGCGCAGAAGGAGAATCGAACCGGGGCCTCCCGATCACGAAGGAAAGGCCTTAACACTAGGCTACCGTGACCGGTGTAATATTAAAAAGGGAAAAACTTTAATTTAGAATGCCTGTAATGACATTGAAAGCAATTGACCATCTGGTAGTCAGTGGCAAACATAATACTAAGTTTGATCCCTATCAGACATTAAGACCTCCATATATTATTAGGGGTAATGTGCATAATAGAGGGATTACCACTGTATCAGATTTGACGTTTTCAAGCAAAGGGTTCTCAATATATTGAAAATTCAATAAATTCCCAAGTCTGGTTTACCCTTGACTTTTTTCGTGTGTCCTTATAAGCAATAGGGGTCATCAAGGGGAACCAGTGTATTAAGTTTGTTATCTGTCAAACAAAGAGTTATTAAGATATTGAGCTGTCAATATATTCCTATGTCCAGTTCGACGTATGACCAAATACCTTGTAACCTCAAACTCAGGAACCAATGTACCAATTTTGATGTCTCTCAAACAAAAGGTACTCAAGATATTGAACGGACAATATCTTCCTATCTCTAGAGAAGTTTTACCTTGTAACTTTGACCTTGTGACCTCAAAATCTACAGTGGTCATTTATTCCTCAGGGGGAACCAGTGTTCTTAGCTTGATGTTCGTCAAGCAAAGGATTCTCAAGATATTAGCAGAAAAATCTTCATATGTCCTTTTTTACCCTTCGCCTTAGACTTCCTAACCTCAAAATCAACATCGGTCATCTACTCCTCAGGGTAACAAGTGTACTGAGTTTGATGTATGTCAAACAAAGGGTTCTCAAGATATTGAGTTCTCAATATATTTGTATGTCCAATTTGCCTATAGACTTCTGACATTGTGACATCAAAATATAGTGTGTTCATACATGTTCATACACTCATGAGGGGAAACAATTGTACCAAGTTTAAAATCTGTCAAGCAAAAGGTTCTTCAGAAACTGAGTGGTCAATAACATCCTACGTATCATTTGACCATTTACTTTTGAACTTAACTCACAAATAGAAGATTAATTTCTCATGAGAAATCAGTGTACTAAGTTTGATGTCATGTCTATCAAGCAATTGGTTCTCAAAATACTGAACGACAATATCTAGAGTCGTTTGACCCTTGACCTTTAACCTCGTGATTTCAAAACCAATAGGAGTTATTAACTCTTCACTGGGTATATGTACCAGTGTACCAAATTTTGTCAATCAGAGAGTCTTCAAGATATTGTGTGACAACACTTTGTCTACAAACTTACAAATTGACAGATGCAAAGCAATACCCCTTTTTTCAAGGGAGGGATGGGACATAATTATACTGCAAGTGTTTAATTGTCTGATATTTGTTTCAGCAATGCACAATTTCAAATTCACAAGTCATTTACACCCCCTTAACAAACTCAACAATGAAAATCATATGACATGTGAATGTAGGTCTGTGAGACGTAATTAAGATCTTTAATGCGTTCAAAAACATTTAAAATTTAGAATAAAAAAAAATATTGTGTAAAATTACGGACTAACATAATCTTTGCCTTCGGCAAACGGGAAACTCGAGTTTTCTTTGATAACTCTTTAAGTGATATGGTCCATTAATTTGCGTATCTTTAGTAAAAAAAAGTTGACTTTGTTGAAGAATTACTCGTAAGAAAATTATTACCAATCAATACGGTCGCCCGCGTGGCGCAGTGGTTAGAGCGTCCGCTCTAGAGTCGCGAAGTAAGGAGTTGATCCTTACGTCGCGGGTTCGAAACCCACTGTGGGACATGGAGACCGGTCCTTCGGATGAGAACGTATAAACCGAGGTCCCTTGTCGCAGTAGGTGCTTGCACGAAAAAGACCCCTCACTTCTCAATGACCGTAAGTGCCGAGTATAGGACAAAATTTGCAGCTCTCCAGCGGCAAGTGGTGGCGTCTCCATATGAGTGAAAAATTCTCGAGAGGGACGTTTAACAACATACAAACAGACAAACCAATCAATACGCATGTATAACACTAGACTGAAGATCTCTAAAATATATTTAGAAAGCTTTGAGTATCCATATGCTACACCGTTTCAACGAATTGGTGAAACTGTTTGTCAACCACATTTTTTTGTCATTAGAAAATCTGTTTCTATTTACACTTGAATGATTTCTGTAAACGATTTCGTTCTCCAGTTTAAATTTTTTGAGTACAAATAGGGCTCATAAGATTGCCCAACCGCAATATAATTGGCTTAGTGTCCTACATTTAATTCTTAAATAATTCTGAATCACCGCAACTTTTGAATCTTTTGCACCACATTTTTTGGAAAGAAAATTAAACTTGTAAGCAAAGTATTTCCCTCCATCAAAATGTACACAAAGCCACGGATGATATCACTTTAGAGGACATCTCAGTAAAGATTCGGGGAAAACATGGAAAGAAGCGTACTTAAGCACTATAAAGGCCTACAGTTGTATCACAGCAAATCTAGTCATGAAAACAAGATGCCCATGGGTCACAACACTCACCTGGGCCTTTTGTTCTTCATGAGCAGATTTTTGTTCAATATATTCCTATGTAAAACTTTGAACATTTATTGTAGCCACGGGGTCTTGATTTGAACAAACCTGAATCTACATTACCTGAGTATGCATCCATTTTAATATGACTAATCATGCCTTTGTTGTTATTGAGAAGACGATATATTTAAAAATAAATTATCCTATAAATTCAAATGTAAACTTTGAATGTTTATTCTAGTCCTACCCTATCGTCGGGGTTCATGATTTGAACAAATTTGAATCTACACTACCTTGGGATGTGCCCTCATAAATTTAATCGTTTTTGGTTCAGTAGTTCTTGAGAAGAGTTTAAAGTTTTTTCCTGTGTAGAACTTTTATCGTCCATTGTGTTCAAGCCATTCTCTCAGGTACCATGATTTGAACAAATTTTAATCTACAGTGCCGGAGTATGCTTTCACATAATTTCTTTTTTTTCTGATCCAGTGGTTCTTGAGAAGAAGATTTTTTTTAAAATGCCATAAAGGACTATATTCGGTAATGACCAATATTTGCCCCCCAAAATCAAACTTTGACGGAGAAATCTTTGATTATGTTCTTAAACAGGGAGATATCTGCAGACTTCAAAGCACTGAATATTTTCATAAGCCATGACGCCATATGTTAGATATGACGTCAGGAAAATGACATAAATTCAAAATTTTTATGATTTACACAGAAAAAGGTGTATATTACGTCGATATTTTGAGTAAAAGTCACTGAGCGCAGGCCTGCTCTAACTCAATATTTTAATATAATGTGTAGAATGATAATACCAATGAAATATGTAAATATTGTTCTGGAGCAGGCCTGCGCTCTATACCTTTTGTAGTAAAAATTGAACAAATTTTGTCTTTTTTCCATCTTTATGAAAAATAACATAAAATCCAAATAGTTTGTGACGTCATAGAAACAAAAATTGCCAATAACCTACTTTGAAACCATAATATTTTTTGTTCATTTAGATTTCTCATACAATATATAAAATTCAGCACATTTCAAAATTTTTTCAAAATATGACTTTTGGAGGGGGCAAAAATATGCATATACCGCATATAGTTCTTTCTCACTAATTCGTAACCATCTACTTTTTGAACAGGGTATGGCCCTTTATTTGAGCAAATCTTAATCCCCTCTTCCGATGATACTTTAAGGCAAATTTGGTTGATAGCGGCCCAGCGTCTTGAGAAGAAGTCAAAAATGTGAAAACGTTTACAGAGAGACGTAAAGACAGACGGACAAAGGTACACCGGACAAAACGTGATCAGAAAAGCTCACTTGGGCTCAAGTGAGCCAAAAATGAGAAGTATAATTCTAAAAGATACCTTGCGAACGCAGCAGAGGTCTTTGTAGTGGAAACTTCAAGAACGAGATCCTTAAACGGTGACAACTCTTAATAATTTTTATGACAGAAAGGGGAAAAGACATGAAATACGCTTATTAGTGGGGGTGGGGGGGGTGGGGTGGGGTGGGGTGTTTGTCACATTTCAGAGATCATAATGCCTGGCAGTTTTTCAAGAAAATGAAATGCTAGATGGTGTTTGTGTAATACTAGCCAAGATAACGAAGGTTCAGAATATATTGATATTGAATATTGCATATTGAATTGAAATCAAATTTTTAACATAAAATATTGGAAACATTTAGCATCCTTTGCATAATTGATAGTATGCGTCAAAAGTTAGGACTATTATGTACTTGGAAGTGGAGCTGCGACATATACAGAGCATACACTGCGCACTCCTTCAGGAAATATAGGTAACATGTAGCATCTGCATCATTATTGATGGTACGTATTCTTAAAATCATCGTCCACGAAAGTTTATTCAAAGTAGAGATTACATCTTTTTGAAAGTAAAACTGCTGGAAGACTTGTCTTGATCATTCGGAAAACGTTTCTCACAGTATTCAAACCTTTGATATACAGGTAAAATGTTAGCACAACTAAAATATTTGATCAGTTCTCTAAAAGATAATTCAAATCAGGTAGAATTTTCTCATTCTATAATTCATATTCAAATTTTACAACAAATATATTTTCCTTTATTTTTGACCTTTATATGCTTTCTTAAATGTTGATAGTGTGGGGAATCTTTGAAGTCCACAATATACCAATGTGAATGTGATGGGACTTTTTAACAATAAACGGAGACGTAAGCGTAGACATGGACACTGTTTTCACAATAAACCTATTAAATACATGGACGATGTCTCATTTGATCACTGCTACATTATATACATAAATAGTTGATATTAAAAATATGCTTGAGTTTCTGATTGACAATATCTTTGTGGTGTTTGGAGATGAAGTCCTCCAACAATTTGTCGGAAACCCAATGTGTACTGGCGTCATGATTTCATAAATATTATAAATTCTTTGGGCGAATATGCAAGGCGATGGGTCAAACATGAAAAAGAATACCATGACATTTTGTCAGAATGGGAAAAAGTATCAAATGGATGATATAATCTAGTATTAATCGATTGGAGACAATAACCATCTATCCTTCTGTCTTCAATTAAAGAATTAGATTACACAATTAATATGTACTGGTCCCAACTGACAAAGCAGGTAACAACAATGTCGTTATAAAGCCCATTTTTTCTGTTGTATTTTAGAGGAATTTGGATTTAATTCTGCAATTGCTAATCCAGCTTATACTCATAGTTCTCTTTCTAAGGAAGAAATTCTACAAAATCAGTTTTAATTATCTTTAACGTTCCCAACAATCAAATTGAATTTGAATTACCATACCTATACTGGATTCCTAAACTACATAAAATTCTTACAAAAAGATACAGAACGGGGCCGGGATTCATAAAACTTTTTAGCATATTCTTAAGTTTAAAAAATCACTTAATTTTTATATTTTTTACTTAAGTTCCCTAATTATTAAATTTGAAAGAAATACTTAAGTGTAATTCATAAACGTATTTACTGCTAAAGTAAAGTTTCCTCAGGAAGTGTTTTAAGTAGATAAGAAATACTCAAGTTTTCTTTATTAAAATGAAAATAATGGTGCACAGAAAAAATCTTAATATTTCATTAAGAAACCATGCTATTACATCCAACTAAAAACTCTTTTTGCCTTTGATATAATTATCAACTGGTAAGATGCAATACTGTGCAATGTTGATGGCATAGTACATTTCACTTGTGATATAATACATATGGAACAAATACCTCTATCACAAAAGAGTTTGTGTACTAATTGCGACCAGTTATTGTACTTAAGCGAGAAGCTCTGACTTTTACAATCGACAGCTTACGATTACATTTACACAATATTCGGAAGCTCTTTTGCGATATAAATATTTAGCTTAACAGTCAATTAAACTATAATAATGGGTCATTTTAAAGCACATATCACGTTGTCTAGGAAGGGAACGAAAATCACTGTATCCTTAACCCCTTCCCTTCTCACCTTGACCAACTCCTACCAAGTTTTCCTTTCCGAAATGTTTTTTCTTCCTTGTTTGATTCCTTCAGAAAACGCAATTGAAAGGAGATACTCTCTCTCGCGAATACGGTATTTTAAGTTATGTTATTCTGCCTCCCATCGTCTCTTGTGTTAATTGCATACAGGTAAATCATGTAAGTGCCCGTAACACCATACCTATGGCCTCTAGTAAGGTTTTCTTATCTATTATCAATTCCGGACCTCCGTACATAACGCAGATTTAAATGTCCAAGTAAGCCGTCGACTGTAAAAGTTAGTACTTCTCGCAAAAGTCCATCAGCAAAACTATTTTGTATTCATATCCAAATGAACTTTAAATAAAAGACACCACAGAGTCTGACACGTTTGTTTCATATTTGGATATTTTTCTAGAAAAAAACGTTTATTTTAACCTAACAACAAAACTTACTTATGTAGCTGTATACCGGTATCACATGCATATTGGGTTTATGTCTCTCATTTAATTCGATACGCAGGAGCATTCTCTACGTACGATGATTTTTTTTTACAACGAGGCAAGCTATTAACCAACAAGTTGATGAAACAAGGATATCAACGGTCGCATTTCGCAAGTTCTATGGTCGATACAATGACCTTACCAGCAAATACAATCTATTATTAGGTCAAATGCTGACTGAGGTTTTTCATACTATTTGTTAGGCCATTATTTACACACTGAAATTTCTACGGATTTTTCCGTTTACCCGATCATGACAAGGAGCATACAGGGGGTGTGACTGCTCGACAGGGGATGTTTACTCCTACATGGTACCTGATCCAGCCTCTGATGTTTTTGGGGGCCGTGTTTGCTCTGCTCCCGATTCGTATTGTTTAAATGGACTATGAGTTTGAATATTGTTCTTTATCTCCGTTTTTCATGAAGCATAATTTATTTGCTTTTGTTTTGCATGCTCTGGCCTTCAATTCATTCCACATTTAGATAAACCGACGACGTTTTATCCATTAATAATCATTTCTATTCCTACGCAGGGCTCTACATAGCGACTAATTTAGTCTCCATGGTGCCTTAAATTTTTGATTGGCGCCTAAAAAAAATTCATAAGTCGCCAAATTGGTGACCATTTTAAATTGTCTTGGCGATAGTCAAACTCCGGAAATTTTCACATTTTTAACATTTTTCCGAAAAAAAACGAAAAAAAATTTTAAAAAAGAGTAAATTATTTACATGTCGTGTTTTCTTAGGCACGTCATGGGTCCCTATATTATATTATCTTTTAAAGTTGGTGCCCTAGAAAAATTGCCTGGCGACTAAAAATTTGCATTGGCGAATATTTTTTTTTATAAGGCGCCAGCTGGCCCTAAATTTCATAAGCAACTTAGCGGCCTGCTACGTCGCTTAGATATATCCCTTTTATCTCAAAATAAAACATAATAAAGAGTCTGATACATATGTTTCATATCGGGATATATATTTTACTAGACAAAGGCGTTGATTACAATCTAGCAGCAAAACTATGAACAACTTTTATATAGCCAATATTCCTTACTTATGTAGCAATATATTATTATCACCTGAATATGGAGTTTATATCTTCCAGTTGATTCGATACGCAAGCGCATTCTTTACCTACGAATAATTTCTAAAAAGCAAACTATTGACAAATAATTTGATAAAACAAGGATATCAACATTTACTTTTAAAGACAACATTTCGCAAATTCTATGGGTGACACAACCTTTTTAGCAAATATAATCTATCTTTAAGTCGAATGTTGACTGACTTTTACATACAAATTGTTAGGTCATTTTTTTTTCACACTGCAGAAGATACTTACTGCTAAATGGCACCTGATCCCACTTTTGATGTTTTAGAGGTCCGTGTTTGCCTTGGTCCCAGTTTGTATTGTTCCAGTCAAAAAGGTGAAGATAATGAACAGTGATCGATCCAAAAAACAATCCACAAACAACGCAATTTTGCGATCAGGGCAAAAAAATACGGACCCTGGAAACTTCATAGGCAGGATCAGACGCTAAGGAGGAGCAAGCATCCCCTGTTGAACAGACTCACCCGCCTTGAGTCCTATGCAGTGATCAGGTTGACGGAATATTCCGTAGGCAAATTAAAAACAAAACCAAAAACAAAGGTCTATCAATTCGAATGAAAAAATTGTTTACAACGATATTTTTTTTTATATTGTTTGTTAAAATTCGGTTGAATTTAGTGTATATGAATGCTAAATTAAGATACTAAATTCTGTATATAATTTTTTCCCGAAAAAAATAGTCATGGTTACGATAGTAGAAATCGCTGTAAATTAAGCATCTGATGAAGTAAAACCTATATGGTTGAACAAGCATTTGCACTATCAAATTTCCTCCGGCCTCCTTCATGGTTAAATTTTGAGATATGGAGATACCCTGATTTCTAAATGTTATGAATTTCATTTTCATTTACAGACCCTCTTTATGTAGTTTCCCTGTAATGAACCCTAAATTTAGAAATTTTATGCATTGGTCAGTAACTGAATTTTGTGTTGTATTAAATATTTGCAATGCTGACCAATCAGCGAGGTTTGCGTTTTCATGTTTTACTGATCAAGCTGTACTTATAAAGCATCATTTAAAGACCTCGTTTCTCAAGTTTGAGAAATCTGTAGGCATCCTGACCTTAAGCGAATACTGCCTTCCTTTACATTTATGTTCTAGGGAACATGTGTTCCAATTTTGTTTGAATGAAATAGGAGTTTCACGTGTCTTTGAAAATTTAACGTTGAATTTGGTTTCTGTGTGTTGACGTTCTTGCTTTACACCTGATGCTTTTATAATACATCCGTCTTATTGAAACAATTCTCACATAAAAGTCACATATTTTTAATCTACTGCTGTTGTCCATGCATCAGTATTCATCTTCACCTCGATAGTTCATTGCCATCTTGATCTTATTAGAATGATGTTTTTTTTTTGGATATCAATCTTTATCAAAACTCGTTAAAACGAGCCAAAAAAAAAAAAAAATAGTTCTTGTGATTTCAACAAATACTCATTCTCTCTTTCAGCAAATTCAACAACCATGGTTTAAAAACTTCTAATTTCTTCAATTTTAAGTTTACACTTCGGTGTCAATTTTGTTTAAAATGATAAAACATGTAAACTTATATTGTTTAAGCTTTAAACAAATCAATAAAGGAAGTGTTACGATAAAAATGTGAAACCAATTTTTTTACAATTAATTTTCAGAATACCGGCTAACCTTTATGCAGAAGAGGGAAAAGGGAAAAAAAATACATTTACTGTAACTAATAAAAAAGAAAAATAAGTCAGTAAGTCCATCAACTGCGTAACTTGAATCATTGGTGGTCATTCAACAATGACGTTATAATCACACCAGAGATAAGAACGATGGATTGTGATGTCTTTCTTTTAATGTTGAGGGGTATTTCAAAAATGTATTAAACTTGTGTGTGTTTGGACAATTATTTTGGTAAGAGAGATAGATGAAGCATAAAAGGGTCGTTGCACAGCCTTAAAGGATGTTCTATGTGCTCACCAAACAACAATGTAGCAACCCACGTGTTGCATTGTCTTTGTTTCTTGACTGAATGATTAGATTTTTCATGGTTATACCACGGGCTATAATCAAATGCACAAAAAAATTGATTTATTTTAACAAAAAAATACTTTCTTTGGTTGTAAGTACGGGAATTAACGTTGCAGCCCTTGCAGAAAAAAAAATAATGTAATGTATATTTTTTTTCTGCAATAGTTGCAACGTTAATAACCGTACAAAGACAGACATTTTATTTTTTTATATTTATATCTGTGCAAATAATTTAAATGAAATAGTGTATAATTGATATGTACGTCATTGTAGAGGTGATCTGCGTAGTGGTGTTTACTGACTGAAAATCGGCAATTGTTTTTTTTTTTTTTAAGATCTGTTTGTTTGTTTATTGTTTAATGTCCTTGCCGAAAATTTTTCACTCATATGGACACGCCACCAATTGCCGGTGCAGAGCCCCAAATTTTGACCTATAATCGGCACTCAGGACCATTGAGCAGTGAGGGATCTTTTTCGTGCCAGTACCTACTGCGACACGGGACCTAGGTTTATACAGTCTCATCCGAAGGACCGGTCTCCACGTCCAACAGTGGGATTCAAACCCTCGACGTAAAGGTCAACTCTTTACTACGCGATTCTAGAGCGAACGCTCTACCCACTGCGCCACGCGGGCGACGGTTTTCTTAAGAAAAAAAGGAGATAATATTCAGTAGATTTAACTATTTATATTTATTTCAAATCATTGCTAAGCGGTACTGACTGTCATGAATGCATTTTTATCACTATTTTGCTGTAGAGAATGAAGAATATAATACATTTTGTTCAATTGCGTGTTTTGTGTTGTCTGTGTGAGTATGTGTATGCGTGTGATTTAAATATTAATAGGCTTAAAGAAGAGATGTCATTCTCGTTTCGCAACAATGTCTATTGTCGTGTGCTTCGTAGTTTGTGTCCGTTCTGAATATCCTCCAATAATCGATCTATGATACAATCATCCTCCATCTGTTCCCTTTTCGCTGATGTACCTGAAAAGACAAAAAATACACAATATATATACTCTTATCTCAATTAAGATCACAACTTTTCTTAATTATATTGAAATTTCTAATTTTATAATATACTTTTAGCATGTTTCTTTGTTATTTCCTCTTCTTGCTTTTACCTGCGCTCTGCCAGTTTTCCTTATTGTTTCCTTTGCAAATTTTCCTTTTGAAGAGTTCATAGAAATGCATTTATAAGTAAAAAAGAATTCTATTTTTATCAAGATCAATTAACTAGGGATCCGTATTTACTTTACCTTTTGACATCGTTTAATATTATCACAGAATATATTCATGTCGTGTATACACTCATCTATTTTGAAACTTTTCTCTTTTTCACAGAAGTAACAAACAAGTTGCTTTGTTAATTCACTTATTTTCTCTAAACCCTCATCCAATGATGTCATTTCCTTTTCTGCTTCCTGTAATTATCAATATTTATTTGTCCATATGTTTCTAGAACATCAGGCTGACCGTTTAGATTAAAAGAATATTTCATTGTGTAATTTTAATCAAATCTTAAAATGGTTTTATTTTACTTGCCTGTACAAACATTTCAAGTTGCTTCTTGACGTCATCGGGACATTTTTTCAGATCTCTTTTCAGGCTGGTAACATTGCCCTTTGCCTCCTTTACTTCCGTTGTGAGTGAGTCCACTGTCAAACTTTAAAATTCTTAAAGGTTTGTAAAAGGATTTTATTTTGATGTTCAAAGATTATTGCTTATCATCACCATAAAAGGGTTTGCTGTTATGTTAATAACTATGATATTATACATGCTATTATTATACCATTAAGTGTATTTTTCTTTCATTTCTGCCTATAATTTATTTTGTATTATCAATGAAGCGATTTTATAGGATTTTTTAGCCTTAGGAAAAAAAAATGATTATGAATGCCGAGTTTGGAAATTTGACATACTTTGAGGCTATGGTCAGATGTTCAGACATCTCCTCAACAAATGATAAAGCGTCTTTGTTTTCTTTTTCATCTTCCTCAACAAGATAATGTAAAAGAGTTACCCTTGGTTTGTTAGATCTTGTGTCCATCAATTTATTTAAGGAATCTATCCGAAAACCCATTGCGTTGCCTGCATACCCACCCTAGTGATAAATGGATGATTTGTAGTTTTTTTCATGTGTAAAAATAATATTGTTTTTTTCAATTATTTACTTGTAAGAAGTATTAATAATTAAAACATGTAAATGTTTTAATTCTTTTTACCAGATATTGTTGATACAAGTACAAAAAACATGAACTCTATAAACAAACGATTTAAACGATTCTTCTTTTTCTTGATTCACTGTTTTATTTCTATAATTTTCTGGAAAAAATCTACAGCCAAGAAAATACCTACCGCATTCATGAAATCTCCAGTATGTAAAACATATCGTAAGAACACTTTGAGAGATTCATTCTCCAGGAGACATTGGCATGTTTTTACCACAGCGTTGATATTTGGTAGAAGATTGTCCATTGTGACACGAAACTCATCTTTAAGCACAAGACCGTTAATACGGATTCTGTAGGCGGGTAACTCGATCAGATTTAAGTAGAATTTCTCTGCATTTCCAAGTTTCTCCTTATCTCCTTCAAATTCTTCAAGCATGTTAACCTTATAGAAAAAAGATGGTATTTAAAAAAATGATTGATTCGAGCTTTCTATAGGTAGACTTACACATTAGTGAGATGAGAAATGAGAGTAACTCTGTTTACAAATCATATTCCAACCAGAATTCAATGCACTGATACCATGTGAAAAACAACAGATGTGAGAAACGTTTTCCCCATCTGAATAGTAAAAAACAAGTCTAGATGACCATGGACCAAAACTCACATCTGAATCACTTTGGTCCTGCTGTTTTACATCAGCTTGGATGTATTCCCTTGTATTTCCAATCGCTTTTTGTATCCCCATCCTATATACAGGGACCATGATTTGAAAAAAAATGAATCTACACTATCAACGGATGGTTCCACATTAATATAATAAATCATGGCTTCCCTGTTCTTGAGAAGAGGAGTTTTAAAGATTTTGTCCCTATATAATCCCTACTGTGACCCCACCCTACCCCTTGGGACCATGCTCTGAACAATTTACAATCTAAAATACCCCGGAAAGCGTTTACCAATGTTTCATGTTTTCTGGTCCAGTGGTTCTTGAGAAGATTTATAAGGTTTTTCCTACATATTTCAATGTAAAAACTTGATACCCTATTATCGCTCCACTCAACCCCCGGGAACCAAGATCTGGACAAAATATAATGGACACAAACTCAGGAGCTTTTATATAACTTTCATCTTCTCTGGTCCAGTGGTCATTGAGAAGAATTTTCCTATAGATTTCAAGGTAAAACTTTGATCTCCTATTGTGGACAACCCTACCCTCAGGGGACATGATTTGAACAATTAACAATCTAAACGTTTTCAGGAAGCTTTCACAAATATTTAGCTTTTCTAGTTCTAATCCAGTGTCCTTGAGAAGAAGATTTTCAAAGATTTTTTCTTTCTATTTCAATGTAAAATTTTGTTTCCTTTTCTGTCCCCATCCTTGCTTTGTAACAAATTTAGACAAGTCGTTTCTCAGAACAAGTTAAAAATGTGAAAAGTTTACAAACGAAAGGAGAGAGATAGAGAGACAGACGGATAGACTCCGGACAACACGTGATCAGAGCTTTTAGTTCTGGTGAGCTTACAATAGGAAATATGAAAAAAATTATTTTAAGGGTGGAAGATGTAATAGATGATTGGCGGAGCTGCCTTACAAACAACGGTTTAGTGATGCTAAAACAATAAGAAATGATTAAATCATGGAGAACGTAGAGGCTTAGACATACAAACTGGGGTCAGTTGTATTTAGTAGACTTTCAGTTCATGGTGTGCAAGTCTATGTTCTAAAGAGAAATAGAAAACAATTCGAAGGAGATGATTAGAGCAATTATTTTTTTTATTACTTTTTCAGATAAATAAACTAATCCTATCTTTCTCTTCCTGAAAAGTGCTTTAAAAGTGCTTTTACTCGCGTTTGGGCGTATTTCCTACTCTCCATCGTTATTTATATTGTTTAGAGGTCCGTGTTTGCTCTGCTCCTATTTTGTATTGTTTAATTGACTTTTGAGCTTGAATACTGTTCGTTATCTCCATATATTTCATATTAAAGCAAAGTAGTTACTCATTTTCCCAAGCAAGTTTCGGTTTGAGAACAGACTCCTCTTAATTTCTAAACTTATCTTTTTTATCAGTTGGGCTAGTCTCTTCTGTACACACGGTAACTTCTATTTCTAACCACTGATATAAAAGATGGAAATTTCATAGTCTATTTTTGTTTCGTTTTAAGTGGGCTAAATTTCATTCAATGGTAGTTAAACTTAGTTTTGTTTAATGTTTCCAATAACATACTTGCACCACCAAGCTTTAAACTATAGTTAAGACAGATATTTTCATTCCAGTAACATTTTACATGCAGTTTAAAATGCAGAGCAAAATTTATTACATTTTCCCCGAAATAACAGCATAGGCTCACTATTCCACAGAACTGCCGTCATATTGCATATTGACGTCATGTCTTAATAGTTAGAAAAGTGACTGCAATGATAATTAGGTAAGCCTTAAGGTCAGACGAGACGTTCTTCAGATATCTGTTTTGTATACCTTGTATTATATCAAAAGCTATTCATAATTGTCATTCTCTTGTGATTTCTAAATTGTTTTCAATGTTTTGAACGTTTAAGTACACCTAAAATTGTGACATTGGCAATTCAAACGATTACCCTTAAGGATTATAAAAGGAATATCACTCTCTGGTCTCTTGCCCAAATGCCCTGGTAAAGTACGCAGGGGTAATAAGGAAGCATACAAAATATTCTACCTTGACTTAATCAGTGCTACATTATGACGTCATAGTAGGCGAGATGACGTCAATTTTAGAATACAAGTTTTCGTAATATTCATATTTAGAGATGTAATTTAACTCTAGAAAATGAATAGAAACGTGTAAACATTAACAAAAATAAAATGTTTTTATTTTGTTATGCTGTATTTGTCATTTTGATTAAAATCTACCACCGATGACGTCGTATGTGTACTTCAAGTAACTTGGGAATTGATCATGTCGTGTAAAGAGAATTTGGCTAAGACGGCATGTACAAAGATACGTAAAATGGAGTTTAAAAGCAAATATCCTGAATATTTTGTGAAATTCATATGGAGTTCAGTTACTAAAACAGGTATGCTAATTTATTTTCATCGATTGTATTCTCTTCGAAGACAGTCAGCTATATACGTATCTCGGTCGGCCTTTCCTCTGTCATTTGTGACAAAAATAATGCAGCAGAACAACAATAAGCTGTATATTTCAAAACATAAGATTTGTACAGATGGAAAGTTTGCCTCCTAAAATACTTGGAAAGTGCTGCTAGAATCCCGAGTTAAGCATGGTTTTACGAAAAATCTCGGTTTATATGTATAAAATTCAAAACATAGGGTAAAGTTTCGTGCGAATGTGTGGAATTATTATTTTACTGACGGGACAGTGGGATTCTAGCAGCACTTTTTAGGCAAAATAGATGTTTTCCAACTATATTATTTACTCAAAGAAATTATTACACTTCGGGGTATTGTTGTTCTGTTAGCTTTTTTACTAAGGAAAATTTCGCTATTAATAGAAGTCACGTGATGCCGTGGTGGTGGTGCACGTCTTTGCGTTAGACACTCTTTTATCTTTATGCAATAGATAATAATAGTTTACATTTATCAGCGGTTTTGGTAAATTATCAAACTTAATTTTCTTTAAAAAGTCTAAATTTCCAGAGAATTGACTTACAGTACCGACCAGACACAACCTAACACCAGAGCGAACCCAAAGCGCACCCCGGGTTCGCTTTCTGGGTTCGCTCGGGATCCGCTACAGGTCCGCTTTCAGAAATTTTGGGTGCGCTCTGGGTTCGCTTCGGGTTCGCTCTGCGTTCGCTCGGGGTCAGCTCTGGGTCCGCTAGAGCGAACCCGGCGTTCGCTTTCTGGGTTCGCTTTACGCACTCATGCGCGAAGCGGACCCCGCTTTAATCTTGCCGTCAGTAAGCTCCGCCCCTTGTTTATTCCAAATACAGGAGTGAAATCGATCATTGTTGTTTTTGTGGCGATCGATACAAGTGCATGTGCAGTGGCTGCAATGTTATTGTTGACAACATACACGAATGATCACGTTTTACACAAAATAGTTAAAAATATTTAGGATTGGATATTTAAAAAAAAACAACAAAAAACTTATTAGTAGATATTTTAGATTAAAAATATTTACTGCTGCAATTAATCGACTTTGGATAACTGAAAAAAAAATATAGAAAAAAATATTTTTGAAACTACATGTAAATAAGATTTAATAGGTATTTTAGATTACAAATAATTATTAATGTAATTCTCCGACTTAGAATTTTTTTTATCTTTTTGATACGTAAAAATGTAATTTATGATTGAATGCAGCATGTTCTATCATATGATATAGGTTGACTGTGAGTTTTGATTCTATTGGATTTTATAATATGCAGTATGGGAGTAAAAAAATTTTAAAAGTGGCCTAAATAATGAATGAATACTTATATTCATCTTCCCATTTATTAAATTAAAAATCAGCATTTTTTTTTAAAAATTCATTCATCTGCAGAAACTACATTAATAATAAGTATCAGGGATAAAAAGTAACCCCGACAATCATGTGTACATTTGTCGACTAATTATTTATGTAAGTATTGGGAATTAATAATTTTTTTGCAAAAATGTACATTTCTGATGTATTGGTATAAAAATATCATGACCACAATAAGAAGTTAACGGGACCCATCATCAGAGAAAAAAAATAGTTAAACATCTTAAATACGCTTTATTATTATTTCAAGTTACGCTATTTATAAGAATACAATACTGTACGACTTATTATATTGCTTATTTACTACCGATAATTAGTTCGTTCAATAATGTACATGTAAATCGCGCGTTGATTTTTTTTTTCTTTTTATTTCAGTTAATAATAATTAAAAAAAAAAAAAAAAAAACAAGGTAAATCAAGCTTTACATTATTTTTTTTTTTGTAATAGATAAATCAAAATAATACCATAGTAGTTTACGATTGGACATACTGTACATGTACTTTTATGCTGTTCTTTATTTATTTATTTATTTTTTATTTATTTATTTATTTATTTTTTACTTTTTTCAATTAAGAAGATTAATAATTTTGATGTTGATCTGGATTTAAACAAAAATGTAAATTAGAATTATAAAAATAAAATAATTGAATGAAAGCACGTATATATACATACTCTTGTGCAGTATCTTGAGATAATGAAATGTTATAATTTGTCAAAATACTTTTTTTTTTTTAGTAACAATTGTGATAACCATTATTTCCTTATATACATTAAAGAACTTTATGTCTGATAAATTTATGCAATATAAATAAATGGATTTTAAAAATAAAAAATAAAGAAAATAAATGTGTGAATATAACATGCTACCTAGATATTAATTTATAAATATAAATATTTTTTAATCGTGTTAATAATAATTTCACACTGTACATAAACATGCTTTGCTTGTAGAATGTTTTATTTACATCGAATGACAAACTGGCATGCTGATCGGTCGACGCGCTGATTGGTTAACACGTCTTATCGCTAATCCTGATTGACAGATCAGTTACGCAACACCGAAGGCGCGTTCGCTTGCTGGGTTCGCTACTGAATTTGGGGTTCGCTTTCGGCGTTCGCTCTGGGACCGCTGCGGGTTCGCTCGGGGTGCGCTCCGGGTTCGCTCGGGGTCCGCTATAGCGAACCCCAAGCGACCCGAAGCGAACCCAGGCAGCGAACCCGGGGTGCGCTTTGGGTTCGCTTTCTGTTAGGTTGTGTCTGGTCGGTACTGTATATGCTTCCTTAACATACCCGCATACCTCAATTTTTGGTCACGAAACTTGTTTAAGTAGCTATACTTCAATGACAAACTCTCGGGGAAAATTATATATTTTTGAGGAAATTATCGTCTGGCCTTAACCTACCCGTGCGATTTCTGGGACTGTACAGGAACTACTTTGCGTCTGATAGAGTTGTCCCTTGTGGACCAAGAAAGACGTTTCAGATATTGTAATTTGACTGTTTTACATATTTGGTTAAATAAGATTGTACTGTACCTCATGTATTTTATTCAATCGATCGTTTTCTAAAAACATATATGCTTAATTTATAATACCTCTTCTTCCTTTGGAAGTATTTTCTGTAACCCTAGTAAACGCTCCCTGCCGATGACTGCTACATCACCCCTCTCTATCATTGAAACGATTTCCCTATGCCTACACTTAAATTGTTTCAGGAAGATGTTTACGTTCATACTTCGTTTAACATCAAGAAGCAGTATCTGTAAGAAAGTTTTCTTTATGAAGTATTTTAATTGTCTCTCTTTCATCGGAAAAGAAGCGAAAAAATGGAAGGAGATATTTAAAGAAATAAGAACATAAAAGGGTCCTTGATGAAAGAAACACGCAGAAGTAAAGATTTTAGCATTGCTACTGACAGTTTATGTACGAGGTACCTCTCGTTCATCTTGACATGATGTTTAAACTTAATTCAAAAAATATTACCACTTATACGAGCCTGATCTCGGATAAGTGACTTTATTTCAGTAACCCTAGTAATATTTATCTATTCCGGATAAGTTACGTACATTCGGATGAATATAAATTTTCACCCTTAGTCACAAGCTATCATTCCGGATAATTTAGGTCCATTTGTATATAGTCTAGAATGCGACACATATTCTTACGCTCATTCCATTGTTTATCCTTTTGCACATGTAAATTGAAATTCAGGATTTGAATTTGTGCATTGGCTTGTAATTGACAAGCAGTTGACTTGATTGATATTGAATTGATTGATTGAATGATGATTGATTGATTGAATGATGATTGATTGATTGAACTTGATTGATTGAACTTGATTGATAATTGATTGGTGACGTTCATGCACTTGTGACCTACCCAGTGCATGATCCGCCCGATTTGGGTCGTCACATTTGTTGTATTGATTGTTGATTGTGGGGCAGCCCTGTGGTAGCCCCAGCAAATTGATCACCGCGGCCAGAAGCGCCAAATTACACAAGCGAAATAATATCTGTTGTTTGTTTGATTAATAGGGAATATGCAATAAATATATATGATTGGTGATGTGCATTTATATGCATGTACTTGTTACCTATAGTGAATCTTACCTCTGTGGGGAGTTTAATTTTCTTTTCTTTCTTTTTCTGGAATTGCTTCCGGCAGAATTCTTGTTCTAAGGTCTCGTGCTTCACGGGCACTTTATCTTTCATACTGATAACTTCCTTCCAAACATTTCCACCAGCTGAGGGTATAAAGGTTATTACAAATTTGCTAATTTTTTTTAGCAGAATCTTAAATCTATTGATTCAAAAAATCTCCCTTGCAATACTATTCATAAATAGCCAATTCTTATTCTAAATAAAATAAATTTCCACATTAATATTTATTCAAATTCTGAGTAAAATAATATAGTGAATTCATGTATCCATCTTTGCACTTACATGAAATACTACGAGGAGGTATCTTGGTCCAGTTGATTGTTTTCAATTTGCGTTTGGGAGTGTGAGTTCACACATTACAGGACCCCTGAGGGTTTCTTGATGAAGGGGTGACCGCTATACCTGGGAGCGGTGGTGGTGGAGGTGGCGGTGATAATCCTAGTGGTGGTGGGGGTGGAGGAGGGGGAGGCACTGTACATTGTGGTGTAGGAGGAGGTGGCGGTGCTGGAGGTGGTGGCAATAATCCTAGCGGTGGTGGGGGTGGAGGAGGGGGAGGCACTGTACATTGTGGAGGGGGAGGTGTTGGTGGTGGTGGTTGTGGTGGAGGAGGAGGAAGAGTTGGAGGCACCACACTTTCTGGTAGTGATACGTCTTTTCCACAAAGAAGACATTTGTTGACATATGTTACGTCCATCAGAAATGCTTTCTTAACTGTCTTTTCAATAAGTTTCCAACAATCGTCACTGAAAAGAAGTTCGGGTTTAACGTTTATGAGAGCCAAAACGTGTCAAAATTAATCAACTCACAGATTAATTAAAGAAAAAAATCGTTTTTGTCATAGCATAATGAACTACATGTAATCGTGACGTTCTCTTTTTATAATAAAAACTAGTAAACGGAATATATGCGATGTTTTTTTATGAATGTGAACAAAATGAAGAAAAAAAAAATCTTACCTACTTGGGTCTTCTGGCTCCGTGTGTAGGAGTGTTTGTAATATATTCAGAAGCATCTCAGCCAATGGTGTATTGTAAACCTAAATTTAAGGCAATTCTATTTACTCAAAATTTTCACTATTCAATTGATCTAACACACGTACATATGCAATTTCACTTAGCTTTTTCTTAAAGAGAAAGTAATCGTTAAGAAAATTTGATACCAATCTTGTTTGTTTTGAGGGAAAAAAGTCTTCCTATCTTCCTATACTTTTAAATCCAATTTTATGGGTAAGAATTTTGAGCTGGGAAATGGAACTGTTCTAATAAACAGTTTGCTTTAAAACTTTACGTGCTACACCTTGACGATTAAATATGTCTTTAAAAAATATGAATGTTGATTTCTCTGATAATTTGATAAATCACAAAAAATCAATGTTAATTATACCTTATCAGCAGTGTTGCGTCGAGGTCCTTGTACAGATATAAAATATTCCTATTATAGAATTATTTCTCTATAAAAGTGAACAAATCCACAATACAAAAGAGAGAAAAAAAAAAACTAACCTTGTAATAGAGAGCATTGAATACCTCCCTCACACTGTTTATGTCAATCCTGGCTGGACTCAAAGTCGCCATTGCCTCGTCATTTGAGGCTTTCTCGTCGTCAAAGACATCGCACTGGATGATCGTTTTCTCGTCGTCCTCGTTTCGCATATCATTGATCACATCAAGAAGGTTTAAGCCTGAAAATTATAACAAGCATCATTTTTTTTTGTTTATCAGCATTATATCATAGGCCCGTAGCAACAGTTTCAATAGTGTTAAAGGGGGGGGGGGGGGGCAACACCCCCATTAACTGTCCAAATCCTGGAATTTACCCATTTACTCGGTGACCATCAGGTCCACCTCTCAATTAACTGAATGACATAGTTTCATGCAGTTTTACATCATACAGATTAATGATAAATGTACATCTTACCAATAAATTCATTGCGGATTCTTACTCTCTCCTCCAATTCTTCATTTGCCACAATGACACAATTAACAAAAGCCATTAATGGTGTTCTGTAGGGAACCAAGTCTGCCTTTTTCAATTCATTTACGGTCACACTACCTTTGTTTCTTCATCATCTTGAAAACAAATATAAGATGATAGCTATGGGGACCACCTGACATGCATTTTTAATAAAAATGATATTTTGATAATTGACAAAACCATTTAATACAAAATTCATGATTTCAAATATTCTTCATGTTTTTCATTGAAGTTAAAGATACGTTTCAATAAAATTTAAAATAAAATCAGATACTTTTTTTTAAATATTGTTTCTTTACTCAATGCTGTTCACTTACCTGCGTTGATTTCAATTTTCCATTGACATTACCATTATTTTCATTCTAAAATAAAATATTTAGTAATCTAAAATAGATGGAAAATGGCCTATTGATATACCTTATAACTGTCCAGAGCACCCATTGCTACACTGTATCCTTCACTGGAATATATACACAATGCTGAAAGTAGTTCAAATAATTGCTTTTTCACCATTGCATGGCTTGTGCCCAATGCTTGAAAATAATAATGACATATTATCTATATAGAGGAAATGAAAAACAGTAATACTTATTTTTAAACATTTATTGTTTGGCGTTGTTGGTCGTGGCATAATATACATGTATAAGCAGCAAAGGGTCGCCAAGCAGGGCAGACCCAAAATTCAAGCAACAACACAATACAAAGCAAATCAATTATTTGGCTGTTCCAGGTTTACCGCAAACAGTCATTTACCTTTAAGCTTATTAATGTTTTTTAATTATAAAAAAGTTTTGAATAAATTCAAATATAGCAACAACAAGCATAAAAAAAGCAGCACAATCAAGCAGCATTTGTTTGTTCCGGGTTGACCGCGAACAATGAAATAAATTGTTAATGTATTTACATTATAAAATATCAAGTCAATGTTCACAGTTCAATGTCTTCAAAATATCATACACAGTCAGATGCACAAGGTTGAAACATCAATCGAATGGATGGGCGCAAATGCCACATGACCTAAAACTTAAAAGTTTAAGGTCACCCCACACATGGGGAGCCCCATTCAACTGACCCACGACCAACATGTAATGGTAACCACCCATCTTAACAGTGGGTGTCAGGAAATACTGACCCACACCCACTGTTAAAATATTCAAGACCCCCCCTGTATGTTGTTCAAGAATACAGAATTGCCTAACGGATTTAGGTGCACCTTATCACTAGCCAAAAAACACTCTATGTTCCTAATGAGATCTGGGTGCTTGATATAAGCCCCTCCTAGATGAAGTACCTGACAAGCAGCTGCCCTATTCAATCGTACACGCGCCCGTTCCATGGCAGAATTGTCTAATGAGTGTCTGTATGTAAGGCGTGGCAAAATTTGGGACCAAACAAGTCTTGTATTGGGGAGGAGCTGCGATAATTTTTCTATATCTTCTTTCGTTATTGTACTAAGCTTAAACAAAGGTAAATCTGGTTCCCCCAAATCGCCCCCCCCCCCCACAGTGAATGAGCAAGAAGTCGGGATAATCTTCATATTTGACTAATAACAGTACTTTTTTCTTTAAATTAATTAACTTTAAACCTGAGTAGCCTTGCCACCAGAAATCCATCCCTAACCTTTCCAATCCTAAGTGAACCCCTCCTGTCCTAAGCAAGGCGGCCTGAAAGGCATGCTTAACTATTGATGACCCAACACACCAAACAGTAGAATGACCTGTAAAACATAAATTTTACAAACATAATTTCTTAATAGGGCAGCGAATATAAGACTTGTAAACTTGTGACTTCCATCTACCTGCCTCCCTAATATAATCTGGATCACACCCTTATTGGTAAGCAGTAGTTGCAGCCCCGATTCTAAAAGAATGGGCTTTATAGCTACAGCTCTGAAACCCAAGAAGATTTATTGCTTTATGTAAAACTGCTGTAAATTGATATCTGGTTAGAGGACAATGGTCAAGATGGCAGAATGATGGCCTATTGACTGCAGGTCTTATAGACAGAAACTCTAGCATGTACCTAACTGGGCACTGGAGAGTACCAGTTTTTTCAATGCAAATGGTAACCCTTTCCCATACTGGTCATTTTTGGAATGTCTTATGGTCAAATACATTTTAGAATTGTCACATCAAAGTTAATGTCTGACCTATGAATGATAGTATCAAAACTATTTCCCTTTGACAGTGTTAATTCCCCAACTCTCAAAAACCCAAAAAATGCTAACATGTATGCCGCTTGAAAGAGACGAGATTCATACAAATTTGTACAGACTGATGATAATATGTGAATTATTTTACACAGTACAGAAGGGGTAATTGGAAGTCTTGGATCTTTCTTAACTGATAATCTCTTCATGCCTTCTAACATCTTACAAACCAAAATATTCTTTGTGATATCAACTAGACCTCTGGACTTGCACTCAAAACTTATTGCTGATAGATACAATCTAGCAGTTGATGAAGTAAACTTTTTCAGAGATAAATATGCTATAAATTGAACAACATGCTCTGGGGTTGGAGGCCAAATATTTGAAAAGCTAAATTCATCCCTAAATTTTTGAAATGCAGTTATTCCAGTATCGTATGCTAGCTTTGTATTCTTTGATAAGGAGGCATCCAATAGTTTTTCTACTTGCAACTGCAAATCAAATGAAGAAAATTGGTTGGAATGGGTTCTGGACTTTCCTTTGCTTCTGGAGCCAATTCCCTGAACCGCCACCACTGCTTGCGAGAAATAGAATCAGCAATACTATTATTACTACTAATAATGTGTTTGGCTTAAAAAATACAATTACATTCCATAAGCATTAATACCAATTGCCTAACTAGCTTCATTACTCTCTTGGACTTGGAAGTTTGTTTGTTTACTATTCTGACTAAAGCAAGATTGTCAATGTGAAACAAAACCTTTTTGCACTTAAGGTCATGACCCCATAAACTAATTGCTAATACTAGGGGAACTAGCTCTAGAAATGTCATATCTCTAAGAATATCAGTCCTTTGCCATGGTAATGGCCACTGAAAAAACACCCATTTACCCTGAAAATATGCACCACATCCAAGCTCTTCACTTCCTGCACTATCTGTATATAATTTTAGTACATCTGAACTTATCCACTCTTTATCTGGAAAATAGGAAATCCCATTGAACTCCTCTAAAAACTTAGACCACATATATAAATCCTCCTTCAACTCAACTGATAACCTTACATGATAATGAGCTTCTGAGGCACCACTCATAGCATCGTAAAACCTACGATTGAATGCCCTACTGGACCTTATTGCTTTTCCAAAGAAATTTAACATTCCTACTAATGATTCTAGTTCTTTCAATAAAACTGATTTTCTTGCCAAAAAGTCATGTATAATTTGTTTCAGAATATCAACTTTTGCCTGAGGGATCCTAATCAACATATTAATGGTATCAATCTCTAATCCTAAAAATGTAAGTACAGAAACAGGGCCAATGGTCTTATCCTCTGCTAATGGAATACCGAGCTTAATACACATATTTATAAACTCTGACATTAGTTTTTGACAATTGTTTGTTCCTAACCTTCCAGCAAAAATAAAATCATCAAGATAGTGATCCAATGAATCTAACCCTGACCGAACTTTTGTTAACCAATGCAGAAATGTGGCAAAAGTTTCCCAAATTTTGCAACTTATTGAGCACCCCATAGGTAAACACTTATCTATGTAAAATAAAGAATCAATTGAAAAGCCCAACAAATCAAAATCACTTGGGTTTACAGGAATAAGTCTAAAAGCACTTTTGATGTCTACTTTACCAAGCAAGGCCCCTTTCCCAAGATTAGCTATCATTTCAACCACATTGTCAAATGATGAGTAATGGACAGAACATAAATCTGGGTCTATGAAGTGATTTATGCTTTTGAACTTTGGATATGAAAGGTGCATGATCATACGCCACCCCCCATCTGACTTTGGTACTATTCCTACAGGTGAAATATGGAGATTAGCTAATGGAATATTAAGAAAAGGACCCATAATCCTACCCATCTCTACCTCTTTCCTAACTTTATCCAACAATTCCTCATGATGATCAGAGGCTGATGTTAAATTTTTTGACATACAATGAATCCTTGGACCATTGTAATGTAATCTAAATCCCTCATAAAATCCCTGTTTTAATTCAAGTGCTGCAATTTTATTTGGGTATGTTTCAAGACTTTCAATTAACCTGTCTACATTAATTGGTGTTTTTCCCAATTCCCACAGGTCTGGCGGAATATGAGTAATGATAGTTAGTGCTGGGCAAGTTATGCCTTGGAAGCTTTGATCTGGGAATTTGTGCCTGTGGTCCACGGGGGCGAAAACGAATAGGAGCACCTGATGATAAGGAAGGAATTTTGGTATTTACCTGACCATAGTTATTCCCATAATTGCCTGATTGAATTTGAGCTTGAGGGTAAGATGATGCCCGAGGGTACTGTGAAACTGGATGGTTACCTCGACATTTGATGCACACATGGTTATAGGAACATATTGGGCGCACACAAATCCCTTTATAATTGTAATCAAAACATGTGTATGTTGACAGAGAGGGGACTGTGCTTGGGGTTTGAAATGCATTTGTTGGGCACATGTAAATAAGCCACAACTCATTGTCTACATTTCCCCATGGAATTGCTGGATTAAGGCTACGACGAAGACGAAATTGCTCGTCATATTTTTTGAAACCAAGACCCCCAACCCTTGATGCTCCCAACCTAACATCATGCATGTATTTGAATAACCCTTGAACTGAATCAAGGTGAACTGCGGAGTAGATGCTTCTATATATAATAAAGGCATCCGTCCATTTTTCAATGTTATCAATTTTGACAGATGGTTTATTAGTTTCCCTTGTGAGGAGTTCCCCCTTTTCATTAATGTAGATAGATTTTTCTGAGGGTACAGCATTAGTATTGTGAAGCAGCAAAGCAAGATCTACATAAGCTGAACTTATTATTTTTGATTTAATATTTTGTGACACATTAACTGCAAGCTGATGTGTAGTACTTTGAAGCATTTGAGGTGTACCTTGTGATTCACCCATGGCATTCTGAATAACCGACTCTGAGGTACAGGGGGTGATGTCGCAGAAGATTGCACACCTGCAACTGTCGTTGTAGGGCTTTGAAAACCAACAGTCTCGCTATTTTTGTTGAGTTGTTCAAAGACGACTGGAACCATCTCAGACTCTTTTTCAACCTCTGCTGGGGCGACTTTGGGTTGTTTAGGTCTTGGCTTGGTTGCTTGCCTTCGCAATGTCGTATCCTTGGTCCTCTTTGATTTGACCCATGGCATTGTGATATCACAAACAAAATAACAATAGCAAAAATTACTTTTTAAATTTACACTAAAATTTTCTACAAAATATATAAAAGATTTAAAGTGTACAAGCCGCGTTTGTTCGAATTTTCTTAACGATTTCAATCCCACGAAAATCACCCTTTAAATACAGCTAAACTAAGCCATCGATGTAAACAAACATCACCAATGTGTCTAAAATTATTCTTTCAAACAAGGTTTTAGAAAAATAAAGCAGGATTGAGATTATTTTTTGGAAATTTTCAAGAGCTTAAAATTATGCTACCTTTCAGTTCGAAGCGCATGTAAAAAAGGATGCGTATACCTAACCCGATTTTGTACGCCGAACTCGAGCAAAAAAATTCCCCATAAGATAAAGGCATCTATATTATATTCATATAGATGCTGTTATTTTAAAAAAAAAGACAGACAAAAAGAAATTAAAGAGAATAAATAAATATAAAATTAAAAATAAAATGTAAAATCATCAACATTCTGCGTTCAACATACATATGGAACTCTGCTTAAATCCATTCACAGTCGAATGCAATCGTGAAAAAAAAGTTAAAGAAAATGAACAATCCGCACAAAAGATATACGAATACCACTTGATGATATGATCTTAAATGTATATTTCCTAATCTTTATTACTAGTTTCATATTTGATCAGTACATGTATTTTGACTCGTGCTAAATTCAGAATTGGCAAGAAAACAGAATTGACAGTAAAAAAAAAAATTTTTGAACCCAGACGATTGATATTATAAAATACTTTCCAAAAACCAATAAAAATGTAAGGTACATATAGTTCAACAGATTCGTAATAACAATTAAGGACAGGGATTTATCAGTCTATTTGGGAAACGCCATTTTTGGGGGGAATTGGGAAAAAAATTATCGGCTTTTTGATGAAATTGGGAAAAATTAAAAATGTTGCTTAAATCATGTATTCAGGTGTAATTCATTTAACATTTCAGCATGAACTCTAATATGGGCAACTAAACAGACAATTAAATATGATTCAACTTCATACAAGATCAATTATGAATAATAGACTAATAAAAGTAAAATTGACTTCAATGAGTATTAATTAAGTGTTTATACAACTTAGGGTAGTACATGTGTGTATGAGATTCCAATTTAGGTCATTATAGAATCTGTTTCTGGAGATTATAATCCTCATGCATCCTCAAATTATACTAAGTACACATTTTCTCAAAGTCCTCTTTTAATATGTATTGATGCAAAAAATATATTTTTTTTCTATTTGAAATAATGCCTACAGTCCTTACCATTCACTCGTAGATCAATTGAGTAGGTAGAAATAACTTAATAAATTATATAATTACACAATATTACCATTTTCAGAAAAACGGAGGAAATTCGGATTAAAAGTTGGCGATGTTTTCAGTGTTTTTAAACATCTGTTATGACTGTAGCTTTGCTAAATGAGTTGAATGGATGAAAATTACAGACATTCTGACAATTTTACTTCGTGTTTTTCCAAGAATATTAGATATAAAATCTTTGTTCACCAATTGGGAAAAAAATACTGCCAAATTGGGAAAAACTGAACTCATTTTTAATTGGGAATGGGGCCGAATTTCGGCTCCTGAGAAGGTACTGATAAATCTCTGAAGGAAATCTCACCGCATTCGATTAATCTGATTTGATGGGGATGTAATTCATAATTAAGTGACACCCTCTATGTCTGCTTCGGACATCTGACGGGAAAAAAAAACTATACCTTTGACAAGCTTCCATTCTGAACAAAGAAAGATAACACCTCCTTAGAATTTACCAATTTAGTAACACAAACAACAAATTCCAAAAGATTTACGGCTTCGGAAAATTTTGTAACTCTCCGGTTTCCGATTACGTCGACGACATCTAACAAGGCATCAAGTCCGCCTGAATTCAGAAACTCTAGCGTCCAATTTTTATCCAGTTTCTTTATTTTCTTTTTGAGAGCGGACAAAACATTAAGGGAAGGGTCCTGCAGCAAATTTACACAAATCTCAGGGTCAAGTTTACGTATCTGACGAATAACCTCTTTCACCACTTTTCGAAATTTCTCTTTTCGGGATATTTCTTGCATATTTTCCTCGTCTGACGACGACGACGATGAAGACGACGTATTCACAGACGATGTTTCCTGTGATGAGCTCCTCCGATCATTCATTTTATTTTTATCTACATTGCTTGTTACGCTAGAGTGGAACTGGTTTCGCTTTTGCCGACTCAATTATGGTGTCTGATTGTACATGTACTACTTCAACGAAGAAAATAGCCTGAATGTTTCATTAATGATATTTTTGTGCAATCCAAGCTGTGTCGTTCAATTCACTTAATGACATACTTGAAATCTGTTAGGTTTGCCGAGCCACGATATACAATGTATATAGTCATCAAATTGTTTTATACCTAACAGAAAAAAACCTGTGCTTTAAAGCCGACCTTCACCTGCAGATACATTTACGCCTGGGGTTATATATAAACAATCGGTAAAATCTTAAAGATGTCGAAAGGTTGACTACTTAAGTTGAAAGAGATTTATTTTGTAGGAGATTAAACGTTTTAGGAATGTTTTTGTTAATATATATTAATGGAATTAATTTTTTCTTAATCAGGGAATATTTCAAAGTTTTTAATCAATAGAAAGAGAAAAGGTAACCATTATTTTCTGTATTTTTGAGAAAAAACAAACAAAGAGAAATAGCCGAGTTTAAGATGCACTAAGCTTACGTTAAATTAAGTGATTTTGAGATACTAGTATACAAATAATGTAATTTTCAAAATGAGCAATTGTCTGTTATATATAGTATTAATTAACGAGAAAAAAGTTTGTTTGTTTGTTTGTTTGTTTTTTTTTTTTTTTTTTTTTTTTTTTTTTTTTTTTTTTTAATTATTTTTTTTTATCATATATACTTGTATCAGACTTGTCGCATTTCAAGCTGGATTTCCAATTTAACAAACTTTTTCTTTTCCTTCAGCACAGGTAAGAGAAGATTTGCAAATGATATATAAAAATACTTTTAAAAAAATCAGATATCGGGATGGAACGTCATAGAGAAAGGGGAAAAAAAGAAATATTTCTTTATTGTTTTGAGTTTGAGTTTGAAGTGTCTTTAATTTTACATATGTAAGTACATCTAGTATTGTGAACAAAACATGTAAACATTTAAAATCTCAGTGCACATTTCTTCCCTGTGTATAAGTAGAGCTAATATGATTTATAAATAAGCTCTTTACTTACAATATTTGTAAAACAGTCTCTCAGTTACCAAGGTTGCCCACAGGGTTAACTCCTCGTTCACTCTCAGTACAAGGGCTGTTCAGTGTTATTTTTTTTTTTTTCAAAAAAAAAAAAAAAATCATTTATCGTACTTACTGGTCTACGTCTTTTGTGTAAAAATATATAGATACGTTAAACAACCAATAAAAATAAATGAAAGCAAGAAATATTTTTACTTTTTTCTTTAAATAAAATGTTATGAAATGACAAATTAATTTGTCAATGAATGGTCTACCCGACGCAGTCACGAAGTCAGGTTTTGAAAGTCTGTAACAACTACATACAAGAGTACAGAACACTGAATGCAGTGGCAAAATGATTTTGACGCCAAGGCAAAACAGTAGACATAGATTAAAACTTATGTAGAAATTTAGAACAAGAAACTGCCAAGACAAACACAGTGTGAACCCCCCCCTCCCCCCCCCCCCCAAAAAAAAAAAAAAAACAAAAAAAAAAAAAACGCGTGTCTTGGCCTTTAGTTGTCATTGGCCAATTTTTGACATATTATTCAATGAGAGAGAGAGAGAGAGAGAGAAGTCGGACGACTATCAGTTATAAGTATTATAGACAAACTAACTCCTGTAGTATTAAAAGTCGGAAGAAGATGATGTGCTTCAGAATGTAGTAGATATTTCATGGCAATTTCACATTAGGGTAACAAGAACACGCAAGTTCTTGACGTGGAATATAATTTTAAACAAAAAATAACCAAAGGCTAATACTGTCCATTATTCACATATGGAAAAAATGAAATAAGTAATGCACATAGCCACAGTACGCAGTGCAACAAATTGGAATTTATTGTTGCGCATGTGAAAAAGATGCTATTCATGGAAAACAAAACTGTATTTACTCATAATAAATTATACGTTATTTCAGATAAAATTATTTTTTTTTACAATGAAATTATTTAACATCTCATCTTTAATTAAAATATTTCATGTATATAAGTGTAAAATGTAAAATTGTCATCCCGCGAACACCATTGCTGACCGAAGGAGCCGAGCTCGGCTTTGCAAATGGTTTTTCAATGGATAACAATTTTCCTACTACATGTTAATATTATACCATTTTTGGTTATACTGAATGAGTCAAAGTGAACCGTACGCGCAAACAGTCTGTGCAGTTAACAGTTATTTTAATATATGTTTCCCGTCGTTGTGCATTTTCAACCATTTGCTATGTAATGTTACCTGGAGGGCGTGGCTTATACACTTGGTAGGTTAAAAGTACTCTTTATCAACGTTTTTGAACCAGTCAAATTTGGCTATTTGTCATGGAAATATAACAAAAATAATATAAAATTAATAAATAATATAATTGTGTCGCTACTCAGTAAGATGGACACTGACCCCAAAATTTCTTTGCGATTTTAAGTCATGCTATATGAGCAGATATCTAAAATAAACGTCTCAAAAAATTCTTGAATAAAAACTAATGTCAGGGGGTGACATACATTTTCCTTAAATTAAAAAAAAATCCAAACATCCTCTGTCGAAACCATTCTTTTATTCTGTCTAATTCCTCATAAAGCTGAAAGATCCCCTAACTGGTTCCTGGATTACCTTTGAAAGACACAGATTTATTTCGTTTTTATTCACCATTAATTTTATGTAGTATTAGAACGGCAAAAGTTGAATGATTGGGTCACTTTTAAAATAGTATGTGCTTGCCCTTTCCCGACTGAGGATGAAAAAATTGGGTCGGTAGGTAGGTGAAAGAAATTTTCCCCCATAAAATTTCAATATCAATGCTGAATTTTTAAAATCTATTTTCCAGAATGCATAAAAAAGTATTTGCTTCCTGGAGATAAAAACAAAGATGAGTCGAGCCATTTTTAGCCAGTCGGCCGGGAGAGGACAATCAAACAATTGTTTTTAAAGTTGGCCTTAGTGTGTACAGATAAATATTTAAAAAAAAATCAATGAATTATTATTATCACGATTATTAGTATGAAAAGGAATAGAAGAACAAGTGCGTAGAGATTTCTTCAAAGACCAAAGCTTCATTCAACACGAGATATAAGTGGATAGGTAGAATAGAGAATGATATGCATAATATAACAATTTTTTTGTGAAAAATGTTCATTGTTTATAATCATGTATAACCCTGAGAATGTATATCAATGTAAAAAAAAAATTATGTATGCAAGTTAAGTAACAAACACACATCTACACTAGTTCAGAAACAATAAGATTTATTAATAACCTTTGATGTTTAGAGATTGAGTGTGATTTCGGCAAGAATCCTCGCATTCCCCAATAATGTATCTCTTACTCTGTCTGTGCTTAAAAGCTTAAAAGAGGCTCTTTCATAGGACTAATTCATGCAATGTGATTAAAAACTTCTTTGAAATTGAAAATTTATGACTATCTGCGTTCCATTTCTAATATTTCAAAAAGGTTAAAAAAATAAATCTAAATGAAATATAAACAGTAATTGCACAGCATTTAACGTTTGATCAAAATCCTAATGACGCTTAACCATCATCGTAAAGACGCTTCATTATCATCCCAATCGGCAAACCTCGGCTGACCCCGCTACGTTCCATACAAACCTCGGGTGTGATTGGTGGAGGAAAATGCATCAAATCGATACATGTACACTTTTCCGCAAGAAACTGCCTTGAAACTCATTTCATATTTCGCTCTGCATAACGTTCTTCAAAAAGTTTTTTTAACATGTCTAATTCTTCCTTGTAAATTTGTTTATATTACCACCTCATGTTAATAGTCTTCGAAAGCATAAACAAAGTGTTGGGCGTGCCACAAAGTAACTCCGAGTGTTATCTTCTTATTGATCATTATCCTATTAACTCTTGATCAATACCCTATTGACGCTTGATCATCATCATAATTGTTCCCCATTACAGATGTCTTACTGATAAATTTAGGATTTCATAGGACCCACCAATGTTCTGAAGACCAGGGACCGTTAAGGAAGGCGGCATGACAGGCGTCGAACCACCAGCCTCCTTTAAACATGTAGTCAGCAGCACAATTTAATTGTTCTACTCCAGTCGTTTTCTCGGTCTGACGTAGTAAAGAATATACCTGACATAAGGATTACGAGGATTAACAATGCTGTTACCTGCATATAGAGATACCAATGAAAGAGAACTGTGAAAAAACGTACATATACCTTTGTTATGGATGAATTTGAAGTGTCTGGAAAGAACAATACATTTTTTTTTATTTCATACAAATTGAAAAGGTGTGTTCAAAAGAAGGTATGTTTCTTAAAATTTAGATCAATTTATTTCTTAAAGTACCTGCATCGTTTTTAATGACAATTCTATCCTGTCATTTCGGGTGAGTATCTATTTGTGTCATGCAAGTATTCTATGATATCGTGCCTGTATTCTATAAGACCTTCCGTTTACTTTTTTAATATCATGCACTTATCACCTTATCAAATCGGTACACAAATGAGCATGTAATAAAGCTATGATAAGAAAGTGGAAAACTGCTAAATTTTTTTTTTTTTTTTTTTTTTTTTTTTTTTTTTTTTTTATGCAATGAATCTTTAATTCGGTTCTTTTTTATAGGAAAATTGACGCTTTTAAACTTTGTTAATTTTTAAAATTAGTAAAAGTAAGTAAAATAAGCAACATATTAAAAATCTTAACAATATCTAAGTAGTCTAATCCAACAAACTGATGGAATTCCGCTGGGCATTTACTGGGTTCCTTTATTAGCCGACCTGTTTTCTATATATGTGAAGAGGATAACACTTGCTGTAGCATACTAAAAAGTAAATTTTATTTATGCTTCCACTACGAGAATTTCTATGAAAAATAACTGACTTAGATCGACATAAAAATAATGCTGCAGAATATATAATTCGAGCTGACATCCCTCTCCCAAAAAATTAATAAATAAAAAAATGAAAAAAAAAAATCGAGCTTTTTTCCCCCGGTTGACGACAAATGATAAACGGTTTTAATAATCAACGCAAAGCATAGTAAACACCAAACACAATAAATGCAAAACCTGATAAACCAGAAAACAATAAACGCAAAACTCTATAAGACTGGTAATTTAAATACAGACAACAAATTGAAAAATGAAATATCAGCTATATATATTTATGTTAATGTACTTATTATTACATGTTATAAATAAAGTATATTAATTTTACCATTACAAGAAGAAAATACTTTTCATTTATAACTGAATTGCGGCTTCGGTGATTTTTCAATGGCCATGCAGTTCTCTATTTCATATTTACAATTTTGTTCTGCTCGTAACTTTCATTAAGCTTTTATTCTGCAATACTGTCTTGTCAGTTAGTATTCTCTAACGGTTAGATACCATAAAAAGTGTTTTATTTGTTACTCAAGGTGACACACGAGGGAAATTCTAAATAGTTGAAATAATCTACACCCTTATTAAAATTTTAAGAGGTTATAAATAAAATTCAGTATTCAATATGTAACAGACTTGTGTTGATGATAATATGATGATGAAATGCAACAAGTTTGAACAAGACGGATCTCTTTATTATGATGAAACAGTTATACCAAAGTAAAGTAAAGAAACCCTGTAATGAAATAACAAATTATAAATATGCAGCATAAGAACTATAGAATAATTATTGATCAATATACAAGCAATATATATAGCTTTGTCAGAATCAAAGGGAGATAATACAATTATATGAAATGTACACAATCAAATCTCCCATTTCTTTAATCAATATATATTTATCATAAAAACTTTACAATAATTATCTTGACAATGTATATGTACATTATTAATTATTGTTGCTCATAAAAGTAATATTACTCATACCATTCAATGGGAATGGGCCATACAGCAGCACATATCAGCTGCATACAATATACAGCTGCTATAGTAATAATATCTACAAATTAACAATGAACAACTTTGTAGATATCTACACTGAGCATAAAATAAAGTTTACTTTAAAAATATGAAAAAGTGAGACATCCATGATTTTACTATTTACACATAAATTTGTATCCACAGTCTCACTCTCACTATTCATTTACTCCAGGAAAAGTGACTTTAGGAATTAAGTGCAAAATTACAGATTTCACATTTAATAAAGTTAGAAAAATATATATTAACATTAGTGTGAAAGAATTACTTACCATGCAAGTGGAAATACAAGTCTCAATGTCAAAGGTCTTATAGTACATGAAAGACTGAGTCACCTAGACATGACCATAACTTTCCACTGCTAAATCAGAATTAACCAAAAACACAAAGAAAACTTGGAGGGAAAAACAAAACCCAATCCAAAAGCATAAGACAAACTAAAAATACCAATGAAATTAAAAGATACAAAATGACCTTGGCCAGAATATAATTACGGCCCTGAGGCTAACTCTGGAATAATTATTTGATTCAGCTGTAGAATTGTGCTGCAAATAAAAATATATACATAATTAGATCAATGAATACATGCACATGCAATATGCATTGCTATGCACATGTGCATAATATATAAAAACATGTGTCTGTGACAAATACATTACAGTGTTTTGTTGATAAACATTGTCACCTATACATTACATCATTTTCATTTCCGTGCATTTATTCTTTATCTTCCACCTTTTTTTTAAACAGTGCAGTACGTATTCTACCTGTCAGGTACCTTAGTGGCATTACCTGACATAAAAAGTTTATACTTATTCCGCTTCATTAGATTCGGAAAATCGAGAGTACACCTCGAAGCGTCTCCATCATTCCATTAGTTTCATAAAGAGATGAGTATTTGCCCTTTGTTAGGCGATAAATTGCGCATTTCCTGCAAGGAGATAGTAAGGAGATATATTTGAAATCAATCAATAAAAGTTCAGTAACACCACTGGTTTCTATAAGATTAAGTAGCATAAAATATCAAGCTGTACTTCAGAATTACTTTATTTATAAATGTTTAATGTATTATTTTTCGATGAATTAATGTTAAGAAATCTAATTCGCATACAGTCATAATGATATCCCCCCAGTTACCTTTATTTTCTTTTTCCTCTTCGTTGTAATTGAGAATTCAGTAACAAGCAGAAAGTGATATGCTACTGTCACCTGACATTGACAATCCTTCTGTGGCACTTGTTCTGAAAGATGTCAATCCCCTTTTCCTCTGCCTTGGTGAGCTACCATGTCTCAGGGTAGCGTTCCACTCATTGGCTTGCTCCAGGAAGTTTCTAAGGATGAAGATCTGATTTACAGTCCCTCTCTGGATCCCTATCTGTTCTAAGGGTGTGGTAAACTCGGGTCTGTATTCTGTTGATGAGGATTCTACTGAGCACTTTTCTGCGTAGGGGCAGCCCTATAAATTGCATTTCTTGGAAATTATGCAGATCAGTCCATTCTTTGTGCGCCTTCTCCTCCTTCCATATCTGGTCAAAGGTGTGCTTCTGTTTCTGACTGATCAGATCGAGGTCTAGCTTTAATATAACTGTTATTTGGTCTGCTCCAGAGGCCTTACTATTCCTAAGCGTCTTTAGTGCATCACTGATTTCCTGTGTGGTGAGTGGCTAGAATGAGATGTCTAGCTCTTTTCTCCAATCATGTTCGTCTTGTGGTGGTGATTCTGGAATGTCCCTGTTGAGCTCTTCCTCTAAGTGTTCCCTCCATCTGGCAAGCATCGCTTCTTTATTCTCTTTATTCTTCAACAGCTTACAGCTCCCTATCCTTGCTCCTCACTGCTGCTGTTTGTTTCTTTTTCTTGTCAGCTGCTTTACGATGCTTTAAGTTCTTTTTGTCTCCTGTTCTCTACCACTTTCTGTGCTCTCTTGGGTTTTCCCTGCCATCCATCTCCTCTTGTCCTCTCTAACATTTATCTTGACTGCATTGCCTCACTCTTTTTGTCTTAATAAAATAAACGAACTTTATTTTACCAGTTACCTTGCATTATGAGTCTACTTGCATGCAGTTATTCCAACAAATTGAGAAATTAAAAAAAATGTTTTCATTTGCATTTGTCTTTTGACTTTTCAATCTATTGTACAACGTGTCTATCCTTCTGTCAACAACATAGGAAAAACATAGAAAAAAGTTAAATAAATATAAGGTTTGTCTCCATCCTGCTTTTATTGATTTACTTTTCACTTGACTATGATTACAATTATAAAAAAAATATCTCATAATTGCTGAGCTCCTATCGGTGAATGTAAGAACAGACAGTGTTTCAGGGCCATAATTATTCAGAGAACAAGGTACGGTTTCAATAGAAAGTTTTCCCTGTGTTTTTCTTAAAATTCAAAGATTTTTAAATCTTTGAAATTCCATGGAGAAAGATCATACAAATCATTTTCTCAAATGGCCTTCTAACTGCTAATTGCGACGTCATAAACTTGTGTATTTTCCCGTATTTTCTTAAAAATTTGCAGAAAACACCAATTTTCAATGGAATTTTCTTTCAGATAATATTGTCCACATGTAAAGCCCACAAAGATTTTGATATATGTGATTTTTCAAAGAATTTTACACAACACATTCGAAAATTCAAATTGGCGACGGCTGTGGACACTATTTTCTTAGGGAAAATAACATTTTGAGGATTTTTCTGTTTAAAATAGACATCATATTTCCAGAATGGTGCTCCTTCATGTCATATTCTTTCCTAATTTATCACAGTCATATACTCACTAATATTTAGCCAGGTTCAAAACTTTTTGAAAACATTAAATTTTTAGGGCACAATAAAGGTAAAACCGTACCTTCTTCTTTGTACCTGATCTGTTGAACTGCAACTCAAGCGTATGATATTTTTTTTTCGGAAATAATGCTGGATATTTTCATAAAATGAAACTTGGAAAAAAGAGAATGCTTTTTTATTTCATGGGCTCCTCCAGTGCCTTTTCAAATTATGTCTTCCTTGCTTAAGATTTTTTTCTTCATTTTTTTAAAAATACTTTTTCTATTTTTATTGATAATTGTATAATAAAAAGATGTATATCTGCAAATTTTAAACATTTATTGTATCGCTATAATATCGCAAATATACCCTATCATTGGGTCCTTTTTGGCTGATATGTTTCATATCAATTAATGGGCATTTGTGTTTTTTTTCTTTTAAGGTATTCAATGTATAATGAAAGGATATTGAACAATTTTGAATCATTTTAAACAAATTAAATATGTATTGCTAAATAACATTGAAAGTGAAATTAACCAAATTCACATGACTGTTAACATATAAGAAGCCGGCCATTTTGCACCTTAAATGTTTTTGAAGAGTTATCTACCCTTGATAAAAAGAAGAAAATTTTAATTTTGTCAAAATATCTGTGGTAAATGTTTAATTTTATTTCAGATTTTGATAAAGAGAGAGTTTATGCATATTTTCACCAAGAGATATGTATGAAGTTCAAATTACTTTTTACAATATCGTCATAACACCTGCGCTGCCCATAGACTTCAATGTAAAATTCAAGGTGCAATTAACTGGACAATTATCAAAATGTTTGTAAATTCCTTTGGTGGAATATTTTTATTTGATAAGACCTTCAAAATGCTACCATGAATAGAAATATCAGACCATTTATTTATTAGGTATAAAATATGGTCGTTATACATAGAATACCTAAAATAAATAACAGTCTACCTGATCAGTACATAGGGGTAACAGAGGGTGTGACCGGGCAACAGGAGGATGCTTACTCCTCTTAGGCACCTGATCCCTGATTAAATGTGCTTTAATGTCGTTTTTGCTCTACTCTCATTTTTTGTTAATTTACTCGTCATTCGAAGAGGATCCTTATATTTCATACTTTTAAATATACAAATTTACATATCGTATTCATGTAAGATGCGTATGCCATGTAAAATAGAGGTTAATTGGAATACTGACTTTAGTTCATGTAACGTGCCCAGTAGGCTGCTCCCACGTTTGAAGTCTGTTGGTAAGAAAGCGCCAATTTAAAGACTTTTGGGAAAACATCATTATTTTATTACTACATATTGTATTATATTATTAAAAACACAACAAAATCTAAGATTCGTTTATTTCTTTCATCATAACATAAAATTGTGCATTGTCTTCAGACATGTTGGTCATTCTATGGTTTTGTATTACCTTTATTTTGTAGGAGACCAGGAGTAATGAGATTCAATGACGAGTTGTTATTTGACCCTTAATGATACTTTTTTGCAAGCATAAAAGAAAGAAAAATTACATGGAATGTCGAACCACTCTGCTGTTAAGCTCAAAATTGCAACACAGTTTTCCTGTCCAGCGAAATCGTTTGGTTCACCTGGATACCAACTAAAAAACATCAAGGTAGAATTACTTCCCCTCCAAATAAAGTTACCATCAGTGTCGATTTCATTTCCACCAATCCAAACCAGACAATTCAACACACTTTGGCACTCGCCAGATGACGTATCTCCTATCAACGGCACATTGAAATGTTAGGAAAACAAGCAGTGGTAAATTTCAAAATTAATTTCAGCAGTACAAAACAAATTTAGAGCAGATCTTAAGCAAATTGATTCACTTAGAGAAACTGAAGATGAAATTTTGTGCAAAGGTAAGCATCCAATGTTGACCCCCCCCCCCCTCTTTTTATGCTATACAGTTTGTTTGAAAAGTATGAGTCATCATTTGATCAAGTATCTGGATCTTTAAAACAACAAAATTTGTGGAATGTTGACTTTAAAAGGAATTATGCATTGAAATGTCAGATTTTAACTTTGGTTTTTAAAGACAAGCAAATATTAACAAAGAGGAAAGAGCTGCATACAAAATGACTCTAGGTTGTTTTTTGAAAGAGAATTTCAATATAACCGAATGACAAATAAATAGGATACAAGTAGCTACTATATCAAAACACAAAGAAAATTCCAACACAGCTCGGTTAAGGGCGCCAATAGAAAATACACAATAAATTATTATCAGAAAAAGTATACATTATAACATATTTCTTAAACAGTGTGTTTTTAATTTATGGAAATTTTGCTGTTTGCTTTTGTATAGAGCGGGTCTCTGCTAAATTCGGCCATAGCGACGTCAATTACACCACCTGCTTGTAATCTGACAGGTTTCGTATTTTAGAGGTGCTTGGACACAGATATGAAGTTAATATTTTCTCAAATTTTCTGTATAATTTTATGACTCATATGTTGCTATAGCATTTCATACTAAAATATAATAAAAATCTTATTTCATCTCAAAGTTATTAAAACTTCAAATTTCTGGACGCGTTGGATTGACACATCTTTGCGCTTTCACATATTTTAATTTTATTCTCAATACTTAAGAAAAGTGGCAATTTTGTAGTGTATTATTGAAAATATTAAAATTATAACCCAGAAAATTCAGAGTAGAAATGTTCGAAAGCAAAACCTTCTCACAGTATTGTAAGTCCGTGCTCAGTGGTATGTGCAGAGTTTAACAATTGAGCACACCCGGTGAATCGTAAACATTAACAATAACAGAGCTTGCGTGCCCTGTTTACAAAAAGTTTACGTTTCAGGAGTGTGTTCATTTTGTTAAACGCTGTACACATCACAGAGCACGGACTGACAATACTGGTGAGTTGGTTTTGCTTTCGAACATATGTACTCTGAATTTTCTGGATAATAGATGTAATATTTTTCATTAATACATAACAAAATCGCTTCTTTTCTTAAATATTAAGGATAAAGTTAAAATTTGTGCAAGTGCAAAGATGTGTTAATCAAACGCGTCCCGGAATTCGTAGTTCCAATAATTTCTAGATAAAATAAGTTTTTAATTATATTTTCGTGTGAAATATGCTATTGCAATATATAAGTTGTGATATTATACAGAAAATTTGAGAAAATATTAAGTTCAAATCTGTGTGTAAGCACCTTTAAGAGGAAATAAATGCACATCTACAAGGATCGTCAAAATTCAACGACAAACGGATATTTCTTTGCCACAACTTGATTCTGTTTTCTTTAAAATTCCTTAACCTGATAATTGGCGTCCCCATATGAGTGAAAAATCCTCGTGAGGGACGTTAAACAATAAACAAACAAACAAAAACAAAACCTGATAAGTGCTGGGAGCACGATCGGGAATTAAGTATAATTAAGCCGTCTTTCTATACACTCTGACAAAGATAAAATACGGACTGAAAAATAACATTTTACAGAATAAAGTAAAAGCATACGAGCAGCTCATAACCATTTCCTAAATAGTAGGGATAATACCTATACATGTTAAACACCTCTGAATATTTAGTGAAGCGGCTATCGTTTATCTTTGTGGATAATATAGGGGTTCTCTCTGTCATTCCTAGTACGTTACGGAAGTGTGCCTTCCTACAGCTTTATAAAATTAATACACATTTTCAAAAAAAAATTGAATATAATACTCTAAATCACCAAATTTTCGCGACACCTTATTTTTGCGAGAAATATGTTCGGTATTTATAAGCGAGACAAAATTTTCACGAATGCTGTTTACGGCTGTATATATTCTGTGCTATAAGAATATACGCGAAAATGAAATTTTTGCGTGCAGACCCTCTCGCGTAATTACGCGAAAATAAAATATTCTCGAATAAAAAGTAATTTAAAATATGTGAATTGATACATTTAAGAATATGTCTTCATCCTCGGCAAAGAATTCTTACTTCGTATAAACTTTCATTTTTACAATGCCTCGATAAAAAAAATGAACCGCTCTTGAACTGCAGAGATACTACGTGTCGACCTATTCAGTAACGTTATTTCAATCATTAAAGATCTAATACACATTCATTCTATATTCGATTAGTGTCATTATGGCAAGATAGGATGCAAATAATTAATCTTTATATTATTTATGGGATATCGAAATATTTTACTGTGGATGAAAAAGAAAATTCGTATTCTTCATCAATATTCAAAATAACAGGAGATTCCATAAGGTTTGTTTCCTTCAGTTTTCGTCTAAAATGGACTTAATTGTAAAATCATTTCTAAAAATAAATAAAATAAATATTAGTAGGCTCTTTTCCTTCAGCTTTCGTCTTAAAATATTGAAATAAAATGACATTTTAATCAATTCAATTTAGGATATTGGCTTAATTGTGAAATCATTTCTAAAAATAAATTGTAATTTTTATATATGGCTTATCTTTTTCTACCTACTCATGATCAAATTAAAAAAAAAAGAATTCAAAATGTAATTTATAAAATAAACATTCTTTCAATTAATAATGAAAACATACAAACCAAAGAGGTTTTCCAAAATCCATGTGTTCTCTTGCAGAGAATTTATATCAGTCAGATAAGAGTTATGGTTTTTACACTGAATCTTTAACAAAATAAAATTGATGTTTAATTCACACGACAACATTATTATTGTGTATTCATTTTATGAAACTTTGCAATACATGGTGGTTACTTTGCTCTACCTTTTAACTAAGGAATGTATTCTCTGTGTACACTTCTATAAATACTAACCTCAGCACCATACCACGTTGTTTTGGTTTGATTGAGCAAATAACAGTAACCTGAATAGAACATCCAACCTGGGTCACACACTGAAATGTTACAGGGATCATATGTAAGCATAAATCAGCAACATTTTGTCAATTTTATATAGCTTTTTCTTTTTTTTAAATTTTATCCTCATATTTTTTTCAAACACTGAGCTGACACTGCTTCAAATTATATCTGTCCTTGACTTTCGGAAAAGAAACCATATAAAATATCAACGAAAACAAAATCTCATCCTATATTCCAAATAATGTTAAAAAAAAAATTGAATCTGCTAAAATATTTAAGAACACATACCAATAATCGTCCAGTATTCCCAACCTTCCTCCCTATTACTTAGCGACGTATCATTTATATGTGTTTTCAGTAGTTTACACAATTTAGTCAAACCGTTAAACAAGGCTCCAATGCAACACTTTTTATCCACTTAACACATTGTAGCACATCTAATGCGACTTGTTTCCTCAAACCGGTGATAGAAAACGTTCTCGTCTGATGGTAAGATGTCATCAAATCTAGGCAATTTTTCAAGTCTTATTCTCTCACTGTTGGCAGAATAGATTAAACAAATTGAACTAATGATAAAAAATAAATCTGCACTAAAATGGTTACGTTGTTGAACGCCAAGCTTCCACATTGTCTTTTATTTTGCTGTCTGTGATTTGCAAAGTAGTAAATTGTTTACTTCAGCTTGACATTTTAAAGGAAACCGCGTCACTGATTTGATCATTAGAGAAAAAGAAACTTTCTCCATGCACTATATACATGTAAATCCCATATCCTTTATTTAATGGTCAATAATTCACAATGCATTTCCTTAAATAGCCTGTTCTTCGATTGATTAAAGTCTTGGATTATCGAAAGGATTTCATTGGGACTTCTAATAAAGAGATGCATATTCATTTTTTTCCCCAAATTCTGCGTCTGGAAGAAAATTACTGAAAACGCCAATTAAATTTTATAACCAATAAGATCATTTATACTGACTGAAAAAGTAATTTGCACTAATAGAAAAGAAGAAGAAGAGAAAACTGGTCACTTTTAGTTCGATGAACTTATTAACCAACATTTAAATAATTGTAGCTATAAAAATACTAAATTGATAAAAGTACATTCTTAGTTGAAAAGAATGAAATATTTTTTTTTATATATATATTTGGTCCTTTTCCTATATGCAGTAGAACAATAGATAATTGAATATCGAATTTAGTTTTCTTTTGGGTTAAACCTATAGAAGAAAAGTGTGAAATCCTTTTCCAATTGCAAGGCTCAATGTAATTAAAAACAAATATGCATTTTAAGAACATGAAAGAATTTTCAATACATTGTACGTTTAATAATTTTTTTATAGAACCACCTTTTCACTTAACAATGAATTAATCTGAAATGGATTTACTGTATTTGCTGGAATCGTAATGCTTTCTCCTACACGAACAAACCTGAAGTATAAAGGAACGTTTATTTTCATCATCATATCAAGGTACGCTGAGGAAGTTTGAGGTCTTTTAAATCTTAAAGCTACAAATTCTTTATAATGATCTTACAATAAAAGTTTCCTTTATCAACAACATCTTGGAATATGTAAGAGACAACTTGCATAATAGTCGTTTTTTTTTTTTTTTTTTTATTTTATTTTATTTTATTTTTTTTTTTTTTTTTTTTTTTTTTTTTTTTTTTTTGCTCTCACGTTAAAAAATATCATTAACATGACCAAAAATAATTTCAAATTTAATTGAAAAAGAAATTCCTTAATTTTCAAAAAAAATATGACCAAGATAAGACAGGGACCCCTACCAACCAACCCCCCTCCCCCCCCCCCAAAAAAAAAAAAAAAAACAATATTGAGGCAAACTAATTCAAATATTGGCAATTCATTTTATTATATATATATATATATATATATATATATATATATATATATATATATATATATATATATAAACTCTGATTTAAGGACTAGGGAGACCAGACCATTATATATGGCTTAAGGAGACAATATACAAATTTTTTAAATTTGCTTTTTTCTAAAAAGAAATACCAGATCAAAGATCTATAGAACACCATTTAGTCGACTCTTGCTTTATTTTTTCATAATAAATGCCTCCTAAAAATATATGAAAAAAATGGTCTCCTTAATATTTTATGTTTCTCTCATATGACTTAAAGAGACCAGTGTATATTTTTTATAAATATAACTTGTGGTTTAAGTAGACCATTTTTCTTTCATAGTAATTTCACTTATTATGCATTAATTAACATATTGTTTCCAACCAGAATAGTTGCGGATGGTCATTAGTCAAGGTCAGCAGAAAGATATTTGTGCTAATGTGACTCAACATGATCAGTACAAAACTTTGAATTAAACTAAAGTCATTGCACAAGTGACTTAAATAGAGAGTAGTTGCCCCAGTGGCGCAGTGGTTAGAGCGTCTGCTCTAGAGTAGCGAAGTAAGGAGTTGATCCTTACGTCGCAGGTTCAAATCCCACTGTGGGATGGGGAGACCGGTCCTTCAGATGATAACGTATATAACGAGGTCCTGTGACGCAGTAGGTGCTGGCACGAAAAAAATCCCTCGATGCTCAATGGCCGTAAGTGCCGATATAGGACAAAATTTGCAGATCTCCACCGGCATGTGGTGGTGTCTCCATTTGAGTGAAAAAATCTTGAGAGGAATGTTAAACAACATACAATCAATCAATATATAGAGAGTATAAGCCCAGAGTAGCTTGTTCTGATATCCACATTTAACTCTCAATGCTGTCGCCCACGTGGTGCAGTGGAAAGAGCCAATGCTCTAGAGTTGTGGAGTTAGTTGATCCTTTTCTCACATGTTTGAATCCCACTGTGGGACGTAAAGACCGGTCCTTCGTACAAACAGAGGTCCAGTGTCACAGTAGATGCTAGCATGAAAAAGATCCCTCACTTCCCATTGGCCCTGAGTGCCGAGCATAGCTCATTTGCAGCTCTCGATTGGTAAGTGTTGGCATCTCCATATGAGTGAAAAATTCTCCAGAGGGACGTTAAACAACAAACAAACTCTCAATGCCCAAAACAGTTTAACCTAAAAGTGAATGCAGACATAGATTATTCTTTAGACCAAGTATAGTATACTCCATATTGTTTTGTTGAGGGCACAAAGTTCACAGTGGACATCAAGTAGTTTTTCCTGCTATTTATACCAAGCTTCTTTTAAACCATATAGTCACTGAGTGCATTCGCTTTCCAACTAATTGAAGTTCTGACCTATGAATATATTTGTTTAAATTCTTTCTGATTTAAGAATACATTTGACCAGTTGAAACCAAGAGTACATGTACTACATAAAATTTCAAGGTTGTGATTAAGATTCAGTAAAAGTTATGCCCCATCCAGTATAGCAATATGTGGATGCCATGTTCAATATACATATTTGCTATCATTAAACTTGCAGAGACCATGAATCAAAATAATTCAAATGCTTAAAAATCATTTTATTTTTACTGCTAGTCAAAATACAGTCACTCAAGCATATCCTTTGTTAATTTGAAAAAAAAAATGATAGTTTAACATTTATTATTAATACCATACCAAAGCACAAGATAGTGCACTTCTTACATAATCCAATGATTCATGCTGTGATTTTACCTATTTAGATGTTTCTTATTTACAGTTCAGTATACATGATATACCAGTACAATGTGACACTAACCTAGTATCAGTTAAATGGATCATTACTATTCTGTTTTTAAGAAGTTTGCAGGGTAAAAAGTATAATAAAATAAAAATGTTGATACATTTATTGATTGCATATGCTAAAAACTTCTTTAAAATATCAAACATTGTATCATAACAGCTTTTACAAATGAATTCAATACATTCAAAGGTACAAAAATCAAATTATTTTCATCCACAGTTTTATCATATTCAGTTGAACAACAGCTACATCTACTATATAAAATGTATGGTAGTTGGCACTGATGGTATATATATCCTGAGCAAAGAAAAAACATACCTAATCAAAGAATACAAAGCTCACTTCTATAAATGTTATCTACTAGTAAGGCAAAGTCTCACTCAACAAACACTCTGGTAATGTATATCACCTGGATCCAAAATCTGTGCAAGTTGGTCTGGGTTAGATTTAACTGCTCAATAACCCTGAAAATGTATGTTACATCCAGCATCAGAAGCAGGATACATCATCTATGTTTACTGATCACCAAAGAGTATATTGTTACTTTGAATGAACCTTCTCTAAAAAACTGGTCATTAATCCAGAAAATCTAAGTCAAATCAAGGATTGGTACCCTAAAACATTTACATGTACATACATCATCATTGCAGGTTTGTTCAACATAGAGTTTATAATTACATGAGAATAGGACTGCTCAAAACACTTAATCTTGTGGAGTCCCCCATGTGGCGCAAAGGATAGAGTTTGTAATCTAGAGTCGCGAGTAAGGATATAATCCTCAAGTCTCAGGTTCAAATCCACTGGGGATGTGGGAACCAGTCCTTCAGATTAGATCATATAAACCGAGGTCCCGCCTAGCAGTTGATGTGGGCACAAAAAAGATCCCTTACTGCTCAAGGCCCTGAGTGCAAAGTATAGGTCAAAGTAGTGGCATCTCCATATGGATGAAAAATTCTTGAGAGGGATGTTAAACAACAAACAAACAAAAACAAAAAAAAAAAACACATGAGGAAAATGTAGATCAGGTCAAGCATCTGAAGTAAATCTGTTAATGTGCTTTAATCCATGCAAGTTTGTCCAGGTAGAGCTTAGGAATGAACCTTGCTCCTTAAATTTTAACTGGGATGACAATGCTAGGTATATAATAAGAACTCATCTAGACTGTCCAGAAAAGCTAAAAAATATTTAGCAATTTCTTACTTGCATGATTTAAAAAAATCTGCAATCTAACATTATTTAAAAAAATTCAACACATTTTCTAATTTTCAACAAATTCAATGCACTATGAGACGATTTAACATTTCTTAACCACAAACACTGTACTTAAAGTGCAATATACATGCATTATACTGTATGTTAAATCTTTACAGTTTTCTTCAAGTACTCTAATAGTATATGAAATATGAAGATTACCAACAGTGATCAAGCTTTAAAGTCCATTGAAACAATACATAATTAGAGCAGAGCAAACACAGACCTCTAAAAACACCAGGTGCAACGGAGGAGAAAGCATTTCCTGCCATGTGCTCCTTGACATGACTGGGCAAATGGAAAAATCCACAAACAATTCAGTGTAAACAATTTTGATGAAAAACATTAGTCAACATTCAACTTAATGATCGATTGAATTTGCTATAACAATTAATTTACACGTAAGTGTACACACATGTATGCATACTAGATGAATTATTTCACAATATCCAAAATTGGACAATAATAGTTTCTAATCTAGCTAGACAACAGGAAATTTTCATTATTACTTACATTACATGAAACTATTGAAGTCTGTGAGCTACAAATTATATCTAAAAATTATACACATTTTAACAAGTGTTTACAGTTTAGTGTATTTATTATACACAAATGATGACTTAGTAATTATGACATACTAGTAAAGTCCACAGATTGACTTCCAGATTTCAGCTCAAAGGCTTGAAGATTTTTAGTGGCTCTTTCATCATTTTTTTTTCACTGAATATTTTCATTTTTATTTTCAAGACGCTGTTTTTGTTGAGGTCTTTTAGCAGTTTGATGCAATCCAAGAACTCCAAGGGCAATTTAAGAAGTTCTGAATTTCTTTCTTACCTGGAAAAAATAAAAATTTAAAAGTTTAAAATATATTCAACTTACATGAAGAAAACTAGTAAAACTAGTGATAATGTAATAGACCTTTCAGATGTTCCAAAGCAGCTACATGTATCTAATTAAAAAATATAAAGTTTGAAGTATTTAGAGTCAACTGTACTCTGAACATGGGATATATGTATTTGACAGACAGATGAATGAATAGACTGATCACTATAGAGCACCTTAGTCTTTTTTCAATAATCTTTATATTAGTGAAAATCAAATAGGAACTAGAGTGTTTCAAGGAATGTATATGTCACCTGCTTGGTATCGTCATTAAAGAGGTAAATAAATCTATGAGTGGTCAGCTATTAATTTAATATTAGCATGGAGGTTCATGCATTTGCCTGCAAGGAAAAAAAAGGATCCAAAAGTAAAAGACTGGGATAGAATCTGGCAATCAAAGAAAATATGGTTCCCCAGTCCTCAAATGAATAATTTAATTGAAATTATGAGGAATAACTATTTATCATTTTATTAATACACATGTAGGTGCTTCCAACAATCCTCGGAGGAAAGGAATTTCAGACTGTCTTTACTTTAATTGTCACTTTGTCAGTCAACACGATTCATTGTGGAATACTGATCCCAATGTATTTTCATAGTATTTAAATATAAGTTTGTGTGGTAACTGAATTTCATACAGTTTCAAAGTATAGTATCATGAGCTCAAAAACATATATAAATGCTAATTATCAAAACCCTGCCTCTCAAAATTTTGGAGATATAAGGTGTGACAGACGGACAGACAGACACCAGATAAAGTGATCTCTAAGTGTCGTTCTGCTCTGCAGTTGACACAAAAATGAAAGTTAGTCAATTTTTGACCATGTATATCACTTCAGTGATGAAAGGAATGCTGAAGTGGTAAGTCTATCCTAATTATTTGAAAATACGGCAACCCCATTGGTCAGAATATAATACATATGCTGTCCAGCCTTAATTTCATTGGCATAAAGCAGCACAAAACACGATTTGATTGGATGGTGCAACTTGTTTTTCTAGGGGGCGCTGTTGCAACCCTGGAAAAGAAAACAGGACTGGGGCTTGCCCCTAGGGGGCACTTACTGACCGGAAGTAAACAAACAACAGAAATAGCAATACACTAGAAATATGTCCATAGGACATGTATGACTGCCGAGTGTATAGTAATGCAACATGAAATTTTGTGTTAGTGTATGAAGTTTGATGAGAATATCTTGAAAAGTTTCTTTAAAATTGAAATTGAAATCTAAAAAAAATGGATATAGATGATAAATTCTCACCAAATTATGTATAGATGCATAGCCTTAGATATCAATATTTTAAATGGTTTTAAAACCATGAAAAATGCAAATTGAAGGAAAGTGAGGTCAAGGTCACAGGAAAGGTCAAAAGTTTTTGAAATAGTTGAATAGGTCTTACTAATTATATATGTATCAGCATATTAAGTTCGATAAAAAATATCTTGAATGATTTCTTTAAAACTGAGCTAGTCACAAGCGTGGCGCCATGGTTAGAGCGTCTGCTCTAGAGTCGCGAAGTAAGGAGTTGATCCTTATGTCGCAGGTTTGAATCCCACTGTGGGACATGGAGACCAGTCCTTCAGATGAGACCTTATAAACCAAGGTCCTCTGTCACAGTAGGTGCTGGCATGAAAAAGACCCCTCACTGCTCAATGGCCATGGGTGCAGAGTATAGGACAGAATTTGCAGCTTTCCACTGGCAAGTGGTGGCATCTCCATATGAGTGTAAAATTCTCGAGAGGGCCTGCAAATTACCTGTAATGATTGCGCAGCTATGTTTAGGCTTCCCGAAACTTTAAAATGGGCTCAAAACATAATATGTCATTGCGAGGTTGGTTTTAGTTTTAATTTAAAAGTATTGAACTTAAGTACTTCCAATTTATATAGAGGATTTCCTCGGCTATGTATTAACATATTTGTTATGATATCACATGACTTTGCTGATCACGTGATGGTCATTTATAATTTTTTGAAGTGTTTCATATAAATCGCTTCGGCACAGTTGATTTACACAATAATTATTAACATTTTGTTATAAAAATAAGCTCATCGTATCCTTGTGTATCCGAAATGTGCTTGGGAAAAGTCATAGTATTACTTAGATACAAAATATTTCCAGAGAAATTCAACTTACCTACAAATTTGAGGGTATTTTCCACACAATATCGTAATCTGTATTAAAACAAAGCCAACACACATTTTTCCCAAGCAAGATTCAGTTAGAGAACAACCTCTTCTTACAGATTTCAACAAAAATTCTCAGATTAATCCTCATTCTTCACCTGCGCCAGACTCTTTTATACACACTAAATAAATTCTACCTCCAACCACGGGTATAAAACAGAGTACATTTCAAAAGTATATTTTTCATAAGCATTTTGAACATGCTGAATGTCAATCAAGGGTAGGTAAGCGGTGTATTTTTAAAATATTCTGACATATACGACAAAAAAACCTTTAACGACCCGTGAATTTTGCAATAGCTACCTAGCATTTTACATGCAGTTTCAAATAAAGTGTAAAGTTCATGACACTCTCCCCGTCATAACACCTCAAGATTTCAGTGACTTGACGTCATTTTCCATTATGACGTCATATTTTGGTAGTTCAGAGATGTGAAGGCACAGAGTGCACTGTGATATTCTATGGGAAGCCTAACCTACCTGCGTGACCAAAATCCCTACTAGGCTTTAAACTCTTCATTCTTGACCTGTATTTCGTCAAATAAGATTTTTCCAGTTAATTAAGGTAAAATTACTAATTGTTGAAACTGTAAATGATTTTTTTTTTAACCTGAGCCAGATTTTTACTTTTCTAAAAAGTGTCTGTATTTGACTGTTGGTTCCACCTATCTCAAGGAAATGATCTGTAAAAGCTAGTAAATGTTAGAAATCATAATCTGTTCTCTATCTACTATAATCATGAGAAAAGGTGTTGAAAATTAACAGATGGAGATAAAATCAGCAGTCATATTAAAGGCTTTTTTCAATAATCAATTTATTAGTGAAAATCATAAAAGTATTAGGCAAAAAGGAAAAATAAATGTTGTCATTAATTAACCTTGCAAATCTCTACAATTTTCTGATAAGAAAATTATACCCGATGGATGCAATATAATCACCCTTTGCCTGCCCCTAAATTAAATTATGAAATTTTGATAGATTTTGATCTAGTAAGCAATTATTTAAAACAAGGTTCTTTTAGAGGTGCCTAGGGTCGAAATTCATAGAAAAAAAACTACAAAAAACGTGAAAACCTATTTCTATCATGATACTGGTTTATATTTATTACAGATGTCCTCATAGTCAGCATAGCCCAGAACGATAGACCGCAGACTCTCACCATGAACATTTTTAGTGTCCTGGTTCGAAACCATTTGTTGGCACATTTTTATTTTTTCAAACTTTTTACCTGTATAAACACTAAAGAACGAGTGCACTTATGGGCCCCGGTAAAATGTGACAAAATGAAGAATTAAATTAAGCATAATTTTCCATCTCGGATCATTAATTGATATCTAAACCATAAGATTCAACAAATTTTATCGCTGAAATTCATGAATATACAAAGAGCAAAGCCATACAATGTGTAGGGGTCAGCCGACATTCGTGATTTTTTATAGTAAATCGAGGACGGTCATTCATTTCAAAGCTTTTGTTTATTGTCAGCCTAACATTGTACAAACTTGTGCGATTGACAAAAAATGCATTATACATTTATAAAACTTGTGTGAAAGTAGGAAATTTGTACATGATTAGGCTTGTACTTAAAATATTAAAAATGTATGAAAAGTTCAATGTTTTTCCTATAACAAGCAAGAGCTATTTACCTGTATGACCTATGTTGAACCCACCCGTGGAATAAATTATTTAAAATACTGGTAGTCACGTGAGTTCTACCCAGGTAAACATTCCTCAAAGATGCTCACTGTAAAACATAACCACGTTTTGTATCATTATATCGAAGTCAAGCCGCATAGAGAAGTTTGTATGTATTTGGTTTTAGGAACACGGGATGGTTAGGAGAGTTTAGTGTCGTTAAAATGTCATCATAAATAAAAGTGTCAAACATTTTTAACATTCATGCAAGACAATGGTACTGGTATTGAAAGCCACCTAAATACACTTTTTTTCATTTTAAAATTTAAAGGAACTAATGTTAATAGTTATTGTATTATTTCAAACGCAAGCATGCAAATTTCTTAGTTTGATCACTATGGATACAGGTATCTATACAACTTCATTCGATTTTTTTCTCGGGTAAAATAGCACAAGAAGTATCATTCGGCAAAAGTGGATGCTCTTGTGTATCGAATCAACTGAGAGATATAAACCCCGTATGCAGGTGATGAAGGTATATTGCTGAATAAGTAAGGGAAGTTGACGATTGAAAAGTTAAAGTCATCACGTTTATCATAAAGCTTGGTTGTTAGATTACCATTAATGTAGAACTAAAGCAATACATGAGAAACAAGAAACTACACACATGTGACCTAAAGTCAGTGACCGGAACATATATCGGTAAGCTTTTTCTAAAGACTGAAACCAATATTGGTCCTATAGGTCATCTCATATTTTTAACTAGAAGTGTTCCTTTGATATACTATATTTTAATTAATTTCTATAGACTTACTATACCCTGAAAAAAAAGGAGGAAAACAGGAACTACCTGTTTAAATGACCCCGACCACCGAGGTTAATCTAAAGTTTGTCCCTGCCTACCTGAAAAACAGACTGCCTCGGGTAGTCAGTAATTTCCAACTCTGGTTATGAGATGCTAAATGTTTAATATTTACAATTAAATGCTTATATTTACATTTTTAAATTCATGATAGATTGAGAAAGTCGATAAAATCATTTCTATATGAAGTCTGTATACTGTATAGGGGGAAAATAACTCGCGGTGTTAATATTCGCTATATTCACGGTGTGAATAAATCCGTGAATTCAAGAAACAGTGAATAAGTTTTCAATAACCTACATGTTATATTTGGAAATTTGAGAATATACTACGATATCATAGGTAAATATACGTGCAGTGCATGGTCATTTCAGTAATTACGAATCGTACTTGTCATTCAATTATTTTAATTAAAATGCTTGACATTAATTTAGATCACCCAGCAGATAATAACCTGTATTTGTTTAAAAAAAAACTGTTTTAATAGCCAACGCTACATGTTTCATCAATCAAAACACTAGGGTCATGGGTTTTTAATACCCGTACGTAACTATGTTACGACGTGTATTTGTTACCTGCATTATCATGTTTTTATCGACATTTTGGTTTTAAAAAATCATTCAAATAACTATTGAACTTGCTGATGTATATATAAATCTACCCTGTTGTTCGTGAAGTGAATACATAACGCTGATTAATGCCTTCTAGCTATGCTATGGATTAAACGGATATAGACATTGAAGGGAGGTACATGTAACCTTAGTTATATACCGATTCTGCGAATTCAACAAACCGCGATCGTGTCAGAGGAGAGAAAAACATGAAAATTACAACCCCTGAAATTAATCCCCTATACAGTACTTCAACCGAGAAATTAGTTGAAACTGGTTCCAGAAAAGAAGCTGAAAATGTTCAATAGTTTACAGACAATACTTGACACATGATGACTGAACAAGAACAGATAGCAATAAGTAATTTAAATGACTCAGGTGAATTATAACCTGTTCAATCTTAGATCCATCTTTTTTCTAATACGAGGGTTGATCCAAAAGTTCATGGAATTTAATTATTTCTAAAATTTTATTGTGATTTGATGAAAGCAAACAATAGGCATATTTATAATATAGAGTCATTATGCAACAATACTGGAAAATTTCACCACGTTCCAATTACCAATAAGGTCACATGAGCTTTCTGAACACTGATAGTTGTAAAATCCGGGGGAGACTTCGACGTAACGTCAAGTTAAGTATGTCATGTCATGTTATAGGAGCATCTCACCCTCATGTTCAATTCAACTAAGTAATTCTACAGAATATTCTGCCTTTTTGTCTTTTTTTCTCTCAAAAAAAGCCTGGGTATCCACCAATCGACTTATCTTTATATTATACTCATATTTCAAAAATACTCCCCATCTTTCCATATGATGTTCCAATTTCAGTAGCAAAGTCAAGCACAGTACGTCAGTGGTCAACATCCATCAACGCTTAATTTGTCTACGAGAAAAACAGACCCTCCAAAAGCAGCCACACCTTTAATCAACCTCCATGGAAGTTCTATTGTTCTTAAATTTCTCATGCCACTGGAAAATCAGTTGCTAAATGCATTTTTCTCCAGCCTGTATCAGTAGTATACCCCTTTAAGTCAGAGTGTTCCTAAGATTTTAACAAAACTTATAACTTGACTGAAATGTGACGTTCTCTAACAATTAAAATATGAACAAGAAATCATCAACTAATAATCTAAATATCAAGTTAAATCAGTAAAACTCTCACAGACAGGTATATTAGTGGTCAAGCAATCGTAATAATGACAAAATTCTCATTTTATTTGCCACTTAGCGCAGGTTTTTTCTTATATCACGTATTAAGAATTAAAATGATAATGAACGAGTAAATGTCTCCCCTGCATTTTAAAACATCCTTTGCTATGGCAACTGCCATAGAGTTACTATCATTAATATTTAAAATATTTTTTTATTAAAAAATTCCACAAGTGTCTGTATTTTTATTTGTAATTTTCAACCACTTTCACTAATAAATAAATAAAATAAGAAGAAATTCCATGAACTTTCAGATCAATCCTCGTACATGTCAGTCATTAAATTTATATAATATTAATACAGTATGCATAAGGGAGACCAAATGTATTATTACTGCATTAAGGAGATCAACTACTATCCATATGTAAATCAGTATTCAACCACTTTCACTAATAAAAAAATAAAATATGAAGAAATTCCATAAGCATTTGGATCAACCCTCGTACATGTCAGTCATTAAATTTATATAATATACAGTACGCATAAGGGAGATCAAATGTATTATTACTGCATTAAGGTGACCAACTACTCTCCACATGTAAATCAGTATTCAACCGCTTTCACTAATAAATAAAAAAAAAATATGAAGAAATTAGTGATGAGACATCGGTTAATTTTCATAATCGATCATTGGTTGGAATTGGTTACTGCTTCTGATGCGATTTCACCGATTATAATCAGATTTCTTCATAGTTTTGTATACAAAAAGCAGACTATTACAATAATTTCATTTATTTCTTTAACATGAATATATAAAATACATAATATATTATTTTCTTTGTTGTTTTGCTTATTTTACACTTTCTAGACCTAAAAATATTTACAGTTGACACCCAACATGGCTGCCTAGCAGCAGAAAACGAACTTCAAAAAGTTGTGGGGGGAATTGATCACTCTATATTTAAGGTAAATGTTGACTAAGTTGCATATTTTATATCTCAAATAAAAGATACAATTAAAATTTTTTTAATAAAAAGAATCAGCTGATTGATCAAACCAAAGAGCAAACACAGATTTGGCAGAAAAAAAATTCACCCGGGGGTAAATTGAATGGGTTGGTCGGGTTATTACAGGAAACAAAAATAATTTTTTTTAGGCCCTATATATGCATCTTCGGTTCTTATGCAATCACCTCTGCTTCGTGCTAGTTGGCTAGTATCAGATGCAGATGCCATTTTCTTTCATTAAGAAGAAATAAATTTTAAACCAGAAATGGATAATTCCGGAATGTATTGTATTAGAAGTATGTTTCCGATGATCGATTATGAAAAACTATAATCGATCATCGGAATCAGTAGCATTTTTTTTGTCGACAATCGATGTTTTCTGATTATCGGTACAACACTAGAAGAAATTCCACGAACTTTTTGATCAACCCTCGTACATGTCAGTCATTAAATTTATATATTATACAGTATGCATAAGGGAGACCAAATGTATTATTACTGCATTAAGGAGACCAACTACTATCCATATGTAAATCAGTATTCAACCACTTTCACTAATAAATAAATAAAATATGAAGAAATTCCATGAACTTTTGGATCAACCCTCGTACATGTCAGTCATTAAATTTATATAATATACAGTATGCATAAGGGAGACCAAATGTATTATTATGCATTAAGGAGACCAACTACTCTCCACATGTAAATCAGTATTCAAAACTTGAGATTTTAATACCTTAATAATTTACATGTTTAGTTACATGAACTAAATCTATTTACCTTTGTCATAATGCAAGAACTGTTTTACATTCAGCCAACTTTAACATTACACATGCATACAGTGTATGCCATGCATTAGGAAGACCAGATGCATTACTTCAACATTAAAGAAACCAACTACAATGGAACAATTAGACAGTATTCCAAAAAGTTCATTCCAATACCATAGTAATTTCCCTTAATTTGTTTGTATTTAGATGACTTAAATCAATTTATCTCAGCCAGAATTGGAACAAAAAAACTAATCATAAAAGTGGCCAAACACATGAACAGACAGATGGACATGATGATTCCTATGCTTATATACTCCCAAAGTTGCCAAAGTAGAGCAGACGCAGTGGTTAGAGCGTCTACTCTAGAGTTGCGGAGAAAGAAGCTGATCCTTACATCGCGAGTTTGAATCCCACTGTGGGACGTGGAGACCCGTTCTTCAGATGAGACAGAGGTATTAACCGAGGTCCCATGTCACAGTAGGTGCTGGCTCGATAAAGATCCCTCAATGCTCAATGGCCGTAAGTGCTGAGTATAGGACAAAAATTTGCAGCTCTCCACTGACAAGTGGTGGCGTCTCCATATGAGTGAAAAATTCTCAAGAGGGACGTTAAACAACAAACACTCTACACCCAAAACTTTGTTTGCAGAAGATTTTGTGATACATGCTTTACAAGTATACATATTGTTCATAAGGGAATAAAAATGCTATATCATTAAGGAAAGCAACTGAAATTAAACGTGCACTTCTAATTGAACTAAACAAAATTACCCTTTGTCAGAATGTAGATTTATAAACAGGAAGGCTGTTTTTCTTCATTTTTTCCATGTCAGATTCAGACTGTTCTTGAAAAAATTCTGGCATTCACCCTGTAAAAGTGAACAGTGCAGATAATAAAGAGCTTCTAAATAAACTGCATAATATTTAAATGATCCACTTAAAAGGGATAACAAATGCATTTAACTCCATCAAGGAGACCAACTGATATCCATATATATATATATAAATCAGTACATGTATTTTAATTGTGATATTTTAATATCCTAGTAATTTACATGTTTAGTTTCATGAAATAAATCTAGTTACCTTTGTCCAATGACCAATGAGCACAAGCACTGATTTTTCCTCTTTTTTCTTAATGGAATCACCAGGGCCAGTCTGCGGTCCATATGATTCTGGCATATGTACACTCTGTAAAATGCATATTTGTACCATGTACAGGCATATGAACAATATTTCTATACTACATACATGCATCATTAAACTTAATAATCTTTTTTTTCCAAAATTCATTATTCATAGTGTTTTGCTGTTAGCAAAATTCAACAAAAACTATACCGTATATATACTTGCCTATAAGGTGGTCGACCTATAAGTCAGTTGTATTTTTGGAGGTTATTTTGGAGGGATTTGCTATTGACCCGCTTATAAATTGGTACAACTTTTTGCCAGAATCAATTGACAATTTCAAATCAATGCTCTGATGTTTTAACCTGGTTTCAAAATACTAATCTTTTTATGACTCACCTATAAGCTGGACATAGAATATATACAGTACCTGCATTATACATGCATTAGGAAGACCAAATGCATTATTGCAATATTCAAGAGACCATTGTGGCAAATGAAATCAATGTATGAATTGTATTCAAAACTACGGGTGTACTAATTTGTCTGAAGTATATCATGATATAATGTGATACACAAAGACTTTAACAGGATATGTACATATACCCACATGCCTAAATGTAACAACAGGAATTATCGTTCTACAATAATTTATTGAAATTGCCAATATGAATAAACAAAAGCAAACTTTGTTTCGATTGTATGAACTTTAAGTTTTCTTTTTCCACTATGGTCAGATAATCTAACTATCCCCACTGGTTGGCTACCGGGTCCTTCGTTAGACTGCCTTATCGGACATGATATTTACTGAAGATTTGATTTTTGGTACTGACTTTTATACTCAAAATAATGTCTTTAATTGTTTAATTTCTTGAGGTCAATATCACTTTGATGTGTTCAGTGTTTACTTTGATATGTAATGATGTGTATAAGCGTGTATTTTCGATAATTTAAATTTCTAGTACAGTAATCGTCCCCAAGCTGCTGTTTCATTATCGTGTCATAGTATCTCTGAGAGTGCATTTTATTAACACCCCCAAATCAACTGGCCTGCGTAATTAAATTTAACTACCAAAAACAACAGCTTGGGACTAATAAGGTGTGATTATCAGCAATGGTCCCATGAAGCCTGTGCTAGACCTAAGGGAAATGTTCAACAGACCATAAAATTAGCATAATGGGATTATTGTGTACTAAGGTGTGAATTCAGTGGAGCGAGAATTTGTTGGACTTCGAGATAACGCATGTGTTTATAGCACTTGGGACCGTAAATCTACTTCGAGATAAGCGAGGTATTCCGTTTTTCCGTTTTCGAGATACCAGGGTTTTTTTAAAATCATAAATATAATAAAAACGGCTGGGATCGTTGATTCACTTCGAGATATCCGTGGTATTCGACATACCGGTGTTCGAGATACCGAAGTTTACCTGTATATCGATACATATCTAGATTAATGAATATATCGTATCAAAAACAAGAGGCCAATGGGCCACAACACTCACCTGAGCACATTGGCTAGGAAAAAGCACAAATCACTTCAGTATTGAAAAGTTTAAAGGGGAGGGGGCTTGGATTTTGAACTACCTGAGGATGCTTCCATATCAATATAACAAATGGCTTTACTGTTCTTGAGCAGAAGATTTTTAAAGATTTTTTTCCTATATATTCCCTTGTTAAAAATTTGATCCCCCATTGTGGACCCTCCCTAACCCCCCCCCCCTTCCATCATTTGAACAAACTTGAATCTACACTACCTGAGGATGCTTCCATATCAATATGACTGAACATGGCTTTTCTGTTGATGAAAAGATTTTTTCCTATATATTCCTATGTAAAAATTTGATCCCACATTGTGGCCCCACCCTACCCCTGGGGTTTATGATTTGAACAAACTTGAATCTACACTACCTGAAGATGCTTCCATATCAGTATGACAAAACATGACTTTGCTGTTCTTGAGAAGAAGATTTTTGAAGTTTTTTCCTATGTATTCCTATGGAAAACTATGATCCCCCATTGTGGTCCCACCCTACCCCCAGGGGTCAAGATTTGAACAAACTTGAATCTACACTACCTGAGGAAGCTTCCATATCAATATGACAAAACATGGCTTTGCTGTTCCTGAGAAGAAGATTTTTCAAGTTTTTTTCCCCTATATATTCTTATGTAAAACTATGATCCCCCATTGTGGCCCCACCCTACCCCCAGGGGTCATGATTTAAAAAAACTTGAATCTACACTACTGTACCTGAGGAAGCTTCCATATCAGTATGACAAAACATGACTTTGCTGTTCTTGAGAAGAAGATTTTTGAAGTTTTTTCCTATGTATTCCTATGTAAAACTTTGATCCTCAATTGTGGCACCACCCTAACCCTGGGGGTCATGATTTGAACAAAGTTAAATCTACACTATCTGAGAATGCTTCCATATCAATATGACTTAACGAGGCTTTGCTGTTCTTGAGAAGAAGATTTTTCAATTTTTTTTCTCTGTATATTCCTATGTAAAACTTTGATCGCCCCTTGTGGCCCCACCCTACCCCAAGGGGTCATGATTTGATACAAACTTGAATCTTCACTACCTGAGGATGAATCCACATCAATATGACTAATTGTGACTTTGTTGTTCTTGAGAAGAAGATTTTTCAAGTTTTTTTTCTTACATATTTCTTTGAAAAATTTTGATCCCCCATTGTTGCCCCACCCTACCCCTGGGGGTCATGATTTGTACAAAATTTAATCTACACTACCTGAGAATGATTACATATCAAAATGACTAATTGTGGCTTTGTTGTTCTTGAGAGAAAGGTTTTTAAAGATTTTTTTTCTATAAATTCCTATGTAAGATTTTGATCCCCCATTGTGCCCCCCCCCCTGCTGGGGGGTCATGATTTTGTACAAACTTGAATCTACACTACCTGAGGATGCTTCCATATAAATTATGACTAATTGTGGCTTTGTTGTTTTTAAGAAAAACAATATCAAGATTTGACCTACATATTTCTATGTAAAACTTTGATCCCCCATTGTGGCCCCACCCTACCCCTGGGGGTCATGATTTGAACAAACTTGAATCTGCACTACCTGAGGATAATTCCATATCAATATGCCTAATTGTGGCTTTGTTGTTCTTGAGAAAAAGATTTTTAAAGATTTTTTCTATATATTCCTATGTAAAACTTTGATCCCCCCTTGTGGCCCCATCCTACCCCTGGGGGTCATGATTTGAACAAACTTGAATCTACACTACCTGAGGATGATTCCATATCAATATGACTAATCGTGGCTTTGTTGTTCTTGAGGAGAAGATTTTTAAAGATTTATTCCTATGTAAAACTTTGATCCCCCATTGTGACTCCACCCTACCCCAGGGGGTCATGATTTGAACAAACTTGAATCTACACTATGTAATGAAGGTCTCACCTAAGTTTCAACTTTTACAGCCCAGTGGTTCTTGAGAAGAAGATTTTTAAAAGATACCACTAAATTTTCACTAATTCTTAATTATCTCCCCTTGAAAGAGGGTGTGGCCCTTCATTTGAACAAACTTGAATCCCCTTTACCCAAGGATGCTTTGTGACAAGTTTGGTTGAAATTGGCCCAGTGGTTCTTGAGAAGAAGATGAAAATGTGAAAAGTTTACGACAACGACGACAGACAACGGACAAATTTTGATCAGAAAAGCTCACTTGAGCCTTTGGCTCAGGTGAGCTAAAAATAACTTAATTCCAATACATTTTGGGCAGGCAGTTTTTTTTATGTAATTCTGTGAAAAACTTGGGAATTTCAATCACCAAAGATTATATTTACCGGTAATTGTTTTGAATTAAAACTGATCAAAAATGATATAATCATTAGGCCAAATAAAAAAATATGTGTGGTTCCGGTTACCCGACCTTCCCTATTTTATACCCCCGACCCTAAACTTTTTTTTGGCAATTTTCATATTTTTTCCGGAATTTACCCCGATTTCCATCAATGGCTCCAGTTTAAGTTTTAGTTTCAGCAATGACGGCCTCCTTGCAAAACATAGTGCAAGTGTTTAATAGTGTGAAATCCAAAGCAAGCTAGCATGTAGGTGTCCCCTACCAATATTGACTAGTATATTATCACACCACATCTAAATGCCATTTGCAAAGCAGTGATAGGTATTATTTAGAAAAAATGAAGAAAATCATTTTGTTAAAAAAAAAAAAAAATCCCTACCTACCTACCCTAATTTTTTTGGAAGTGTAACCGGAACCACACATATTTTTTTGTTTGGCCTTAAGGAGGTAGCACATATCTTAAATGATTATTACAAAATCATAAAAATACATAGACAACTTTACTTAACATGTTGATTTTACAGTCAAGAAAAGTTTGAATTTGAAGTGTAATTTTTAAAGACGGTGAGACAAAAAATTAAAACTGAGAAAAAAACAATTATTATTTTTATAAAATTCATGCATAATGATTTATAAGACTTTTTGATAGAATTGTTAAAGAATTCAATATATTGCATATCGCATTAAAAAATGTCTTTCTTTCTTTTTTTTTTTTTTTTTTGCTCAATACACAGCCCTAGCAAAAATGATATACAACAAGGACTTTGATTGGATTATTAACATTCATTCGATTGATCATAATTATTAACTGTTATTGCACTTTCATTTTCAAAATGTTGTTAGGTACATTGTTTGTTCACTCTTTTGCATTGATATTATAATTTTATAAAAGAGTATTTTAGCAGAAAAAATTATCAATTTACCTTTCTTGGAATAAAGACATGTTGACCCTTGAGCTGAGATTTTCTCTCTTTCCATAGATTTGTTACACTGGGGTCCACATGATTCTAGCAGAGACCCTGTAAAAAAGGACTTAACTATGGAAAAGCATGAAGAATATATGCCTATTATACATATCTTAAATTCTAATGAAAACAATGTTTTTTAATTAAGATCCATATATTTCTAATGATTGACATAATACAAATTCAAAATAAAATATGCATGTCTATATTATACACTGTACCTTAAGCAGACCAATTGCATTATTACATCCTTCAGGAGACCAACTTAAATCAATGTTTGAGAAGTACTTGTGAGAACAATAAATTTGTCTACTTTACAGTACTAAATGTACATGGAATCTATAGGATCATGTTACTTTAATTGACCTGCCTTAGTTCAACACAGTAATCTAACAAAGAAATTGAGCCAAAACAACATTTTAAGACTTTTTGAACAGTGCATGTTCCTATCATTTCAAAACCATTACCAGTAAAAATGCTAATATAGGAAAATGATGACAATTAATTAATATTGTACTTTCAGGTATATTAGATGAATTAATCTGATTCGTCAAGAAACATTTGTTAAAAAGCACTATTATCCGCTGAATAATGAAGCCATGCCCAGTGTCGCAACAGTCAACATTGCTTGACGACGGGTGATATTCCAAAAAATAGTGACTGCGCAGATTTATGTGCTCAAGGTTCACTATTATTTGTACTTGTATAAAACATTCAGTATAATATAATAAATATTGCATGTAGTTGAGTGTAATATTGAAAATTTTCACCCCTCGAAAACCAAATACGTCAAAAAGGGGATGGGTTTCTTTTCCAACTTACACATAGTTTCGCCCCTGCAAAAACTGGTATAGACCTTGGAAATGTTTAAACGGGCTAAGAGAAATGCATCAAGAGTACTTAATTGTTTTTACCCAAGTTACATGCCAAAAAAGATTCAGAGAGACGTCACATAAAGTTAACGTTGATTTGAACTGAAGTTAGGGTGTCAAAAGTCATTCACGTCCAAAAGATTGATCATGTGTGGTAGATAATAAACTCCTACGGGCTAAATATGCTGCCATAATCAAGTGAGGATCTTTCCCTAATCCTATATATAAATCCATTTAGTACAATATTATATGCACTTAAGCAGCTGTTTATGACATTGTAAAATTATATAAACAAGACCGGTTTATATAATTTATATCAATTTATATAATTAATAATATAATTTATGTAATTTTATCAAGATAAGTGTATGGGGTAGAGGGAACAGACATTGAGAATCAATGTTGTCGGACCTCATGAAACTAAACTAACAGTCTTCCAAATAACCCGGGAGTCCAATGCCAGGGACCTGTTAAATTTGCAGCCGGGCATGTAAAAATTGCCAAATTACATGTCCGAAGAGGGCATATGTGAATCTTCTTTCATTGTACGATCTTTACTTGCCATTTACTCTGTCCTACCCCCATTATTCGCTTAAACGTTGCTATATGTAATGTCGATGGATTGCCTGTCTACATTCTCGATACGACCTGTCAAATGATTGTCAATCTAATCATTGAAGTGTTTAGTTTAACCTATTTGTTTTCTCGAAGTTGCTTGCTAAATTACGAGATGTTCATCAATGCCACATACTGTGGCACTACAGTCATGATCCCATTTCTGAAATTCAGTTCAGCTAAACTGGCCAACAAATGACCAGCATGCAACTCAGAAGTTATTTATGAACAAAAACGCTTTAGAAAATGGCAATCACAGGCCATGGTTGGTTTACGACGCTGAAAAAATTAATATAAAACCTTTATACCTAATGGGTTTTTTTTGTTGCACAATACTGGTAAATGTAAGAATTTTGAGTAAGACATGTACAAATTTGAATGGGCTGGGTAAAAATGATAGGTCTACATGCCCGAAGGGCATGTGCTGAAAAAGAATTGTTGTGAAGACTGAACTAAAGCGACAGCGCCGGGTGATCATATAAAGTCCCCTTTATTACATAATAATTTGGCAAATTATCAACACATCAAGCTAAAATTTCCAACATATCTTAACGGTGAGAATTTTTATTTTTTAAGTTGAAACCTCGTGTCCTGTGAAAAAAATGAAATTTGTATCCCATCTAAAGTCTTAAAATGTATTAAGGTAATTTTCGATACAAATTTGCGGTTGGGGTTATAAATAAAGGATAAAACCAGAGACCTCGGAATGGAATACTCGGAAGTCTCTGGTTTTATTCTACCCCCAACTGGAAGTTGTATCCCATCTAAAGTCTTAAAATGTATTGAGGTAATTTTCGTGGAATAAATGAGTGCTTTACAATAAAGAGACTCGACCAGAGATGTTTGAAACGATTTATTTGACAAGAAAAAAGTCTCTTGAAGCGAACGATGTCATTTTAAAGTAGGTTAATGATTGATAATGATACATGAACAAAATACGAGCTTGAAGCGGGGGTGCCTGAAATTGAGTTAGATACCTTGTGGTAAAAATAAGTAGGGGTGCACCGTATATGAAACAAGTGCCTGTGATTGATAGTCTGAAATTTCTCTTCACCTAAATATTAAAAGCTTGCAGTGATCGCTATAAATCTATACAACAGTCAAGTTACATATGGTAAACTAACATAAAAACAAGATTACAACAGTCATGATTACAGAAGGTATATTTTGAAGACTCTAGGTCAGTGGGTGAATGTAAACAGGTAAACACACGTGGGACAGTCACCGCAAATATGAACCACAAAACGACTTATAACATTAAAATGTAAATATTCATCTGCACACAGATTTTTGCATAATAATAATAATTTTTAAAAGTGTAAATTAAAATATAAAATAAACAAACCTCAAACCTTGTAACAAGGCTTGTTTCCCTGCAATCTTATTCTGGTTCTCTGTGGTTCACTGAAAATTCAGGGAACCAGGCTGCGTTATTAACTCGTACACAGATTTGTTGATACGAATAAACCTATAAACATATATACGAAATAAAATATTATCATAAAAAATGAAGAATTTCAAATTGCTTGAAAAATTATCTTTATGTAGTTTATAATAAATGGTTGTAATTGTTTAATAATTTCTATCTATCCATTAAAATTTGATACGTATATCAGCTTAATATGTATCCGTCTGAACAATTATTGTTATTACACTCCCTGTCACATCTTCATAGTTAAGCCTGTAAGCATGGTAAGTAGGAATCAATTTCAGTTGAAGGGGACCAAAACCAAACATTTTTCAGTTTCATGTGGTGGGGAGGGGGGGGGGGGGGATATAAACCTCAAATGATTATTTTATCTCTGTCACTGAACTGCTGAAAATAATGAAGGGAACTAGGCTGCGACAATGATTTGTTGACAGAATTAAAATACGAAATAAATTATCATACATACGAAATAAAATAATTTCATGAAAAAATGAAGAATTTCCAATTGCTTAAAAAAAAGAAGCTTTTCATGTATGTGATTTACAATAAATGGTTGTACTTTTATATTTTCTATATATCCATTAAAATTTCACAGTATCAGTATTTCACTATTTGTAAACATTAACAATAATATTAAATAAATGTTACACTCACTGTGGCTTTGACTGAGTTACTGTCACATCTTCATAATTAAACGAGAATATTCCCTTCCGTAAATATTGCTATATATATCTGAACTGTTACCAATTCATCTTTCTTTGGTGAAAGAAAACCTCAGGGATGGAGAATAGGCCCGTACGTAATTTAGTTGGAAGGGGGGGGGGGGGGGATGAGCACAACCAAACAACATTTTTCAGTTTCAGGTTGGGGGAGGCTGCAAACCAAAAAAATTTTTAATAAGCAAAAGAAAAATACATTATCATGCAGAGGTTATTATTGAGGGGGCCCAAGCATAAAGGAGCAATGTTTTCTATAGTATACCTAAATTTCAGCAAAATTACAGGGGGCCTGCCCCCCCCCCCCCGTTCCTTCAGCCATGTATTGTATCAAATCTGCTTCACCCTGATTCAGATTTTTTTTACAGCATATATATTCTATTAGCAGAGGACCACATTATATTAATAAACAATTATTAAATTACAGCTATTTTTTTCTTACAGGGTCTGTTTCATTTATACTATATCATGATGATCATGTCCTGCATGATGTTTACAGAAAGTTTAATTTAGATTTTTAAGCTCGAAATAGCTGCGTCAACTTGCGAGACTATTCTTTCAACGTTCGGCCTAATCTTTAAATATTTAATTTGTTTGTGGACTTGCATAAAAGAATTAAAAAAATATAGGGGCCTATCATTTAACTTTATTTCGAATTTCCTTCAGGATTTTATATACCGAACTATAGTCTAACGATTATTTAAACTCATACTTTTTCTCTTGAAAGCTAAATTACTAGGCAAAAAAAAAAAAAAAAAAAAAACAAACGAATGTTTGTCTTGTGTATTCTTAATTACAACTTATTACTGTATCATTTTAGTTACTTACCCAAATTTCTCAACATCCATGGTGTTCAGAGGTCATTTTCTGAAAACTGAAGGGGCATTCCGATGGCATTCGGAACAAATGACGGAAAGCACTTGCTAAGAATTCAAAACATGGTTCATAAATTTACAATATTTTTCCTTTTTAGGTTTTTAACATAAAACATGGAAAACTAAGTTAAAGAAACACTCATTTGAACAAATCAAAAGCGGAAAAAATATATATGTTATATTTTTTGTTTAATTGCATGTTTTTCATGGTCTCCAAAATGCAGAAAAATTATCCTTTGAAATTATACGTAGGTTATAAATTCTTTTCTTTTTTAGGGAAGATGATAGAAATTAGACAACTTTTGAATGTTAAATAACAGAGTTAAAGATTAATAATATTTAATGGCAGACTGTTTATTTATCTATAAAAAGACATTTGCAATACTGATGAGGTCAAAATAATAGGGAGACCGAAAAAGGTCGCCTTAATCCAGTGGTCTCCCTAAGCCAGAAAATATATCCTCCTTGGTCTCCTAAAGCCATATGTCATATATATATATATATATATATATATATATATATATATATATATATATATATATATATATATATATATATATATATATATATATATATATATATATATATATATATATATATATATATATATATATATATATTCATTATATGCTCGATGGAGTACTTTTTGAAACAACTCAAGACATGTTCTTTCTAAGACCAGTTTTAGCTGGATAAATAAGATTAATACTCCTAAGACTGCATTCTGATTGTTGTGATTGTAACCATTTTTGTTGTCAGTTATTTTACGGATTTCTTTAACAAATTTGATGCAAAGTATTTATCTGTATAAGAATACAGACAGAGACTTCCATCCATCAATTTTTTTATCACCGCAATATAATCAAAAATTCAAAAACAAAAACAAAAAAAGAAGAGGAAGAAAAAAAATTGAGCATATTCCTGCAAAGTGAATGAGTTTCAAATACAAGACCTAATTTCAAATAGATATTTTTTTTATTCCATATTCCGTAAAAAAATAATCATACAATTCAAGTATTCTGGAGTAAATTTAGAAAACTTCTTGTGACCATTGATTTTTCATTAAATTTATGAAAAAAATGTCTACAGAGCGAAACATTGAAATTTGAATAGCTGTCTTTCTCATTAATGTGTGCCAATCTTACATTCTTAACATTGGAACAACTGATCTAGCACATGTGTCACAATGTCTATCCTAATCTAAAATTTTCAAACAACTCATTCTAAAAGACCATATTATATATATTTATACATATTGAAAGACAACTTAATTCTGCAAGACATTTATATAACATATTGTGCAGAAGGATAGCAGATTTTTTTTAGTGAATATAATATAAACTGTAGACGAACCGACAAATTATTCAAATAGTTCGTTAAAAAAAAAAAAAATGAAGTACACGGGTGGGTCTCTGGAGGGCTGGCATTGCCATAATAAATTTTTCTTGCACCACCACATCTTATTTTCCAGTTAAACTGTACAGCACACTATGAACAGTTTAACGATTTTTTGTGTTTTAAGTTTTCTTTTTTCCTCTTAAAAACTACTTACAAAATATGTCATTATAATGAATTTCGGCTATTGCATTGTTCAAAAATGGTTTTCGCGGGATAACAATTTCACATTTTACCCTAAAAAACATGTAATATCTTTATAATTTGTGGATCAAGTTGGTCTGTGACACAGTATCAGGGTTTCTCTGCTGCAGTTGATAATTTTACCATTAAAAGAAATTATCATGTTGGACTATACAGATGAAGGCCTTCAATGTTCAGATAATTTTTTCTTTTCTCTCTTTCTCTGATTAATGCCATAGCACCATGCATATTTTACAGCCATCTTCCTTTGTGGGAAAATCTCCGCCTCCTGTCATTTCTACCAAATAAAAAAAAGACTTCTTCCAATAAAAGACCGTAGAATTTATATGACACTGTGACAATTGTCTCCGGTTCCGCTTTGTGATTGATTTTCTCCCTCTAATGACTTGCTATTGGAAAGAAAAAAAGTACAGAACCCTGGCATATTATATATATTTATATTCATTACTTTTCTGTTCAAATAACTTAGCCAACAACATTCTCGATTTTAATAAGTGAAAGTCACTGTGTATTAGAGTTTTCTTTTTTATTGGGGAAAAAAGGTGGAGAATATTTTCACCTGTGTGAATTATATTTTCTTAAATGTATATCTAGAACTAAGTACTACGACTGTAATTGACACAGATAAAGGCACTTGTAAGCATAGTTTTAAACTACATTCCGGAGAGTTCTTTTTCTCTTTTCTTTATTAATCTAGTTGTTTTTTTTTTAATTTTCTGACTTTCCTCGTTATTGAATCTAGATTTCAACAGTCGTGACAAGGTGACTGACTCTACAGCGATGTCTACATTTTCCACTTACGTTCATAAGTCAGGACCCTCTGATGAATCAACCTTCATGAAAAATCTCGCACAACACATACAAACATGAGTTAATTCCCCGTCTAACACTCGTGCATACTATGATCAAACCTCAAATCGTGTACTTGATTGCAGTTTTCCATCCAGTAGAGTATGTGACTTATTTTCTTTAGAAACATAACACCCTTATAGCCACTATTCGCTCACACACTGTTACTACTCCTATTGAAACCAGTAGCTCACATGTCATACCTCCCCACCTTTAGAACTGTTTTACTTTTGATTATGAAGCTTCTTGCTTTACCCACAAACTTACCCACGCTTTGAGCCATTCCAATACTGACACTCCAAGTTCTTTCCATATAGAGATTACCACGACTGACCGAATTCTGACTACATATGGTGAAAGTATATACCTTTTTTGCATTTTTATTTTCATTTTAGTCATTCAAATATTCATTCACCCATGTGTTTGCATTCACAGAAGTAAGAAAAAAATTAACAATCATCGTGTGTTATCTTTATTGAATCATGACGATATTGTGAATGATGATAATGATGAGGAATTCAATAGAAAAATATCCACAAAGGACAGCTGATAATTACATTGAAATGACTACTGTAACAACTAGAGGAAAGCAGCTGTCAATGATATGAAAAAAGCTGGACTTTAATTTATCGTGGGGGATTGTTGAAAAAAAAGTGTTGAAAAGTCGTTCGTTTTAATATAGATTTTGTTAAAATATTGTGATTTCAAATATTAAAGGCCTTTTGGAATTTCTAGTATCCACATCTGATTTACACCACTTTTCGAATATATTGTTGTACAGTACCCCTGAAGTTTCCCCTTCACTGTTGGTAATATTTTATTGATCAGTAAAGAAAGAGGTTTGGTTGAACATTTACTGGAACCCACTATATATCTTTGTTTGTAGGGATCTTTCTAAAGTTTAGTAAATCAGTATAATTATGGGAATTTAAGTACATGAATTACAATCATTTTAAGAATTTATACATTTATACTTGAGGAGAAATTACCTTAGTATTATTACCTGTCCAAATTACTTCAAAGGTATTAAATAAATTATTTGATACTTTTGAAATGAGATGCATTAATGTATCATTTCTCTATCATTTTCATTTGGTTATGCATTTGGTATAGGCATTGCGTCTATTGTGATGACCTCCGTTTCATTCCTGATATGGATACCACGGCCTTAATATGACTTGCCAAAATCCGATCCCGTTTGGCCTATGTGGAGGCCCGGGACGGGGATAGGGAGGTCGTAGATATGGGCATAAAGATACTGGAGCCTGTGGAGGAATTGAGATGGAGGAATGACAGAAGGGTACAATCTCCGTTTTGTTATATGATTTATCAAAACATATTGAGACATTTATTTTAATACTTTAGGTTCCTGACTGGTAAGACTTGCAGGTAGCTGGACTTAAACTGGATAAGTTGCTGAATCAAGGACCCCTTAACCCTCTCTCCCGCTTAATCTGCAAGGAGCAAGTTGTTGAGAATGGCTACAAAAAAAAATCGTGTGTGAAAAACTTTGTATGATTCCCTTGGTTACACATTCGATTAAAACTTTAAAAGTAATTAATAAGGACTCTATTCTGTTATCTATTATAAATGTATGAAAATGTTGTCATTAAGATGTTTTGAGATGTAAAAAAAAAAGAAAAAAAAAAAACTTGTACTTTTGTATATCATAATTATATTCACCATATACTTGCAGATTAATATCTTTCATGTTAGCATGCAGACTTGACATAAAGATCACATGCCATTAAGATATTTTCATTAACTGAAAACACATATCCTCTGTTACAGATAGAAAACATTTAAGGTCACTGACCTGTCAGTCGACACTCGTTCTTCGATATACGTTGGATGTATTATTGTTCTGTGAGCTACTCGAGCTTCACTACTGCCTTAATAATAAAAAAAAAAAACATCAATTGTTACGTAATAACAGGCTCCATTCTTTAGAACTGAGAAAGTAATATTCGACGCACTGTTTTAAGTTACATGTACCTCAAATAGGGATATCATTAAATTGGGGGAAAAATAAGATCCTCCCCGCTCCTGTAAAACTCACATGTTGCAACGAATATGTATGTAACTACATATATGTATTTATCATATCAATTTAAGTTATCACAGCCCGTGTATCATCGGACACGCGTTTACCCGGTATCATCGAACTTGCGTTTACCCGTTGTATGTGTAGACTGTCAATATGATCGACTAATATATTTAAAGACTACTTTTTATACTGGTATTCGAATGTAGCATATGGAAAAATTTAGACAGTCGAGATCTCTCTCCATTGCAAACTGGGGTTTGCCCAGCCAACTCGCTCCTACATTAAAACTTAACTCACTTATTCAGCTAATCAAATGCTTCCATTTCTCATGAAGAATCGATTCTTCATGGTGAAGAATTATTCTCTTTCTGAAATATTGAACTGTGTTTGATTTGTTCACTTCGCAGTTGTGTGGGCCTTTCTTTATTGCTTTTATTTCTCAAACAAAAAGAAAAAAAAAGATTATGAGAATCACAAGTGCTGTTTCAAAATCATATTTAATTTTTCCGGGTCTTGGAATTCACATTTTGGTAATGTTCACTATTTTTGTAGCTTTTCCGAATACTATGTTTTTACACACATTTCAGCACATACAGAAAATACAGTCGTCGTCATATATATATATATATATATATATATATATATATATATATATATATATATATATATATATATATATATATATATAAGATCAGCGTTGCCTCGATCTAAAGCTCTATTTGCATCATTATTTTGACACAGAAGGAGCGAGAGTGTTGCTAATTTCCTTCAGTGCCGGGAAATGTTACTGATGGTATTTTTATGTGGCGTAAAAGCGATGTCCACTCCTGCTGGATACGGCCTTGACATTTCTTATTAAACCACAATTATATTGAAAAAGTAAAAATGAATATTCAGTATCTTTAATATCCTCTCAATCCCAGTCTCCCAGTAATTCAAGAACAATTTCATTTAAATCCATGCTAACCTGAATGGATTGGAGGCCAGTTTTGAAATTGCGCGTGTTCGATATTGTGTGTGTGCGTGTTGAATATGTATATTTAGAATCAGCAACCAATTCAGACATAACACTATTATAACACAATCTTGGGAGGAGCTTATTTTTGAATCATTATTTGGATTGGCTGGGGTTCTGTTCTAAGTCAAGTAGATCAAATTAAGAAAAAGGAGTATTCTACTTAAGGACTGGGGTTTTATTGTGTTAAAACTACTATAGAGAAACTCTTTAAATTTATACCATATATACCTTACACTAACTTCAGTATACAGGCCAAGTTTAGTGAACATCTACCGTCTGGTTATTTTTTTGGGACCATCTCAAGATGCAGTACATTTACTATAGGATTATATAGGAAAATCCTTTTTTTTTTCGCATTTCGGAGCAAATTATACAAAATTTAATGCTACTATAGTCTTTTTGCTCAAATTATATTATTTGATGGGAAATACTATTTTGTAGATTTTTGGCAAGAAACACAAAATTCTACCGTCTGGTTTCCAGGGGGGCATCTCAAAATGTCAAAAATCGTGACATTTTCCTGTTTTTATGGAGTACAACAAAACATGACGAATACCAAAAATTTTCTTAAAGAATAATATGATGCTGATTGTGAGATTCTTAATTTCCTTGTTTAAGATTTCAAGAGCATCTATATTATACTTTTTATTTTATGACATAATTAATTACCCCGCTTAAAGAACTTCGGTTATTCATAACGTCAAAAACACGCTATTACGACGTCTATCTACCCATCATTTGAAACATCGTTTAAAAAATCAGTTATTTAAAATCGTAATAAGATTTTTAACCTTAGATTTCCTAAATTTGTTAATTTCTATAAATTATGTAATAATATTGCTTTAAAAGAGTAAATACGCTTTATTTTACTATGCTGCGCGAAGTATTGCGCAATGAAAACTTCAGTCGGCCCCCTAAAGTATAGTAGTGTGGTCCCTTTTTACAACCTTGGTTTACCTGTTAAATATTACAACTGTATTTTGTTTGTTTTCATTGTGTATAACAAAGTATTTCTAATTAAAACATTGTTAATTTATAATGAATGATTAAAAATATCAAAAAATACAAGCCAATTTTTAACACATATCGCTCTAAAAAAAGCCGGAACATTTCCCCCCGATCAGCCTACGGTTTCTCTATTACACGGAAATGGGCGGAGACATTTAGATTAGATACTATAGAAAGAGGATCTTTGTATGATATTTTTCTCTCAAAGACGAATTATATGTTCACCATTCACAATCAACTACACATACAATTTTCTATTTACAAACTGTGGCAATAAAAGCTATAACAAGATGAAACAAACAAGTCCATGCTGACCGATATAAAACTGAGTACGTTTCAGCTGAGAACTAGCACGTTTACTGGAGGCATTTACCCGTAACAATACAAATCCACGTAGCTTTTTATGATTCTAAACAGGTCATAAAGAGGTTAATCGCATGTAAATGATGTCAGCGAAGAGATTCAAAATCACAATACTTTTAACAAGCATTTTGAGAGTATTGCATTAGCAATACTAGTCCCCTACCGGCAAGTGTAATCTGGTTCCCGTTAAGAATTGAAAATGTCATAATTCAGTCAAAAATCAATGAAGTGGAACGAAATGCAAATTTGATCTATAACTAATCAAGGTAAAGTCACATTCCAAAAATCGGCTCAATTTCTGAAAGCATTTAGAAGAAAATTGCGGAAAACCCTTAAAAACTGAAAAGGCCATAATTCCGTCAAAAATCAATGAAGCGAACCGAAATGCAAACTTGATCTCTAACTCATCAAGATATACTTACATACCAAAAATCAGCTCAATATCTGCGGAAAACCAAGTGCGACAGACTGACAGACAGACAGAGGGTCAGACAGACAGACAGCTAGACAGACGGACGGACAGACTCAGAGGAAACCTATAGTCCCCTCCGGTTTCACCAATAGGGGAATAATTAGAAAACATAGAGCACAAGGTTGTTCATCAAAGATATTTTCACTCAACTTTTACATATATAATATACACATTATATTTCAAACTCTACTCTGAACAAACCTGTGCTCGGTGTTTAGGAAAGGTTTGAAGTGTGTACCTGTCACTGACTTCTTTTGATATTCATGAAACTCAAAGTACCCTACCTTCAACGTGCAGCTTCGTATGCTGCCTATATCTATTGTTTGACATTTTTAGATGACGATTCAAATAATAAAGACAATAGTTAACAAGCATTCTGAGAGTATTGCATTAGCAATACTAGTCCCCTACCGGCAAGTGTAATTTGGTTCCCGTTAAGAATTGAAAATGTCATAATTCCGTCAAAAATCAATGAAGCGGGACGAAATGCAAACTTGATCTATAACTTATGAAGGTAAAGTCACATACCAAAGATCAGCTCAATATCTGAAAGCGTTTAGAAGAAAATTGCGGAAAACCCCTAAGAACTGAAAGGCCGCAATTCCGTCAAAAATCAATGAAGTAGAACGAAATGCAAACTTGATCTCTAACTCATCAAGATACACTCACATACCAAAAAAATTTGCTCAATATCTGCAAGCGTTTAGAAGAAAAGTGCGGAAAACCAAGTGAGACAGACTGACAGACAGACAGAGGGACAGACAGACAGACGGACGGACGGACAGACTCAGAGGAAACCTATAGTCCCCTCCGGTTTCCGGTAGGGGACTAATAATAAAATTTTATTGTTAAAATTTTAATAAATGTTAGAAATTTGACGAGTAACCGGGGATCACAGATAAGCCTTATTGAGACTTGTTCTTTCCGTCATAAAGAATGGGATCAATTCCGCTCCGCCCATTCTTCATGATGAAGGTATCTCTTAAAATGATCTTACAATTACATAAATCGCTTTTTCCTTTCTAAAGAAATGGGTTGCCATTATGTAACAACCATTGCCCAAAAGATATCTCAATCAGTTAATTTTACAATTTGAATGCGATTTATTTTAGTGTATCATTCCAATAACAGCGTGTCTGTTTGCTTTATCAAATCGTATCGAACACATTGAATGATTGTTTACCATGGGGTAAACTGGCAACATATGGTCAGCCTTAGCTTGCATTACTTCCTATAATCTTACTTGTCATGTTCAATTGTGAATTGATCAGAAAATGAAAAAAAAATATAATAACTTTTACATGTAATACTCCCGAGTACTAGAACATGGATGCGGTAAGGAATGATAGCTAAAAATGCATACTATTTTGATTCAAACTACAAAGCGCTCAAGTTTCATATTACATGTACATAAAATTTTGTTGCGAAAATCAAAATTGGCAATACATCAAGATCTTTAGAATCCATCTTCCTTATACTACGAATATCTTACCACATGCAAGTATGACAAAGAAAACGGGCTTTGACTGACTACGTCTTGCTGCTTACTACAAATATCGTACTTGTAAATAGTCTTTAAATGTGATTGGCCAGTACTATCAGTGACATTTCAGGATATATTACTTCATATCATTCTACTGAAATTAAACAGCCAGTCGATGGGTAATATAATATTCAATTTGTGAAATTTTACTACGGCCGATCGTGCAAACTGACACTCTGTTATTGTGATGATAGTATTTCAGGTCACTGAACTTTCCTTTGATACTCGTTCTTTGATATAACTTGGACGCTTTGTGAATTAGTCAAGCTTAATAGCTGCCTTGATACTAGAAAACGCAATGGTCTATGTATCTTATTTTGGAACATAACCCACTTATTCAGCCAATCAAATGTTTCCATATCTCGTACAGAATTGATTCTTCATGGTGAAAAATAATACGCGAGTTTCGAGACTGTAACTCTCCTATGATAGAGGCACAAAAAGTATCTATATCAGCATGAAGTGGGACAGGTTGTTAATGTAAACAAACTTGCATAATTAAAAGAACGATTGCTATTGCTTTTAAATTTCATTTGATATTTTAAAAAGATGATAATGCTAAGGAGTGATCATTTTGATAATTTTGTAAAGCTCTTTTATATAATTTACAAGATTTATTTTCAGTTAGGGTACTTAAAAACGAAAGAACCATCATAGTCTTTATTAAAAAATAATTAATTTGATTGTACATACCTTTTTTCTTAAAAGTTATTCGGCTCTTTGAAGTTATTATAAGGAAAAGAGTCATTCAGAATGCCGACGTACGATGATCAGGTGCGTGCACATGTGTTTTAGAGATCCATATAGATCAAATCTCTCGTTGGATGTTTTATCCACTGATATTTTCTTTTGTTCCGGTTTTTATTTTCTTTGTTCCGTTTTTTTTTTTTTTTTCGTAGAAAAAACTGACGCTTTTACTTTAATTCGGTAATAAGTATATCCCGACCATCAGTTAAGATAGACCGTTATATCGATGGAGTAATGTATCCAATATAAATAACTGTCCCACCTGCCTGATTATGCAGAATCAAAACTCCCCTCCGTGACGAAACAGCGCACCAAGGGAGATAACCTCGAAACTTGCGTATTCTATTTCTGAAATATTGATCGGTGTATGAATGGTTCACTTAACAGTTATATGGGCATTTCATTATTGATTTTATCTCTCACACAAGAAAAAAAAGAAAATCCAAGACACAAGTATGTTTTGATATCATATATAAAATTCTCCGGGGTTTGGAATTCATTTTTTTTATTTCCACTTTCATTTTTTGTCCAATTTCTGAATACAATTTTTAACACATTTCGATACATACAGAAAAATACAGTCATAGTCTGGTGTATCAGAGCCCTGCCATAATTCTGAAGACCGTTTTAAAGCACTGTTTTGAAAATTTTTTTGCACAGGAGGCGCTAGAGTGTTGCTTTTATCCTTCGGTACAGGAAAATGTTCCCGCTGGTATTTTTATATGGCGTTAGAGCGATGTCCGCTCCTGCTGGCTATGGCCATTAAACTACAATTATAATTATAGAAAACTTTAAAATGATGCTTGTTCCAAGGACTAACATAGTTTATAGCTTTTGCAAAAGTCATGTGATTTAACTTTCACTGGGACATTCACGGGTGAGCTGTTGTGTGGATACACGTATTTGGAGGGCAGCTGAGTCTCGCTGCATGAGCAGTATATTTTTCAGCATACAACGTGCAATACCACAAGCATAACCAGAGCATGGATTCAAGACCGTGGTATGTATATTTTGCATTGTGAATTTATATTTAGCGTGTATTTTGTAAGCATTCTTGTTTATCGATTGACCTAAATATAACCTTGGCTTACATTCACTTGTCTTTCTGAGCAGTCATGCGTATCGGTAGCGAGATTTTAAATATCCAGTTCTTTTATTGTCGACAGAATATTGAATTACTTTATTTGTGTCACGTTTGAAAGTTTCTTAAAGCTGAACACGACTCGTAAACAGGCATACGCCATTTTCATATTACTATCTACTATATCAGCACCAGGGTATACTCCTCGCATTCGTTACACCTGACTGCTGTATTGTCACGGGTATCGGCGTGGCATGGCGACCCGCGTGTTCGTGTTGCTTATCTTTCATTACCTTTGTTTACATTTTATTGCAGTTACGTGTATTTGTGTTTGTTTGTATACTGCACTGACCTGTGCAACTATTGTAAGTTTCTTTGATATCTTACTTTCCTGCATAAGAAGAACTATACAGCTACCGAGTGCTGTATAGTATACGTCCGTCTACACAGGTGACGACTGATTACACTGAGCAGTGACTAAGTCGGCCGCTTTATATTGGGGTCCTCAGATATAGCGAGAATCCGATGAAAAAAGGCGGACACATTCCTTTTACGAATCGTGTTCAGCTTTAAGGTGTATTTTTGTATTCGATATTTTTGGTAAATCATTTAAATGTATTTGGCGGAAGTGAAGAGCCGAAAGAGGTTGCCATATTGCTTTGAATGTACAATGCAATATATTCTTTATATCTTAGCTTGTTTACAGATTTATTTAGACAGACATATATCATTTAAACTTTATTTAGATGTTATGTCATTAAGTATTGCCAATATAATGTGATGCCTAATTGGATGACTTATAAGTCCTGTAAATTGTAACTTTATGACTTTGAAGTGAGTTGAGCAGTATTCCAGAGGGATCAAATCAAGGGCGGTCATCTCCTTTTCGCAAGTCCTGGGACTACAGCCACAGAAGTGATACGGCGATTGATCGTCGGACCTGCGCTGAAACTCATAAATGTGATTGATGTAGATAATTCAATCTGAAAGACCTAAGGGCTCATATTGATAAGTTTTGATTGTGTCCAACCTGAACATTGATTTATTGTCAACAATACAAATTACTATGATATCATAGATATAAAATAACATCTAGCTGATTGGGTAAATTCTGTCTGTCAAATTATTAGGGTTAACTGATTTTTCTCGTATAAGAATATCTGAGAGAGAACGGTGTGCAAGTTTGAGCGAATGTGAGTGTGCTTATGTAAATATATATAATTCTTTCTTTTGAACATAAATTTCTATAAAATGTAACTGTCTTAAGTGTTAAATGGAGAAAGCCTGGCTCAACCACATTACACCCAGTAAATCAAGATCAATTTCATTTAAATCCGTAGTAACCTTAATTGTCGGAACCCATTTTGAAACTGCACGTGTTCGATATAGATTGTGTGTTCAATATGTACAATGAGTGACCAATTCAAGCATAATACATGTACTTAATCATTACACAGTCGTGAGAGGAGTTAATTCTTGATTTATTTATCTGATTGGCTGGGGTTCTGTTCTAAGTCAGTAAGATCATATTAAGAGAAATCTTCTTTATAAAGAGTTGGCTCCGCCTCTCCCATTCTTATAAGGAAGATTTCTCTTACGCGGTACAGTTAAGGTGCCAAATGGAAATATCGGCGAATTTTTTAGATAGAAAATACATTCTTTACAAGGATGGGCGTTTCTTTTTAGGACTTTACCATTATCGGACAAATGCAATGAGGTTGAAAACTACATGTTGAGGACGATTAGATTTCTTATTTAAACTTGTCACGTGATGTGGCAGTTACATGATTTTAGCAAAATATACCTGAAGTATTGAGGTCATCTATAAATTCTAATATTGCAAGGGCATAACCAAGTTAAAAATCTAAGTTTAACATATAATTATTTTCAACACTCTTTGGTCAAGTACATTAAATATAGATATAATTATTTCATTTGCAAGATTTCAACAGGATCGCAGCACTTTTCAAATATCTTCATGCTTTTTAAGTTTATGTGTAAAAGCTTGTCATAATTCATTGAGGGTATGCCCTTCCAATATATCGATTTATTACGACCCTTCTATTACCCTTCAATGAATCTGCATACAAATATACGACAGTATCGCTTGTCTAGGGAATGTACGGGAAGTATATGAATAAAATCATAAAACAGACATTGCATCCAAGTTAATGGCCTCTTATATATCTACAATTTATATTTCATTTTATTACAAAAGACATTTTTCATTGTATAAATATAACTTGATCCGCCTCTCACTCCATACAAACTGCGTCAAATTTTACGATATGACGTCACATTGACAAGCGCATTGCGATCAGTGAATTGTTCATATATTGCTGTGTGGGATTTGACCAACGACAATAATGCATGCACTAGTTAGTATTGACGTAGTTTAAAGCTATTCTACAGTTTAAAATAGCAAATCATTTCATTTCGAGGTAATTTGAAGAACTTATATTTTTGTGTGTTGTCATAGTAAGCATTTCCCGTATAAATTAGGCCCCGCCTCCTTACTGCAGCCTCTACTGTGCTGCGTAATATGATCTAACTATTACTTACTATTGCGTAATGATTTGTTATATTCTTGTATAGTTCTATGTATCATGAGTTACTGTGCATTCTCTATGTAGGTCACAAGTAGGTAAAACGCAATATGAGGGTATAAAAGTATAAAGCCAGTCAGGCTCGAGTGCGCCGAGTTAAACAAGCCGCGGGTATATATCACAAAAACAGTAAGGTGACAACTTTTTTTCATTTATATTTATCGAACGTAAAACATGAAATATTTTTATACATTTTTTGGATATCACGATATATTTATGCAGTTCAGAAATTACAAAAAAAAAACATGTTTGATTACCATCAAGTGTTTTCGAAAAAACAAATTGGCTGCCATCATTGTGCTAAAACATTTGTACATAGTTTGTAGCCTTCCTGTATGCATTATTACTAACAAAATAGGAAACAATGTTCTGTTTTCACCTGTTCTTGTCTTTCAGTCCTTTCATCTGTTGTATTTTTGTGATCCTTCTGTTTGCAAGATATTGTAGATTATACGTTTTCTGAGAAAGTTTCTATCGTCTCAGATTATTTTTACTTCCAGTATTACGTCCTTTATAAGATATCTGAATTTAATGAGTACTTAAATGAAATGAAAGCACAGTGTATTCGAACAATGCACCCTATTAAATTTGCATTTGATCTTTTCAAAGATCAAATGCAAAATGTATAAGTTCTTTGCGAAAAAAAATGCGGGATATAAAATAATTATCGGTTTAATTTGATTTTGGTATGCGCTGTACAAGTGACTTATTTCTTATTCTGTTTTAATATTTTTCTTACGCAGCTATGTTAAGGCTTCCTGAAGCTTTAAAATGCGTTCAAAACATAATATGTCATTGCGAGGTCGGTTTTGGTTTTAATTTATAAGTATTGAACTTTAGTACTTCCAATTTATATAAAGGGTTTTCTCGGCTATATATTAGCATATTTGTTATGATATCACATGACTTTGTTGATCACGTGACGGTCAATTGTAATTTTTTTTAAGTGTTTCATATAAATCGCTTCGGCGCAGCTGATTAACACAATATTTATTAACATTTTATTATATAAACTAGACTTTGACCCGTGCGTGCACGGGTTGACATTGTTATGAATGCATCCATGTGCATATCGGACATTTACAAAATAGATACATCGACACATTCATATATTGTAAGGTACTTTTGAAATAAACAATGAATGTGTATATATATATATATATATATATATATATATATATATATATATATATATATATATATATATATATATATATATATATTTTTTTTTTTTTTTTTTTTTTTTTTTTTTTTTTTAGCTATAAATCAAGTTATGAGTTCGAATCACGCCGGAGCTTACATAAATTTCACCTTTCCAAACAAATTTAATAGAAGAAATTATGGATATTTATTGAAAATATGACAACTACAAAGAGCTGAGCACTGCTGATACATATCAAGCAAAGTAATGAAAATGAAAATGAAGAAATGTGTTTAGCTGGTATTTTTACACAATAAGTTATTAAACTAAAGGTGTAAAAAATTTTGTAACAATTTTAACACTGGAGGTCTCAACTTGTTCAAAATATGACCTCAACAATAAAAGAGTTATTAAGCACTGCTAATACATATACTTTATATATACACAGGTAATAGACAGGTATATAATCTGTAAAAGCAGAAATGAAAATGGACAAATGTGCTATACTGGTATTTCTACACAATTTAGCAGATGTGAAGCAGAACAGATATTCCTGCAAATACCCCCCCCCCCCACCCCAAAAAGAACATACTGGTTGTTCAAGAGATCATAATAAAAATTAAGAATATCAAATGTACTTTATATATGATATAAGAAAATGCTCTCATGACTGTCTGTTTTGATAAAAATTAATATAATATCCTTGAATTAGTAATATTTTGAATCGATTCGATTAAAACAAAAACCTCGGTTTTTGAATAATTTTGATCCGATTTTTGGAAACAATATGTTTGCTTCAGTTGTGTTTAAATAGTTATAGTTATTGGAAATTCGAAATAAATAGTAACCAATTTGAAAGTTTTTTCATCTTTTATGATTCAACAAATGTAATGTGTTTTACTTTTTAGCTCACCTGAGCTGAAAGCTCAAGTGAGCTTTTCTGATCACATTTTGTCTGTCGTCAGTCTGTCTAGCTGTCTGTCTGTCTGTAAACTTTTCACATTTTCGGCTTCTTCTCCAAAACCACTAAGCCAATTTCAACCAAACTTGGCACAAAGCAAATCCTCATGTGAAAGGGATTCAAAATTGTTAAAATGAGGGACCACGCCCTTTGCCAAGGGGAGATAATTAAAAAAATATTGAAATTTTTTGGTAAATCTTTAAAAATATTCTTCTCAAGAAACATTTGACCAGGGAAGTTGAAACTTATGTGGAAGCATCCTCAGGTAGTGTAGATTCTAAATTGTTAAAATCATGACCCCCAGGGATAGGGTGGGGCCTCAATGGGGGTTTGAAATTTTACAAAGTAATATATGGGGAAAATCTTTAAAAACCTTCTTCTCAAGAACCTTAACTTTGGGCCAGGAATGGTGTAACTTATGTGGAAGCATTCTCAATTTCGTTTAAATCTGATCATAACCTTTCATGACCCCTGGGGTTACGATGGGGCCACAATGGGGGAGGGGTATCCATGGGAGTATTTATAGGAATTTTTTTAATGAATTTTCTTTTCCAAAACTACTTGACCAGAGAGGTTTTCTGAAATGTAAATTCATATAATGTGCATTCAAATTTGATGATGACGATCACAGCGGGTCATGATAGGGTACAACCACAATGGGAGAGGGGGAACAGAATATTTACTGTAAATTTTACATATGAAAATCTTTGGAAAAAAGTCTCAAAGTTAGAATATGTATCAAAAACTTAATATAAAAAACTAAATTTGTTGAGATATTTCTGATTTGTTAAAGCTGTTTGAGTTAGAGTAATTGACCATAGTTGCTCAGGTGAGCGGTGTGGCCCATGGGCCTCTTGTTTATACTAAGTATAAAATATATATTATAATATAAATTATCATTATCTTAGATAAGCCAAGCAAGGGTATCCTAAGTAGGAAAGTAGGAATTTGAAGGTACTTCTTGCTGCAATAATGTTTGAGTTTACCGCAAACTTTAAAGTTTACTGACCTTTACCGATTTTATTTTGGGACAGCCAATGAGAATTTGGGAGCGGATCTTGAACTGAATATGGGAATTTTTCTTACTTTATACGTAAATAATGCAGCAGAAATAAAATACATAAAATACATACCTCATAAACATTTATATATCTGTTTAGTGATAACAAAAATTAATCTACTGCAGTATAAAACGTTTTCAATCAAAAGTCATTACATCACATGAGAACTGTCATGGCTGCCGAAGAAGACAACTTGTTTTCACGCTGGTGTATTTTTTCTTGTGGCGATTTAATAAAACATAAGTTTGTTTGCTACGATTAAATGTAATCCATTTCATCATTGAATAAATATTTTTACGATCTTAATTCTTTCCCACCTCAAAAAATTTTTGGAGGTGAAGTTATTAATCTCAGCAGTGAAGGCAATAGTAAACATGGCGAACAAATTCAAGTTGCAATCATTTAGACACATTTCAAATTGAAAATATCGGTTATATTGACGTTATTTAATTATTTCGATTTATTTCAAAGTTAAGAAATGAAAATAATGTTATTGTAAGTTTTGGCGGAAAAAAATGCCTACTTCACTGAGATGTGATTCTAGCAGGAGTTGTAACCCCCCCCCCTTTCCCCTCCAAAAAGCATAAAAGAAAGGAAGGATACGATAAAATCAGGTAGCTACATTAATACTGCTCCAACGATCATGAGCCTTTTGCCTCCGTTGAGATGAACAGAGACATAAATAACATATAATAAATGTGTCTCTGAGATGGCGAAGGATTACCCACGTGGCCACAATATCACATTTGCATGGATAAACTCAGAAACATTAATACAAATACGGGTAAATTTTCATTGGAAATTTGCTATATATTTTGTTCATATATATATTTATGATTTCTTATTAGAGAAAATTATAAAATAACAAATATATATCTACTTAGTACACTTTTGTCTTCTCTGATTTTAACACCGTGATTTAGCGTGAATGTAATACGCACGCGCAAGATTGTAAAATCCAAAAAATCCAGATGAGTTCCGGAATTTTTTGAGGAATTTTCGTTGATTATTAATTAGCGAAGCTTAATTGAGAAAAAATAGAAACAAATTGGTAATCTTCAAGTACCAATGATGTTTAAAATATATAAAACAAACGACAGTACTCTTCCGATTTATCGGTATTAAAGGCCAAAAATTCGAGTCTATTATTTTAATATAGTAGTATAGATAAACTCATCGTATCCGTGTGTATCCGAAATGTGCTTGGGAAAAGTCATAGTATTACTTGGGTACAAAATATTTCCTGAGAAATTCAACTTACCTACAAATTTGAGGGTATTTTCCACACAATATTGTAATCTGTATTAAAACAAAGCCAACACACATTTTTCCCAAGCAAGATTCAGTTAGAGAACAACCTCTTCTTACAGATTTCCACAAAAATTCTCAGATTAATCTTCATTAATCACCTGCTCCAGGCTCTTTTATACATACAAAACAAATTCTACCTCCAACCACGGGTATAAAACAGAGTACATTTCAAAAGTATATTTTTCATTAGCATTCTGAACATGATGAATTTCAATCAAGGGTAGGTAAGCGGTGTATTTTAAAAATATTCGGACATATAAGACTTCAAAAACCTTTAACTACCCTTGGATTTTTCAATAGCTATCTAGCATTTTACATGCAGTTTGAAATAAAGAGTAAAGTTCATGACACTCTCCCCGTCATAACACCTCAAGTTTGCAGTGACCTGACGTCATTTTCCATTATGACGTCACATTTTGGTAGTTCAGAGATGTAAAGGCACAGAGTGCACTGTCATTTTCTACGGGAAGCCTTAACCTACCTGCGTAGTTTTTATCTATTTTCTCACTTATTTAAAAACTCAATGATAGCTTAATAACTTCTAAGTGATTGTTTTAGAAAATCAATTATTTTCAACACAAAGTAACAATAGATAAGTATGTTTGTTTCATTTTTCAATACATATATCAATAAAGAAAGTTCCAGAATAATTTAGAATTAAATGTATGGAGATCACGAACAGTATTCAAGCTCAAAAGTTTATTAAACGATACAAATTTTGGAGCAGAGCCAACACGGACCCCCAAACATGGTGGGATCAGGTGCCATGGAGGAGTGAGCATTCCCTGCCGACCGGTCATACCTGCCGTGTGCTCCTTGTCATGATAATGGGGAAAAAAAACTGTCGACAATGCAGTGTGTAAATGATGGTTTAATAATAAGTATGAAAAACGTCAATCAGCATTTGACTAAATGATAAAATCAAAGGATTTAAATTTTCTGAGATCTGCCGCTTATCTTCTCCATGGCCCCTGATCCCACCATTGCTGTTTTTAGCTGTCCGTGTTAGTTTCACTCTAAAAGCTTTTTTTTCAGTGGACTTTTGAACTTGATTACTGTTTGTTATCTTCATATTTCACTTGCAAAATGTTATTTTTTCTGCAAATTACATCCTTTAGTATTTTAGTTTTAAGGGATGATAAATTAACGGGATTTGTTGCAATTATTATAAAAACCCAATCTTATTTTCTGTTACATTTAAAATAAGCTTTGTTTACAAAGCTTTTGGAATAACTCCCAGTAATTTTCTTTCTCACTATCTTGTTAAAAAAAAATATGGCCTTACCTTTCAAAACTGCGAGATGACAAACACTTTAAAGTTTTTTTAATGTGGTTATTTGTTAATGATGTGTCTAAAAAACAAAACCAGAAATATTTCAAATAATTTGAAGACTTTTTCTTCATTAGTATTTGCGTGAAATGTTTGGAGATAACGAACAGTATTCAAGCCGAAAAATCCATAAACAATACAAATTTGGGAGCAGAGCAAACACGGATCTCTAAAACATCAGATGTTGGATCAGATGCCATATAGTAGTGAACATCTCACGCATCAACATTTAGATATATCGACGAGGTACTGTCAGTTAACAATGGTTATTTCCATTGGTATGTCTATACATATATCCCATTGAGCTTGAAATAAAAGATCGTTCAATGGGATATATCGTGTAGACATACCAATGGAAATAACCATTGTTAATTGGCATTACGTCAAAAGAAAATATGTCTGCTAATAACGGGGGAGCAATTGGTACCCATGGTAATACTAATGGATTGTCGGAAGACCTGATCTCCAAAAAAGTATATATTTTTGTATAACTTGACAGCAAACACGCATCGATTTGTATCCTTACATGCAACTTGATATACTGAAACGCAAAAGAAACGCAATATCAAATTGTAGGAGGAAATATTACATATAGGATATAATTTTATATCTAAAAAAAGGGCATCTTCAATTTGTACATATCGGTAATTTAACGGTTGAATGATTTTCGTACCCTCACCGGAAGATAAGTTTGAGTTCGCTTACCAGAAATCAAAAATTGCATGTTTATCAAAACATTTGGCAATAATATGGGGTTTTAAGGATTTGTATCTGCTCATCATAAGTAAAGAAGCAGTGTTCCGAAAAATAAATTCTCCTGTCTTTTCCGTAAGCAATGCCAATGCTTCCTGAAAATGACTTAAGTGTGCATTTCCATTGCTCTAGCTGGAAAAATCTCAAAATAGAGGTGATGGAGAGTTGTAGATGCAAATATGACCCACATCACACTCCAACAGGCTCTTACGTATCATTTGCATGATAGTCCTTGGGCTTGAAGTCCAAGGCTACTACACTGCGCTTGGCTAGAGAAAATTCGACCATATCATCTGAAAAACGGGCATTTAGAAATGGCAAAGATTACTTCTTTCGCTCAGATCTCAAAATTGATGAACCTGTTGTATCGTAGAAATCAAGCTGCATCTGGTGTGCATGGCAGTTTTGCACGCTGTAATTGAATGGCTGGGGTTGGGTGTGTTTTAACAGTCATGTGTTACTTTCTAAAGTTAAATGATAATCATTTAACATTTTTATCAAATTTCTGATGTTTTTAAATCGAGTTCTAACTTATTGTTTTCATTTTTGAAAAAAATCAAACATTTATAGATTACTGCTTGTTCAGTTTCTTCTGCGTTTCAGTATATAATTGTATAATAATAAAAAAGCATGTATATATCTTCCTTCTTTATATATCAATATGCAGAAAACATGATCTTAAGTCTTCTTTTTATTTTACAGAGTGGTATAATTTACGCTAAAAGAAAATATTTTTTCAATATGTTTAGAATAAAGAGTGCATACAAGACAAATATATGTTGCCATTTAATGTCATGTTAAATAAGACCAATTACACAGGGCTATTTAATATATTATCATTCTAAACTCAGGTTGTGACGAACAAGCACTTCGGATCACCTTTCATCTTGATTAAATTATAGGTTTTGTGTGTGTAGCAACCAAATGATTGAAGAAATATGCGTAAGTAATGTTTTTTTTTTTTTTTTTTTTTTAAATATATATATATATATAATAATACTGTAATATAAGTAATATAAGTAATAAGCCATTTTGTTCCTTTTTAATTTTAGAGAATCTAATAGACCAAATATATTTTTGGTACACTGATTTGTTAAGACGAACACGCGCCAAGTCAAGGGCACCTGATGAATATCAGGCTAAAGTGGACAACACAATACAAAAGGTACATTTTGACATTGTAATCAGTCTAAATTCATTATAAGAAAGTGCATTTCATAGCAATTACTTGATGCATTTTTACCAGGAATCAGTTATTATTATTTACAAATAATAATATCCTTTATGTGACGGAGTTGAACAATCTGAATTTCATTCATTTGTTATAATTCATTTTTGTTGTGACATGATTGCATTTTGTGAATTGTATTTGGATTTGGTGTTTACAAACTATTTATCTCGGGATCAATTGTCTAATTTTAATCTATGACATGATTATCTAAATTTACAGCCAATCGGCGTGGCTTCTTCTAATCAAGTGATCATTGTTATTTATTTACCAAAGGAGAAAGCCTCGCCAAATTGCGAGGGAAAATTTTGTTGGAAAAAAAACCCTCCATCCATCCCCCTTCTTCCACCATTTTCATATTATTGTTAAACACGTATTAGTGTTCATATTTTGCGTTTATTTTGTTTTATCCCACCCTTTTTTGATGGTAGGCTTATCAGTGCCTGATTTATGGAATTTTTAACTTTAGGGGGTCAGTTCTTGCATAATGTGATGTCCAAGATTTTTGTGTTCTTTAGAAGTTTTTTTCTAGTCTCTTCTGACCCCTTAACTATGTGAAATTTTTGTTTTGCGTCGTTTACTTGAAGAGATAAGGCATCAGTGTCTATGTATGTATGCACTACTGTTTATTCAAAATATAATTGGAAAGATCTATATTGTGTCGATGTAATTTTAATGTTGAAATGGAAAATATTTTATATTAAATTATTGGAAACAATAGGCACTTAAAGTACATTTTTTTTCATTGTTGTGCCTTATTTGTTAAGAAAATCTAGGGTTTTATTATTAATTTTAGACAATAATCGTAATCTCTGAGAAACTACAGTTTTGGCATAAAATGTTTCATGTTTGGATTTGGTTAATAGACAAACATTAAACATCTTCTATTTGGAGAGAATGTCCTATTTGTTTACGCCCAAGAGAAATAGCAATAATTTTATGGGTATTAGTCTATGAATAATAATATTTAAAATGTAATTATTGATATCGCTTAATTATACTTGTATGAATAGCTGTATTTCTTTTTATTTTAATTATAATTTAATGCAAGAAATAGAGAACCAATTTCTAAATTTAATTTCAAATCGAAAGGTGTATTTAACGTTGGGCATAAAAACCCTGTGAGACCTTGCTTTAACAACAAAAATAGAATAAGAGATCATCAGATCATCACAACCAAAGCTTAAAATACCCTAAATATGGTTGAAGTATTTAAAGAGTCTTCCTTTTTGGCTAAATACATTTCTTTCAAGAATTGCAAAATACATTTGCTAACAATATGGAGCACAACACTGACGATTGTAAAGAAATTAGAAGGTCATAAATTTTATTGTTTAATATTTTTCGGCACTATGTACAAGCTAAACAAAAATTCCAATGCATTCAGATGTCACACAAGCTACATACATGTATATGAGAGAGAAACTAAGGGAAAATCAATAATTATGTTAATGTTAAGGCAAATTACATGCAAAGTCGAAATTTGGCAATTAGAAAGATTTCATATAAGTGAGCTTAAAAGGTAAACTATCAAATTTTTGATTAAGCTCACCTGAGACGGAGGCAAATGAGCTATTCTGATCAAAGAGTGTCTGGCGCCCGTCTGTCCTCCGTAAACTTTCCACATTTTCAAGTTCTTCTCAAAAACAACTGGACCAATTGTAGGCAAACTTGCTACAAAACATCCTTTGATGAAGGGAATTACAGTTTGTTCAGAGGAAGTTCCACTCCCTCTTTCAAGGGGAGATCATTAAGAAATCTGGAAAATTTGGTTGCGTCCTTTAAAAATCTTCTTAAAATCCACTGGGCTGAAAAGATGAAACTTGTGTGAAAGATTCAAAACATACTCTAGATTCAGGATTGTTCATATCAAACCCCCTGGGGGTAGGGCAGGGCCACAAGGGGGGTCAAAGTTTTGCAAATAAATATACAGGACATGTCTTAAAAAATCTTCTGCTTGAAAACAGCAGACCCATGATTAATCATAATATTATAGAAGTATCCTCATGCAGTGTAGATTCATGATTGTTCCAATTATTACCCTGGGGTAGGGCAGGGCTACAGCAGGGGGTCTACGTTTACCATAGGAATATATACCGGTAGATAAAATTGTTAAATATCTTCTCCTCAAGAACAGGTAAGCCATTATTAGTCATTCTAATATAGAAGTATCCTCAGGTAGTGTAGATTCAAGTTTGTTAAATAAAGACCCCAGAGAGTTGGGCTCAGAAACAACAGGGGGTCAAAGTTTTCCATAGGAATATATAAGAAATATCTTTTAAAAAAATTCTTCTAAACAACAGGTCGCCAGCGTGGCGCAGTGGTTAGAGCGTCTGCTCCAGAATCGCGAAGTAAGGAGTTGATCCTTACGTCAAGGGTTCGAATCCCACCGTGGGACGTGGAGACCGGTCCTTCGGATAAGACCGTATAAACCGAGGTCCCTTGTCGCAGTAGGTGCTGACACGAAAAAGATCCCTTACTGCTCAATGGCCGTAAGTGCCGAGTATAGGACGAAATTTGCAGCTCTCCACCGGCAAGTGGTGGCGTCTCCATATGAGTGAAAAATTCTCGAGAAGGACGTTAAACAACATACAAACAAAATCTAAACAACAGCTAAGCCATTATTAGTAAGATTAATACAAAAGAATCCCCAAGTAGTGTAGATTCAAGTTTATTCAATTCCTGATCCCCGGAGGTAGGGCGGGGCCACAACGGTGGGTCAAATTTTTACATGGTAATAGATAGGTGTAATGGTAAAGGGGTATTTGAGCAAAACGCATTGAAGACTCAAATAGTGGAATAACCTGACAATCTTTGGAATGGATAAGCCAAAAGGCAATTTTTGGGAAGTCAGGCATTTAGAAACTAGCTGAAGACGTTGGCTGTTGAATCAGCAATAAAGAATTCAAGGGTAAGAACACTATAAAAGTTATAAGAAACAGTGGCAAGTATCCTAGGGAATTGATGTTAAGTTCTAGGTGTAATTAATCTGAAAAAAAAGAATGACACACCCGGTTCTTATCTATGCATAGGAACCTAGGGGAGAAACACATGTACAGTACCAACCAGACCCAACCTGACACCTAAGCACTCCCAGAAAGCAGTCCCCGGGACTGCTCTGGGACAGCTCTGGGACAGCTCTGGGACCGCTGTGGGACTGCTCTGGGACCGATATGGGACTGCTCTGAGACTGCTGTGGGACTGCTCTAGAAAGTAGACGCAGCAATCCCTGGGACTGCTTTCTGGGACTGCTTTGTTCACTCATGCGTGAAAAATGTTCTGAGTGACATGATACTGTAGCTCCTCCTCTTGTGTATTCTGAATTTGCAGCTCCCTGTTGTTGTTTTGTTTCTTTCTGCAGAGAGGTGTTTAAGATAAAAAATAACAATAAAAAAAACCCCAAGTAATTCTTATATAAATTAAATAAGGAGAGATAGCACTAGTTATACCTGTAATTACAAAATGTCTTCAGGGGCTGTAAATTTACACAATTGTAGTCTAGAATTAATTTTTAAAAATGAAAGTAGTTAAAAAGGGAAGTCAAGGGATGATTTCTATCCCTTAAATTATTTTGATACAGGTGTTCAAGGCCTATTTAATAAATTATTAAAATTAATGCTGTCAAATTTTGTACTCAAAGTTTGCATTAGCAATATTTAAAACAAACAAACAAACAAACAAAAAAACAAAAAAAACAAACAAACAAACAAACAAACATGTCATTTCAGTAAGATATTCAGAGGGAAGTACTGTACTGGATGTTTTTTTCTTAATTGTAAAAGCTAATACCATGCTTAAAAAAGAGCACTGCATGCTACTTTTACCGCCATCAAATAAAACCTAATAATTTATCAAATGACCATAAAATAAAATCATTCCACCATTCTACTGTCACATAAACGATGTGAACAATTATTGGGAGATTTATTTATGAATTTGTTTTTAATTTAGAAACAAGTTGTTAAAAGAGTGCATTTTTAAGAAAAAAAATAAACATTTGAAAATATTGGGTATTGTGACTTATTTCTTATTTGTTATGTTTGTGATTACCTGGCCGATTAATAAACAGCAATACAGTTGTTTAAAATGGTGTCAACACCTGAGGTTTCAATATCCTTGGGCATAATCAGCAGAAAGTCAATGCATGTTATTTTGGTATCGGTGTTACACATCTCTGAACACGCTGGTCAACAATGATACTAATTTCAATCTATGTACTGCAAAAAATCTTTGTTTCAATAATTTCGTTTAAACTTATTTCGGATTAATTATTTTTGAGCATAATCTGAGGGTTCCATTCGCGTGATTTACAGATGTACACTCGAATATTTATATAAAAAAGCACTTAAAACGATGAATCTAACGGTGATTAAATCGGCAAGTCATTGAAAATAATAAGTACTGAAATATAACACTCGGCAATCTTTAATAAAGAATTTTTTAAAAGCTCCAATTCTTAAGAAAAATGCATTCAGGGTATTGTATGGGAATCGACCTTGCTTTATAATTATAAGATCTATTTAAAGCTTATTCCGGTAGAAGGTAGAAAATAAACAATTCAAGTTTAATATTCTATATAAAAAATAAATATGAAAACCAATATCAATCACAGAAAATAAAGAAATTGATTTATTTTGGTGAAAAATTATTATACCAAAAAAAAAAAAAAAAAAAAACAAACAAAAAAAAAAAAAAAAAAAAAAAAAAACTGTGTTTTAATATTCCTGTTTAAATAGGTGTGAACGTTTTCTTCAATCATTAATTACTGGGATTTTCTTAACAGCTACAGAAATGACTGGCACGTAAGAATTGTAAATATTTGTTGATAATACTCAGAAAGAAATGATCAGCAATTTCCTTTTATAGTTACATTGTTTATTGGTAATCTCATTCTGAGTAAGCTCCGCCCATTTAATTAGTAACCCGCCCACTTGGACTGCTGGGGCAGCTTTTTGGAACTGCTTTCTGGGACCGCTGGAACTGCTCTGTGACTGCTTTGTGTCATGTTGGGTCTGGTTGCTACTGTACCTTACCCAGTTCCCGTCTCTAGATAAGAGAAAAGTTTTAGTACTGTGTGATTTACCCTCAGACAGAACAGTCTTAATAATAGTTCCAATTATAAACTCAGACAGCTTTCAGACAATTTTTGATTTGAATATTTCGGATTTCCAGTGTTTTGGCATGGGCATCATAGAAAAGACATAATTTGTCGAAATGCGCATCTGGTGCATCAAAATTGATACCGTACAAGATTTGCATTGTGGTCCCTGAGTCCAGGCCTCTGCTGATGGGTTGTTAGTCCCCGATGCTCTTTACAGCCCAGTAGCTAAGTACTTCGGTACAAACTTGAAAATAAGAATAAATTGCTGTATTGATATTTAGTAATTTGATACAAAATTAAGGATTATCTCCCTCATGCATAGCTGTGATCCTTTGACATATTTTGCTCCAGTCTTTGGCTCCTCTTTTTATAGATCTTCAAAGATTTTTTAATTTGTATATTTCGGATTTCCAACGTATCGGCATGAGCATCATTGAAGAGACATGATTTGTCGAAATGCGCATCTAGTGCATCAAAATTGATAACGTACAATATTTACAGAGTAAAAGAAAAACATATGTAATCCTTATAAGAAACTGATCACACAGGTTACATAGGAAATATCTTTAAAAATCTTCTTTTCAAGAACAAATAAGCCATTATTAGTCATTCTCATATAGAAGCAACCTGAGGTATTGTAAAATCAAGTTTTTGTTTTAATTATGACCACCCATAGGTCGGGGGGGGGGAGGCAACAGGGGGTCAAAGTTTTATTGAATGAAAATATATAGGAATCTTGAAAATATCTGCTGCTCAAGAACAACAAAACCATGTTTAGTCATATCATTACAGAAGCATCTTTAGATAGTGTAGATTCAAATTTGTTCAAATTTAAGGTGGGCCACAGTGAGTGTTTTACATAGTAATGCATACGGAAAAAAATATTTTAAATTCTTATGCTTAAGAACAGCAAAGCCATGATTAGTAAAATATATATTTAAGTATCCTTAGGTAGTGTAAATTTATACTCCTTACCGCAAACTTTTCAAAACTGAACTGATATCTGCTTTATCCTATCCAATGTGCTCAGGTGAGTGATGTGGTCAAGGGGCCTCTTGTTCTAAATTGTGCCTTAAAATTGATTACTTTATCTCGCAAAAGATTTATTACGCAAAAATTGATTTTGTACATAAACTACATGTACAGCTAGACAAACCTTTTGAACGTCAAAGACACATTTTTTGAAGAATGCATGTAATTGGTCAACGACGATTACCAATGCGCAGCTAGGTTAAGGACTCCCATATCTATCGTCAGCCTATGCAGAGGATCGGGAAAGCTATTATGACGTCACGTTAAAACAATTCAAATTAATCTCGATGAATGAATACTATATGTTCTTTTAAAAACACACTGAAATGCTTTCGTTTCTCATAATTATTATAAAGATAAATAGATGTGCAACTTATCTTGCCAAAATAGTCAGCACTTTGAGTATGTAGAATGAAAACCAGCTTGATATCGCTCTACTTACTGAGATGACGTCATTTCTTAGTTTGACATGCCGCTTCTCTGTACTTAAGGCGTCGATCAAGCTATTATCGGAGCTTTTAAAAATAAAAATTTAAATGAATACAATACAAGCTTAATTGGACCAACGTAAATACATATTCTAAAATATATAAATCAACATTTTATTGTCAGACTACATTGTAATTGATAATGTGTAGACTTTATATATTACAGTAGGGAGCACATTTGTACAGTAACGTGCTAGAACAGGGAGTGCAGTCCCTCGAAAATATCAAAAGTTTAAGGATATCTGCTTCACTATAAATTCTAATTTTTTTTTGCAAGTGAAGCTGTTAATACTACTATTCTGAAAAGTGCTGGGAGCTGGGTGTGCATTGCATATTTATTCCGTAATGTAACATTATTCAAGGGCGTATTACATCTATGTCTGGAGTTTATAGAAGGATGGCTAAATTTCACACAATTCCCAAGCATGAGGAGAATAATATTGCTCCCAGCACTTTTCATGTTAAGAAATTTGTCTTAAACAAAACAAAATAATAAATTTTATAGCGGAAAGATACCCGTATATCGTTGAACTTTTACGATCTTTGTAGCAGTACATAAGTCATGTGCTCAAATTTTAAACCTGTCTCGTGACAGACAGCTGATGTAAGCGATGTCGCTTTGGCCGAACTCAGGAAAGACCCGGTATATACAAGTGCAAACAACACAATTCACATTCATTAAAACTGATGCTGTTAAAAAAAAAATTGTATTCATTTTCTCATATTTGAGGCGTATGTTTCATGGACTTCCTTAACCTAGCTGCATGTATTTCAAATTCATTCCGTATGCTTATTTCATATAAATAGTAATTTTGTTGTATAGTACATTCTCTCTCAGATATCATTTCATAAAAAAACATTTTTTCAAAGGTTTTTGACAGTGTTCCCTGGATGACTGGTATGACAATTGCTGTTGTGAAAAAGTCCCAGATTATGTTCATAAAAGGTTATGGAAAAACAGCCATAGACTCGGACACTCAAGTTACCGAACACACACTGTTTCTACTCGGTTCAATTTCCAAATCCTTTACAGCAACGCTACTTCTTAAGCTAATGGAAAAGCAAAATCCTCCGTAAATATTCTAACAGATAATTAAATTTAGCGTAAAATCATACAAGGTAAAATATATGGATCCAAAAATTATCTACGTGCATGATTACAAACAAACGATAAAGATTACAAGAAGAGTAAATGACTTTGAAACCTGTGGACCTTTTCACAAAAAAATCTTACGACATATTTTTATCTTAAGTGAAAACTTATGATGAAAATCGTTTTCAAAAAATTCTTAAGAAAGCCCTAAGTGCAAAATCTGTCGTACCTTTACGAGAGTCTCAACCCTCTCTTAAGTATTATACGAGGGTTGTACAAAAATTCTTTAGACTAGCGTCGTTTTGTAGTTACCCGGTGTCATAAATTAATGAAACTTTCAAAATAACTAAAACTACTAACAACTAATATTTTCAGTGTAAAACATTGCGTAATTACACATATTTATTCTATTTAAATGAAATAATTCAATTTCTGATGTAAAGAGGCGGCTCAATCTCAAAATTTGCTATTGAAAATCGGTATATAAAATGTAAAATCTCGCAAAAAAGGAAATTCTTGTCAAAATTTCGTGGGATAAAAATGATAGTTTCTCAAATTACATAAATAACTATCTACAAAGAAATCATCGTCAAAGCAACACAGTGAAACTCCATTCGGAAAGACGAACAAAATTAAAATCCCTCGGAGATAAGGAGATTTTTATGAATTATTAATAGATGCATGCAATTTAAACTTTTTTGGCGTATATTTTAATGTTAAGTACATCATAACAATTATATTTCATACTTATTTCACAAATCTTTATGTTAAAGTAGAAAATGTGATTCTTATAATTAATGCATTTTCCCCAAAAATTCGTACCGGTGACATTTACATATTTTTTGACGTCGGAGATTGCCCCGGGTGGTAGGACACAGTAACATTAAAACTCCAATTAAACGTACGTTTTTCAAGTAATGATGTTAAAACGTCGTAATTTATCAGCTAAAAACACACTTTATACACCCACAAAATTATATATTAAGATACCTTGATTTATGCAATAGATATAGACTCAGTTTACGGAATTTTGGGACAACCCTCGTAAAACCGATTTTATCATAAAAATATAACCGCAAAAACCAAAATACACGTTACACTGAACTTTTTAAAGCAACTTCCTATAATAAAGCATATTTTTTCCACAATCATTGTCGAAATATTTAATGAAAACACTACAAAATATTTACTATGTAAGTTTCACTTAAGATTTTCGTATGACTACTTCTACGTCAGATTGTGATTGTGACGTCAGATTTTAAACTCCCTTGCTTCACAAATGATTGCATTCGATATTTGTTGTCAATAATGTTTGTTATGCTGATAAATGTTGAAAACTAAGTTTTATTTTTATTTTCATCCACTTATTTAATGACTATAAAGCATATTGAAGTCGTTGCTAGGGATGAAGTCTGTCGTAAGTAAAATCTGCTACGAATGCGTTCGTGAAAAGCTCTTAAGATTTGTCGTAAGAGATTCTTAAATTAAAATCTTACGCAAAAACTTAAGCTTTTTTTGTGAAAAGGACTACTGTTTTTTAAAGTTAGACTTACGCCATTTTTAACGTGCATGTTAAAAAATGAAACTATAAAATAAGAGTTTATGATTACACTGACGGCATTGTTGTGTAGATTGGACCTCTCTACTAATATCAGGGAGATGATGGAGGGTGGTTTCGTCTTCTTTGATAAGGAACGAACTCAAAATGCCAACTTAGTGGACATTCTAGCACACAGGATGGGAAACCCTGAACATGACTTTTTACGATTAGATCCTTCCATAACTAGAGCAGATTTACCTAGGTAAGAAAGGGAATAGGAATCTAATGAAACTGTGTGGCATTTTAAATGCATTAATTGCCAAAAATCCAGTACAATATTTTTGTGTTATTAGGCTGTTTAAACACATGACACAGGGGATAAAAAAATTCAGAGAATCTTTTAAATATTCCTGCATGATGTACGAATTTGCCACATACCTAACCGAAAAACTCGCTAATGGTCAGCCATGGGAAGACCTGGTGGCGAAAGAGATCTTTGCTCCTCTTGATATGACATCCTCTACGGTTGTAACAAAACTGCAAACTGTGGAAAATGCTGCACACGGATATTTTGAAGGATCATCATTAGTACCTGTTCCATTTGAATTCATCAGGTAGATATTTGATATTATTGTTCATTTTCCTCTCTCATATCTTAAGACGTCTTAACTAAATGGACGACTAAGGCCAATAATAGGATTTACTCAATAACATCAGTCATCTGTAATAAAAAAAAATGTTACAGGTTTAAGATTTCACTAATAAATTTAAGCTTGAATTTAAATTGAAAAGTCTTATAAGAGTTTAGATATGAATAGCTGTGTACCAAACAGGAACTTTCTTAGTCAATATATGGGCCTCAAGAAAGATGTAACTTTACTGAAATGCTTCTAGAGTGAATCACGTGACAAGACATGGCGTAGGAAGCATTATTTTACGAGCACTTCTGAGGTGAACTAATATAGTGTATGTTGTTATATGTCAGTGTGTATTTGGTTTGCATAAGCTTGTGGTGGGAGTGGACAACGCATGGTGAGTCGTCAGTGATTTATTTTGCAATTTAATATAGAAATTCCTAGTGTGCTTATATTTTGTATGACTTCGCCATGAGCCGATTAGTGTTCACACAAGCATGGCCAGTAAAGTTACTAGTCCCTTAACTACACCGCCAGCTAGTGGTAAAGTCAATAAAAGGAAAAAAAAAATATCATTCAGTTGAACATTAAATCGGCATCTACTTCGGTAAAAACACCGTTGTGTCTGAAAAAAGCTGCAAAAAAGCCTCGGATAAGTAGTTCAGACCAAAACCTCGTCGGTGCCCCAGACAGTGAAAATGACCTACATTCATTACAAGAAAGTCTTGATGAAATAAAGCAAGGGATGGTAACAAACGATGATATTGGTGAGATTGTGAAGAAAATATTGTTAGAGCAGAATTTGTCAAGAAATCAAGATTACAATTAAAGATGAAATAAAAAAGGAAATTAAAAATGAAATTAAAGCCGAGATAGAAAAATTTACACACAGGAATGGTGATGAAAAAATGAAGCGTGCTAACATTGACAACACAGAAAAATTTGATACCTTGCATTTAGACTTAAATGATGTAAGAGAGCAAATCGCAAAAGAAAAAAAAAGAGTGACACAAATCTAAGCAATGACCTAGCTGTAGCGTCTATGAACACTCAACATGCAATATCAATTTCAAACTTTAACCAATAATATTCTCAAAAATGCAATTTTACAACATTGGGTGGCGTGAACAGCCAAAAGAAAATCTTAAAAGGGACTTTTGCACATTTCTTAAACAAAAAGTTGATCTTGATGTGGACACTACGGATATCATAGCAATGCACCGAATCCCCGGAAATCGGAATGGTGGATCGCGACCGGTCATAGTGCGGATGACCAATACGGAGGCCAAAACAGACATTATCAAACATCGCAAGGCAATGAAAGAGGAATTTGTTATGATGGATCACATCAGTCAAATAAACGCCAAACTCATACAGACAATAAAGGATCACGAACTGGTGCATTCCGCCTGGTCCTTTAATAGTAAAGAGTTTGTCCTGGACGAAAACAATAGCAGCCACACATTTGATTTTTTTGATAATATCACCAAAAAAAGTAGAGCGTGATTTTTAAAGTTCCATGAAAGAAGCGCACTCAAAACACTCAATGCACTACGATCGAGCTCATTGCTTTGAGATCTCGGGATCGGTATTCCGGAAAGCACATTGTTTACGTCCAGCAGTTCTTAACGGGACTTACTTGACACTTTTTGTTTGTTTCTTTTGGTATATATGTATGTGTGTAAGTTGTGAGAGTGTTGCCTATCAAATCAGTATCACCATATTTCAAGATTATGTTATCATATTCTTTTCTTTTCTGTGCTGTCACTGTACAGTCGTTCATTGACATAAATATCATTGATCAATGAGTCAAAGTGTATTGTCCCTCAATTGTAATGGGGTTGTTGGAATAGAGAAACGGAGAGACGTTCTCAATTATTTAAAACAAAAAAAAATTTCTATACATTTTTTTTCCATCACACCCACTTAAATGAAAATGATATCAGCCTTGTTAGATCTTTATGGGGATTTGATGTATATTTCAGCCCTGGTAAATCAGATGCCAGAGGAACGGCGATACTTTTTAACAATAACATTGAATATAATGTAACAAATAAATATATGGATGAAACAGGTAATCTGGTCATTTTAGACGTTAACCTAGCAAAAAATAATTTTTATTGGTAAATTTATATTGACCCAATACAGATCAGCCTGATTTTTATAGTCTGATCAGAGATAAAATTGAGAATTTCCAGAATGAATTTGACTTAATGGGAGGAAATTTTAATTTAATTCTAGACTTTACTCTAGATTGCTATAATTATCGTAACATTAATAACCTCAAAGCAAGAGAGACCCTGCTTCAGTTTAAAGAAACCCATGACTTATGTAACCCCTGGAGGACTAAATATAATAATTCTAGAAGAAACACTTGGTTTAGAAACAATCTAGTAAAAAAGGCCAGACTTGTCTACTTTCTGATATCAAATGTAACAATGACCTTTGTAGATAAGGTTGATATAAGCTCGGGGTACAGAACTGATGACTCAACTATTGAACTTCATATTTTATTTTCAGAGTTTAAGATGGGTAAAGGGTTCCTGAAATTTAATAACACTCTCTTAAAAAATGAAAATTATATACCGGTAAGTTTAGTCAACGAAACAATGAATAGGATTAAACTTTAGTATGCAGTGACACCATATAATCGTGCAATGATTAAGGATATAGAAAACACAAAAATTAATTTTATAATTGATGATCAATTATTTCTACATCAGCAGTCTCGTTTAAAGTCATCACTTTGTAAGTTTTATAGTTCGATAGAATGACCTTGTCAGCAAATACAATCTTTCATTAAGTCAATTGCTGACTGACTTTTTTCATACTAATTGTTAGGCCATTATTTATACACTGAATTGTCGACGGATTTTTCCGTTATTTTCCGATCATGACAAGGAGCGCACGGCGGGTGTGACCGGTCGGCAGGGGATGATCACTCATCTATGGAACCTGATCCCAGCTCTGATGTCTTAGAGGTCCCTGTTTGCTCTGTTCCTATTTTCAAATGTTTGATGGAAATTTAAGCTCGAATACTGTTTGTTATCTCCACATATTCACGAAATGCTGTAACTTGAGATTAGAGGTACCACTATAAAATATTGTTCTAGAAAGAAAATGGAAAGTGACCGAGAAGTAAATCTTTTAGAAGAAGAAACAAAAGAATTAGAAATCATTAGAAATATTGACAATTCTCACAAAACTGATGAAAAACTTTCTACTGCAAAATCTAAATTGGAAGAACTTAGAAAAGATTATATAAAAGCTAAATGGGTAGAATATGGTGAGGAACCTACAAAATATTTCTTGAGTTTAGAAAAAAAAGGAATTATATCAATAAAACAGTAACAAAATTAATAATGATAATGGTTTAACAATTACCTCGCAACAAGAAACCCTTAAAGAAATTAAGTATAATATATATATATATATATATATATATATATATATATATATATATATATATATATATATATATATATATATATATATATATATATATATATAAATTATTTCTACATCAGCAGTCTCGTTTAAAGTCATCACTTTGTAAGTTTTATGGTCGATAGAATGACCTTGTCAGCAAATACAATCTTTCATTAAGTCAATTGCTGAATATTACAAACTCTTACAGTTTGGATCAGAATATGTTTTTTTAGTAAAACAACAAATACTAGTATTTGGGCTGTTCGAAAATTATTGAGACAATTACTTTTACTCCACAGAGGACAGAGATAAATTCATGAAAGCTCGTCAACATTTCATAAAGAACAAATAAAACAACTGTGCAAATTTTCTAATTTATAGGATAATTAAATAGGTTCCGGTGAAATTATAAACACGCATATGTCTATTGACCTGGAGCAGCATCGCTAAGTCATTTTATCGCCTGGTCATCCGATATTTTCTCATTGTGAAATGATCGGGAATCTTTCAATCTACTTTCGCTGTCATTATATATAACATTCCAAAATTCAAACTGTCTCTTATAATTCTTAAACAATTCTTCAAAATAATAATAATAATAATAATAAAATAAAATAAAACTTGTGCTGTTACTACCCCAGTGTAAAATATACACGAAGTGTCATACACAGGTTGACTTAGTATCATGCAGTATCGAGTTATGCAACGCGGGTCAACGTTACTTAGTCCGTAATAATTGATGATCGTCCGAAGCTTTTGTGTTTACTCTGGTTGAATTATTTGTGAGAAAAAATATACCAATGAAAAAATAAACCCTTAGACATGTATTGCATTGTGCTTGTTTTAGCAGGTCGTTTAGTCTGGACCAGAGTTCTCAATACCGCTACACAAAATTTTAGGTATGCTCGCTGCTCTGCCTTGACGTCAAAATCCGTTTTGTCGATTGCTATACCGCGCTTAATTTTTTTTTTAATGATTTCCGTTTTTCTGATCGAAATTCTAGCAAACCTGCACAAGATGAAGTCACAATTAAATCGAAAAATTATACACATAATTTGAATTATTTTCGCTCTCACTATGGATCCACTGGGAGTTTTAACGTTGGTGTTACAAATTTTCATTATCTGATTTCGTGACTGCGCCGGGTACCGCCACCATTGACACATTTATATACCATTGAAAAGAAGAAATAAAAGAATTTAAAAATATTTCTTGCTTTTATTAATTCTTAGTGTTTGTCAAACGTATATGCAAATTTTCACCGAAAAAACGTTGATTAGAAAGAAGAATATACACAATGTCTCAATAATTTCCGAACAGCATCGTATGGTTCTTGCTGTAAATCATTATAAAACTTCTTTCTATCAAAGCGTTATAACCAACCTGTATGTGTTACAAAATGGACAAGAGAGTTAGGTTTGCAAAATGACTTTAACTGGAAAGATCTTCTTACAAGTTTAAAATACATAACTAAAGATTCAAACCTCAAATGGTTCAAGTATAAGACTTGTAAATTATTGTTTTTATCTAAAATTAAAGATAACCCACTGTGCTCTGTCTGTAATCTTGAGCAGGAAACTTTGAAGCATCTTTTTAATTACTGTCATCCTGTGAAGGGAATATGGGATTGTTTAGAAGAATGGATTTTACAAAAAAAGACTGGAAAACTGGAAAAAAAATATTAACCTAGACCCAATTTCTGTTATATTAGGTATTTCTGGCAAAGAAAACACAGCTTTAAATGTCATTATCTTGCTTGTAAAACATTATGTATACCAAAAATCTAGAAATTGTAAACTTTTAATATTTAACGAAGTTAAAAATATATGTAAATACTATACTTTTGAAATATATTTGTTTGCAATAAATATGGATGACATCAAGTTCAAAAAGAGATGGTTATTTTTGTACTATTTATTTGAAAAAATAATAATCTATATATAACATTGATAAAGAAACATTGCAGTTTTAACTTTGTATTTTTTCTTATAATGATAGTAAACATTGTAATTTGTAAACATACATATATATGGAATAAACATTTTTTAATATAATATATGTATAGGTGATACTGTAATGGAATGAGTGAGAAGAAAGAATATATGAGTGAATGTTTCACAAAAATCCGCAATGTTTATATGTATATATATACTGTTATCTGAATGTTGAAATGCGGAAATTAATAAATAAATTAAAAAAAAATGCTTCTAGAGCATTGAAAAATTGAAAAATGAATTTTTTTTTTCCTATGACAAAACATGTAAATTAATAAGAAAAATTTCAATGCAAAATGTTATGAATTCAAACACCCCGATAAATATCAGTTACATGTAATACAAAAATGCATTCATGCAATACATTAACATTTTAGGGTGTTTATATTTGAATTTCGTCATGCAATAATTCTGAACACAATTAGTGAAAACAAATTTTATAGTATTGGTGCAGAGTAACAAAATTTTAAAAAATGTGTAATTTGCTGAAAGGAGTGTCAGTGGGAGGATATTATGAAATGAAGCGTCTTTTATCAGTTATAGTTTCTTTAGTTCAAAGCACACTTATGCTGAAATAGAAACAAGGATGTTTATACGTTTAATGCTTCTTCCAAACGCAGATTGTGGCAAACCTGGGCAGGTTCGGGCGGAATAATGTCAAACGCTGTGGATATGGCGAAATACATGAACTTCCACCTCAGCAATGTAGACAAAGACGGCAACAAATTCATGTCGGACAAAAACTTTGCTGCTCTGCATCAAGAGCATAATAACAAATTGTCAAATTCCACTGTTAACAAAATATCTAAGGATCTAGAAGTACCAACAATTGAAAATGGCTACGGTCTAGGCTGGAAACTAGGAAAATACAGAGGTATAGAATTAGTTATAAGGCATAATTTGTGAGAGGAATGTTCTTAGCTAAAATCATTGATACATTAAATTATCTTGTTTTAAAACCTGAGAACGTAAATGTATTAAAATAAACTATATCCACCTAGAAAAAAAATCATTCCTGTGCTTCTTCAAAACAGGATCTGAAGGGAACTCAAAATCTATATGTATGCTCCGGATCAAACTGTCCGACAAGAGTTAAGAAACAATAACATCATCTGAGAAGCGCAAAAATACTTTTGAATTATTTTGATATTATCCTGAATTCATATTAAAGTGTAACATATACCATATGCATGAAAGAGCTTAAAAAGAGTAGCGTTTTTCGCTGTCCTTTTTTCTTATTAAGCCAATTTTAAAATATGATGGTTTCTTGCTTGCTTTAGGGAAAAAATTTCTCTACCTCAATTTTCATAGAGTCGCATTGCTCTCAAATATATCGTAAACATACATTACAAATAAGAGAAAAAAACAATGTACAGCCTTAACGGTGGCATTACTTCAATGTAGTAGATTCTGTAAAGAAATCTAAGAAACATTGTAGCGCACTAGCTTGATTCCAATGCAAAGACAATTGTTCATCATTTCATTTAGTTTAATAGAATATTTTCATATAATTATTTTTATTAATATTATTCATGTAAAATTAATGAAGAGTTTTTGAAAGTATGTAGGTCTAGCCACTAAATTAAATTTTTTGAAAACTTTTAGTCTGGCATCAAACTGCAGGATTAAGCAAACACTGAAAAAAGTAAAAATTCTTCAAAGTCATTTTGTGTACTCACATAATTCGTCATTCAAATGCATTCTCGTTTTAAAGAAGGTAAAAAGTATTTCAATGCAAGACCTTCTTTTCCTACAAATATGAACCAAAGATTGAAAATATGAAATATGAGTATTTTATGTTATCGGAAACAAGTCTGGGCCTAAATAACTGCAAATCACTATCATAAGCCCGAATATTTCCAAACTTCATTTAACGTTGTTTACTGAAGATTTTTAATGACCAATTAAGAAATTCCTATGCATTAATAAAAGTTATGAGTTTAAATGAGACTTTTCTTGCTTTCAGGATATTACCTAAACTTACTAAATTTGCAAGTACATGTATTTGTTTATAAAGTCATTTTGTCTTTGCATTTTTGAACAAAAATTATTCATTTATTTGACAGGACATGACATTCTCCAACATAGCGGTACAACATACGGTTATTGTTCCTTTATAACCCTTTTCCCCGAGCAAGAAATCGGAATCTTTACAGCTATGAACGGAAATGATAAAAAACATATTATAAGTTTGTTACTGCATAGCTTCCTTTCTGATGTTGCATTAGAAGTGACACCATATTTGAATGCTGAATCCATATGCTCTAAGATGAAGAGATATGCAGACGAAAAAAATTCAATCCAAAATTTCGAAGAAAAATATTCAGTTCAAAATTTCGAAGAATATGTAGGAGAGTATACCAACATAATTTACGGAACCCTAAAAATAAAAAATATCAATTCCAATTTGAGTTTAGAATATGGTAACTGCAAATGGATCCTCTGGAAACAAAAGGACGAGGAGAAGTTTTTGGCGAAAGGTACTGGGATGATCAAGGACTTGATTGATTTTGGTCCTATTACATTCCAGACCGAAAAGGAAGGTGTTTGTGTTACAATTGAAAAGTTTGGCATCATTCGTGCTCCCCGGGTTAAATTTCGTAGACCCCTAAAACAAAAAGTATGGAAATGTCAGACAGATGTACAAATTGTTACGAAGTTTGAAAAAAAAATGAAAAAAAAACTTTTAACTTAATGACTTGTTAAGAATTAAAATATATATATATATATATATATATATATATATATATATATATATATATATATATATATATATATATATATATATATATATATATATATATATTTCACAGTTTTAGTAGTTGCAGGGTATAATTTGAAAACCGAAAAAATGACTAATTGGATACGATGATCTGTCATATTTAACACTCACATTTATATGTAGAAGAGATATATTTTGTAAGAAAAAAGTAATTATATTTAATTTATTTTGCGTAGCATTAACGAAATGTAGTCAACAAGTCATGCATTGCTAACATTTCGACATATATCTTCTTAGCATGATATAAAGATGTTTCCCTTAGACTTCAGTTTCCTAAAAAAAAAAAGTCTAAAGCCAAGGGCATTCTGTATCGATTAAAGCCAGAAGTTCATTTTAAATTTCGAAACATTTACATTTGATTGAAATATCATGGTTAATACATAACTAGAGAATTTTTTTTTACATTTGAAAACATGAAGTAATGAAATTCATCATTAATTTCATTGCAATTACATAATTTAGAAATTCTATTCCTTCTGGGGATGTTTAACAATCTTCCAGTCTCAATAAGTAATATTGTATTCACAGTTCTAAATGCTCAATATTTTTATATTGTTTATGAGGATAATTTCAACCAATATTCCTTTTAATGGCCTATTTAATCTTTTTAATTTTTAATAAATGATCTTTTTTGTTTAAAATTCTATAACTCAGACCTTGAGGAGAAGTTTGCACATCACAACACCACGATTGCTTAAAGACATACACGCTATAGCTTGCGTCAGTTAAAAAATAATGTGGAAATTTATTTATTTTGTTTACGAAATAAAGTTACGAAAATACTATGAATAAGACAATTGAAAATGTACGCGTTATGAAGATGTCAAATTATAATTATTTATTTTCCTGCCAGGAAAGTAATCACGTGACACCGTCGCTATTTTTAGATTGATTAACGAAAATGGCGTCTAAAAAAGGTTAGCCGTTTGGTATAAAAATAACGTTTGACATGGATGAAACGCGTCTAATGCTTAAGATTTAACTTTTAAAACAACCAGTATTAACCATCTACTCTGTAATGACAGACATTAACCTTTTATTCATAATCGTAGACAAAATGCAACGTACCTTTTTGTATATGAGTTCACGGGAACCTCCCAGTCTATATAGTGTCAACACAAGACCTTCATCAATATTCATGAAAAGGCTTAATTCTTGATTGCAGATCTTGCTAAATTGTTTTGTAATTAAAGCGACTTATTTTGTAAAATAAAAAAAATGTCGAAAGTATTATTTCATTATACATCATGTTACTCAAATCATTTCATCATTTTCTTTCACAAGAAAAAATCGCGTTTATATAGCGTGTATATCTTTATACTAATCTAAAAGAGTAGCGAATACCTTTTTCTTACCAAGATATTTTTTTACCACAAATCGGTTTGTTTTTTGGTTTATTGTTGTTTAACGTCCCTCTCGAGAATTTCCCCTCATATGGAGACGCCACCAAATTCATATACTCAACTCATATTTAAGACAATTTTCATGACTTTTAAAAACATTAAAATGTAAGGAAGCAAAAAAGCCCAAACCATACCTTCTTCTTTATGCAGTAGGATATAAGTTATGCAGCACTGGCTAAAGCCTTCGGTTTTCAAGAAATGGCTAAAGCAAACAGACATCCAGCACTGATGAAGACAGCAATCATCCAGTATTGGATAAAATCAACAATTATCCTATAGTGGCCAAAATGCTTGCATGAATTGTTGCCAGAAATCTCTGTTCCCAGCGGGGCCCTGGTTCTGTGGGCTTTTCTTAAAGAACATTTTGAGATTTTATTTTTCAGTTATGTATAAAAAAAACACTTAAATGTATTTGTTGTCAAATATTTTTTAACTGAATGTATTGAATCTATTGCATTAAAATACGTATATATTGTATATGAAACCAGAAGTCTCTGATGAGACTGTAGCTCTACTATTCTGTTTGTATAACAAAAGAAAAGTAGCACTTGGATTTGAAACATTGCAACATGCAACAATAAATAGAATTATGTATCTTAATGTAGTCTACTTTTGTGACAAGTTATATTGAAATCAAATGAAAACTAGGAGTAGTAGCTTTTTGAAAGTATTTCACGGAAATTTCTATTTTTAGTAACCATGACAACACCATTCACCCAAATAAAAAAAAAACAGAAATACATATTATGTATCGTAGTGTATTCTAACTGTGTGCCAAATTAGATTGAAATCAGACCAAAATTGTAGGAGGAGTCACGTTTTAAAGGAATTTCAAAGAAATTTCTATTTTAAGTAACCATGGCAACACTGTTAATCGAATTCAAAAACCAATGCAATAAATTATGTATCTTAGTATAGTCTTCTTGTATGCCTAATTATATTAAAAGCAGACTAAAACTGTAGCAGGAGTAGCGTTTTAAAGAAATTTCTATTTTTAGTAACCATGGCAACACCGTCCATCAAAATCAAAAACTGATGCACTAAATTGTGTATCTCAGTGTAGTCTACTTGTGTGCCAAGTTATATGGAATCGGACTAAAACTGTAGGAGGAGTAGCGTTTTAAAGGAATTTCACAGAAATTTCTACTTTTAGCAACCATGGCAACACCATCCATCGAAATCAAAAACCGATGCACTAAATTATGTATCTTAGTGTAGTCTACTTGTGTGCCAAGTTATATTGAAATCGGACTAAAACTGTAGGAGGAGTAGCGTTTTAAAGGAATTTCACAGAAATTTCTATTTTTAGTAACCATGGCAACACCATCCATCGAAATCAAAAACCGATGCACTAAATTATGTATCTTAGTGTAGTCTACTTGTGTGCCAAGTTATATTGAAATCAGACCAAAACTGTAGGAGGAGTAGCGTTTTAAAGGAATTTCACAGAAATTTCTATTTTTAGTAACCATGGCAACACCGTCCATCGAAATCAAAAACCGATGCACTAAATTATGTATCTTAGTGTAGTCTACTTGTGTGCCAAGTTATATTGAAATCGGACTAAAACTGTAGGAGGAGTAGCGTTTTGAAAAATTGTTTACAGACAGACGGACAGACAGACAGACAGACAGACAGACGGACGGACGACGGACACCTTACTATCGCATAAGCTCTTCTGGTCTCTGACCAGTAGAGCTAAAAATAAGGTCCTCATGTGCATGCTAAGAGTAAAGGATATCAGTAAAACGAAGTTCTACAAAGACTATGCAGTTTCAGTATCATTCAGTACATTGAATTATCTGACCTTGTAGCTTTAGTATGCTCAGTAATTTTGGTTGCATATTTTGGTTACATTAGATATATTTTTTTTGCATTAGTCCTCAGTTGTATATCTATAAACAGAAAATATTTTCAATACTCTTTCCCTAAATATCTAAACATTTACATAGGCTAGTTATACATAAGACAATATTCAAATTCTAAATGGCTGTTAGAATGTATTATATTTTGCCCTTTGACAGGTAAGATGTTATCCTTTATTAAATGCCTTTAGAACTGCCAGGATTGACTGCAATTTTCGGAAATTAAAATGTTGTTTTATAATGCATCGAGACATACCCTCCTCTTTTTGTCGGGTTCATTGTTTTGTGATTGTACAGCATTGTTTATTTTGTGAATCAATCTTATTTTTCAATAACTTGTCGAATTATTATTGTCAGTAATTGCTTTAAATTCTCTTATTTTTCAAAAGACTTTTCTCTTACATTACCAAATCAGTTGGTTAACAATAATAGGTTGTTTTTGTAAAAAAAAACAAAAACAAAAAAAAAACAAAAAACCAAAAAAAAAAAAACAGCAGTTACTGCAAACAATGTTTAACATCAAATATCTCCATATATTTTTGTGCGGTTAACAAAGTATGACTTTTAAGATACATATTTTTAATTGAATTAGTTCGTTAAGTGCATTAAAATATATGCAGTATTGACTGTTTATTTTCGAATAAATCTAGATTAAATTGCATGACGCATGACAAAAATACCATCGTAATGCTTAAGAGCATTCAGAATCCTTAAGTATCCCTTCTGTTGTTTGTAAATCGTATTGACATTTACCAGTGATTGCCGCATGTATTTTTATGTACAGTTGACAGTGTCAGTTCCTTGCAATACACAAGTTTCGAGATTATCTCACTTATTGCGCTCTTTCATTACGGAGGGAAGTTTTGTTTCCCCATAACCCGGCAGGTGGGACAGTTATTTGTAACGTTACATCATGGATATGCCAGTCTATTAAAACTTTTTTTCCGGAATGCACTCATCAAATTCGAAAATTACCTAATTTAAGTAAAGACGTCAACTTTTTTTCTACCAAAATAATCGGAACTAAGAAAATGTCAGTGGATAAGGCTCATCAGACGAAGAAGAGAGATGGATCTCTAATAAACAGCTGATAAATACACTTGAATTTGATCATTGCAGTTCGGCATTCTGAATGACACACCGAATCTTGCCATTATAATTATTTCAAAGAGTCCACTAACTTTTTAGAAAAAAAAGGTTAGTACAATCAAGGAAGCATCTATTTCACAAAGCAATCTGTTAAAAACTATGACAGTTCTTCATTTTTCAAATATCCTTATTGAAAGTAGATTTGTGAAACTTTTATAGTAATGCTCAATAAAATCATCAAAATCATCGCTGTTTGACGTTATAATCAATCTATAACATTAGATGAGTTTTCAGAGCCCTAGTCATCGTTCATTTATTTATGCACGTTTGTATACATGGACAACCTGTCCCACTTCCATGCTTATATGGATACTATTTGCGCCTCTATCATTGAAGAGCTAAATTCTCGAAACTTGCGTATAAAATTCCTACAATACGCAGTCCATCCAATGTCTATACAATCTTTTATGTAAGCGGAAAATTTATTTATATTCAGTTAAAATGCCAATTCTTCTCAATTAATTGTTTAATTATGGATTTTTTTTCATTGCCTTATATTTCTATTTCATCGCCATGAATCAAATTACTGTTTCTGTAATATCATTACATTTCACGAAACCACTTTCACTTTCCATTTTAGAAATTACACAATCACTTAGCCAGTTGCACCTAACTACCAAAGTACTGTTATCATTGATGCAAATAATTGTAATTGATTATGTAATGATTGATTGATAAAATGAAAATATGAATTTCTTAAGATTATCAATCTCATTAAAGAAGAACAAATTAAATCGTATTATCCAATGTTGCATTCATAAGGAAAAAAGAAGGTAATGTCATATGAAATGTCCAAAATTGAATTGTCTCTTCAATCACAATCAAGCTGGAAAAGGTGGAGGAACGTCTACTAAATGTGTGTGTCTGCCCAAAAAGGCAGTTGTGCAAATTGCTTTACCATGGAACAAGAAGGGTCTTCATATGGCAAATTTTCTTTGACAATTTATTTGATTCAAAGTAAATATTTAATTCTAGACAGGTTTACACGATTTTCCTCAAACAAAACATATTTATCGTTTGCTGTTTGCTTAATGATTGCATGAAGAAATTGTTGATTATCAGTTTAAGAGAAAATACCTGTATCAGTAAAAAGTTCCTTTTTACCAAATTTAAACGTTAGGTACTCAAGAATACAATTCTTAAACAGCTATATTCTGGACCATTCAATCCATCAACATATTAAGCAATGCTTTCTGTTTTTGTATCACATTCAAAAGCTTATTTATTGATTGTTATGAAATCATATAAAGCATTTGATATGCATGATATTTGAACTTGTTTGATCTTTCCATTGAACAACTCTTGAATATCTTTCAATTGTTTTACATGAACTCTCAGACTAAATTGCCAGCATGAGTCCATATAATATTTGTTATACCAACAAATTAACCAACCACTTGAAACCGACATACGTTTATTGTGACTGGTGTTTATGAATAATTCTAAATGTTTTTATATCTGTCTTGCAAAGTTTTTACCTTTCCTACGTTCCTAAATTGATTGATTGATTTTTTATTTATTGTTTTACGTCCCATTAGAGAATTGTTCACTCATATTAACGCTTCATTAACAGGTGAAGGGCTTAATATGTAGACATATACTCGGCATTCATAGATGGAAAATAAATCAGAAAAAAAATAATTTAATTTCATGTGAATTTTAGATAGAAAAACTAATATATAACGGGTTGACTTATCTCATAAACGGCGACGCGCAGCTGAACCATACTGTTGATCACTTTTTATACGCAAGAACTTTATTTTTGCGTAATTACGCGAGACTGCCTGCTCACGAAAATTAAATTCTCGCGCATATGTGTAGTACAGAAGATAATCTATATTATGTCTCGCTTATAAATACCTTATGTCCATCTCGCGAAATGAAGGTGTCGCGAAAATTTGTTGATCCTCAATATTTAAAATTTATCAACCCCGATATATTTCTGTAGACAGTCAGTAACAAACCATTTTTTCTCGAAAATCATAATCTGTATTATACAGACACAATTATTGATGAACAAGACATTTGAATTCAAAATATAAATCTGTTTATTGTCACAACATCTTGCTTTTTAGTCCCCTCCAATTTCACACAATCAAACCTTTCAAAATTACCGTAAAAGTAGAAATTTTAGCGAGGATTCAACATTGGCATTTTTAGCGATGGTGTTGGGATCGCGAAAATTAAATATCGCTAATAATTCATTCCCACAGAGATTACTATTATCTTTCAAGACATCACAAAATCGCTAAAATATATATCTTATCTTTTAAAAATTAATAATCGTGAAAAAGAAATCTTTAAGGCTACATTCCGTACTTATAATGTTTTTTCAATGATTAATTTCAAAATCTTTATCTCTCTCTTTCTCTCTCATCCTTTAATCTCTTTCTCTCTCTCTCTCTCTCTCTCTCTCTCCTTTGAGTACCATCGTTTCGAAGATAACACAGAGGAAATGTGAAGATGTGTCCAACAGTGATCATTCTAAAAAGTCCATTTTAAAATGCAAATTATGACAGAGCCGACAAGGACCTCCTAAATCAGAGTAGCTATCAGGTGCCATTGGGAATTAAGTATCTCATGTCGACCGGTCAAAACAGCTGTGTACTTTTCATGATCGGGTAAGCGGAAAATTTCTGTGACAATTCAGTGTGACATAATGACTTAACAATTTGTATGAAAGACTTCAGTCAGTAACCAACTTCAAAACAGATTTTATTTTCAAACAAAGTCATAATATAGACCATAAAAATTTGCAAAATTTTGACTTCAAACGAGATTCGTGATCTCCTTGTCAACTTGTGAGTTAAAAACCTACATTGGTTTAGAAACTATTCGAATGTAGAACATGCCCCTGCCCATGGTACCAACACGAATTATACTCCATATTCAGGTGATAATGGTATACTGGTAGGTAAAAAGGAGAAGTTGTAGTCATTGCATTTAACATAAATTTTAGTTGTCAGTTTATTAATGTCATATCTTAAAATCACCGCTACTCTATCAATAATGAAATATATATATATATCTCCTCGTAATGGTTTATACTTTATTGCAGGTAAAATTCAATCTTTTACAATTACAAGCATTTGTTCAATACCTAATTGTATTTAATATTTTTACAAGTAATCAAGTTTTGTTAACGTTCAAGCCTGTCGAGTCTTATAATTTGATTCCATTCTAGAACAGTTCTATTTAGAATGATTTGTCGACTATTTGATGTCTTTTACATGAACCCAGTATTTTGTTAAATCACGATACTTATAAAAAGTAACACGATATAATTTGTGTGTATGATTGTGTTTGAGAGAGAGAGAGAGAGAGAGAGAGAGAGAGAGAGGGAAGTTTTGTTTTTACAAAGAAAGAAATTATTTCAAATTTCGTAACAATGTCTATTGTCGCGTGTTTCGTAGTTTGTGTCCCTTCCGTATATCCTCCAGTAATCGATCTATAATACAATCATCCTCCATTGGCTCCTTCTTTGATGGAGTGTCTGAAGAGAAATAAAACAAGAGGCCCAGGGGCCACATCGCTCACCTGAGCACTATGGCTAGGAAAAAACAGAAATCAGTTCAGTCTTGAAAGGTTGAAAAGTTTAAATATAAAAGTGATTCGGGGGGAGGGGGAGTCATGAATTGAACAAATTGAACAAATTTGAATCATTATCTGAGAATGCTTCCATATAAATATGACCAATCATGGCTTTGCTGTTCTTGAGTAGAAGATTTTTAAAGATTTAACCTATGTATTCCTATGTAAAACTTTGATCACCCATTGTGGCCCCACCCGACCCCCAGGGGTCATGTTTGAACGAACTTGAATGTACACTATCTAAGAATGCTTCCATAAAAATATGACCAATCATGGCTTTGCTGTTCTTAAGAAATAGTTTTTTTAAAGATTTTTACTTTGTGTTCCTACGTAAAACTTTGATAAACCATTGTGGCCCCACCCTATCCCCGGGGGTCATGATTTGAACAAATTTGAATCTACACTATCTGAGGATGCTTCCATGTAAATATGACCAATCATGGCTTAACTGTTCTTGAGAAGAAGATTTTTAAAGATTTTTCCTATATATTCCTATGTAAAACTTTGATCGCCCATTGTGGCCCCATCCGACTCCCGGGGGTCATGATTTGAACAAACTTGAATCTACACTATCTGAGGATGCTTCCATGTAAATATGACCAATCATGGCTTAACTGTTCTTGAGAAGAAGATTTTTAAAGATTTTTCCTATATATTCCTATGTAAAACTTTGATCGCCCATTGTGGCCCCATCCGACTCCCGGGGGTCATGATTTGAACAAACTTGAATCTACACTATCTGAGGATGTTACCATACAAATATGACTAATCACGGCTTTGCTGTTCTTGAGAAGAAGATTTTTGAAGATTTTTTCCTATATATTCCTATGTAAAACTTTGATCGCCCATTGTGGCCCCACCCGCCCCCCGGGGGTCATGATTTTAACAAATCTAAATCTACACTATCTGAGGATGCTTCCATATAAATATAACCAATCATGGCTTTGCAGTTCTTGAGAAGAAGATTTTTAAAGAATGTTCCTATATATTCATATGTAAAACTTTGATCGCACATTGTGGCCCCACCCGACCCCCAGGGGTCATGATTTGAACAAACTTGAATCTACACTAACTGAGGATGCTTCCACATAAGTTTCATGTTTTCAAGCACAGTGGTTCTTGAGAAGAAGATTTTTTTAATGATGCCATTAATTTTTCATGAATTCTTAATTATCTCCCCTTGGAAGAAGGCGTGGCCCTTCATTTGAACAAACTTGAATTCTCTTTACCCAAGGATACTTTGTGGCAAGTTTGGTTGAAATTGACCCAGTGGTTCTTGAGAAGAAGTCAAAAATGTGAAAAGTTTACAGACGGACAGGCGGACTACAGACAAAATGTGATCAGAAAAGCTTACTTGAGCCTTCGGCTCAGGTGAGCTAAAAATTGATTCCTTATATTTTCTAACATATCTTAAGTAATATCAAAACTTCACAAAATGCCTAATGAAGATCTTATTTTAACATACGCTTAGCATGTTTCTTTGCCATCTCTTGGTCTTGTTTCTTCCGTCGTTCTGCCCTTTGTTCTTGCTGAATCCGTTGTAAATTTTCCTTTTGAAGATTATATAGAAATATATAAGTGAAATGGATTTATCTAGATAAAGGTTACATGTATCAATGAACTAGGAATGCAATAAACATTTACCTTTTGACATTCCTTTACACAGGAACAAAATGTATTCATGTCCTCTATACACTCATCAAGTTTGAAACTTTTCTCTTTTTCACAAAAGTAACAGACTAGTTGTTTTGTCAGATCTGTTATAGTCTCTAAATACTCATCCAATGAACTCATTTCCTTTTCCGCAGCCTAAAATGATCAATATTTATTTCTTTTTTTTTTTATTTTAAGAACATCGATTTGCCAATCTAAATGAAATAATTAAATTTACGTAATCTTAATCGTAAATAAATTATGCATGAGTTAATTTAACATGCCTGCACAAATATATCGAGTTGTTTCTTGACATCACTAGGACACTTCTTCAGATTTTTCTTGAGATTGGAAACACTGCTTTTCACCTGTCTTACTTCCGTTATCAATGCGTCCACTGTCAAACTTCAATAATTATTTTTAGTAATATCAAAAAATAAAATCATATCAAATAAAGGACTTTGATATCTACCTCAATCCAATCGAAGGTATGCTTGTAAAAACATCACCATCAAAGACATTCTGATGTCTTAATCTGAATTATAATTATAGATCTAAATGCCATGGCAAAAGTGCGTAGAAGGTATTTATAACTTTTATTGTTTTTGTAATTATTTTTTTGAAAATTTTGTTTGTTTGTATGTTGTTTTAACGTCCCTCTCGAGAATTTTTCACTCATAAGGAGACGCCGCCACTTGCCGGTGGAGAACTGCAAATTTTGTCCTATACTCGGCACTTACGGTCATTGAGCAGTGAGGGATCTTTTTCGTGCCAGCACCTACTGCGACACGGGACCTCGGTTTATAGGGTCTCATCCGAAGGACCGGTATCCACGTCCCACAGTGGGATTCGAACCCGCGACGTAAGGATCAACTCCTTACTTCGCGACTCTAGAGCAGACGCTCTAACCACTTCGCCACGCGGGCGACAATTTTTGAAAATCAATTCAATAATAAACATTCATAAATTCATACACTGGTTGCTATTAACGATACTTGAAGTTTTACTTACTTTGAGGCTATAGCCAGATATGGAGACAACTCCTCTACAAAAGTTAAAGCGTTGCCGTCCTCTTTTTCAGCTTCCTCAACAAGATAGTGCAGAAGAGTTACCCTCGGTTTGTTGGCTCTGGTGTCCATCAGTTTATTTAAAGAATTTATCCGGAAACCCACTGCATTTCCAGCATATCCACCCTATTAAAAAATGAATTGTAATCTGGATAAATTATGCTTTACTCTACCAAAAATGTTCAAAGTGTCTGTAATGAATGCAAGTTATTTTTGAATTAATTCAACCATATAATTTCTGAACAATACCAAAAAAAAAAAAAAAAAAAAAAAAAAAAAAAAAAAATGGATTCTATAGTATGATTGTATGAAACCAAAAAGCCTTAATTAGATAAATCATCATTTTCATTTCCTGAATGTAAAGAAATATGAAATATACATTACCGCATTCATGAAATTTCCAGTATGTAAAACATAGCGTAAGAACACTTTGAGGGTCTTATTTTCCAGAAGACACTGGCATGCTTTGACCACAGCGTTGATGCTTGGTAACAGATTGTCCAGTGTTACTCGAAACTCGTCTTTGAGAACAAGACCGTCGATACGGATTTTATAGGCGGGTAGCTGGATCAATTTTAAGTAGAATTTCTCTGCATTCCCAAGCTTCTCTTTATCTCCACTAAAATCCTCAAGCATGGTGACCTGTTAGAAGAAAATGTACTGTTTCTGTACTTATTGATTCAACAGGTACCTCAACAGATACTTTATATTTGAGACTAGGACGATTATTCACAATGAAACTGAAACGTAAATATGATTAAATAAGATATCGTTTTGATAAATATCTTTATTAAACCATATTTTATTTAACTTACATTTTTTTGCACAAGCTTGGTATTTACAATATTTTATTTAACAATCTTTTATTAAGGCTTTATCTGCTTTACCTCATCCTCTTTCGGAAGTATCTTCTGTAGCCCAAGTAAGCGTTCCTTGCCTATTGTCTCCACATCGCCAGCTTCAATCATAGACAAGATCTCATTATGGCTGCACTTAAATTGTTTCAGGAAGATGTTTACGTTCATGCTCCGTTTCGAATCTAGAAGCAAAATCTGGAAGAAAATATTGTCGGGCGTATATTCTTTCCGTCTCTCGTTCATGGAAAAAAACACTTACATTAAGTTAACAAAAAAAATAAGCAGGTCAAAAAGGACAACTGTCTGAAATAAAATACAGACTCAAAAAATGTTATTATTTCCATGGATATCTTCAAATATTAACATTTTGTCAATTCCTTTCCCTATATCACTATACTAACGAAATTGACATTAACTTGTCGATGACATGAAGTTGGGTATTTGAGCAGACTTTCTTGCATATGGAAAGCAAACTGCACGAGACATTTAGAAGGTCTACACCGTGAGGTCCCACAACGTCGTATGTATGGTATGTTGCATTTCCGTAACAAAGTCTATGCAGTGCATATATTATTTTATTGTAACACGAATGAATAAAAAGATAAGTATTAATTGATACGTATTAATGTGTACATTAGCTCGCTTCGGGCGTTATAGGATTTGATCAAGTGACCAATATCATGTCAAATACCAATTAAATTCTAAGAATTAGATCTTATTTCTTTAAGTTCAGCTATTTTTATTTTTCAAGTTAAAATAGCATTGGTGATGAGGATTATATTTTCGTCCAGTTTTGATGATGGTTTCAATTAACCTATCATCAGTCTTACCTCTGACGGAAGCTTAATTTTTTTATTTTCTTTAACCTTCTCGATTTGTTTCCGGCAAAATAGCAGCTCTAGGTCCTCATGCTTCACACGCAGTTGATCCTCCATATGCATAATTTTACTCCATACATTTCCATCCGCTTTGGATATAAATAATTTTCGTCACTTTTAATTGTCAGTTAAAATATGGAATCTTATATTTATGTTCAAGTAATGGCGTGCAGAACTTCTGATTAAGCCAACTAAATATATGTATGTGTTTCCGGTAATTTGCCAGACTTGAATAGATACGTGTTTCGGTGCATTTCTTGACTGCACTATGAGAAAACTGTGCTAGCGAACAAAAGTACGGTTCAAAATCCAGATTTGGAATTAAAAAGTAATAGGGTCAGTGGGTAAAAATTAGGGTCGATCTGGTTACCGAAAACACACTTATTTTTTAGAGCATATGTATATAATGAACAATGAATTTATATAAAAGTTCTGTAGAAAATACAAGTAAAAACAGTGTATATGTAAGAATTTTCACTCACATGATATACATCTGGAGGGAACTTTAGTCCAATTTACTGTTTTCATTTTGTGTTTTGGAGTGTGACTACACAATTTGCTACTAAATCCCTGAGAGCTTGGGGCTGAGGATGGAGGAGGTGGAGGAACAACTGCTCCACCTGGAGGAGGTGGTGGTGGAGGTGGCGGCGATAATCCAGACAGCGGAGGAGGCGGTGGTGGAGGTGGTGGCAATAAGCCAGGCGGGGGAGGTGGCGGAGGCGGCGGTGGATGTGGTTGCGAAAAACCTGACACCGGAGGAGGCGGTGGTGGAGTTGGGGGAGTTGATGTATTCCCTGTATTGTGCATTGGTGCTGGTGGTGGAGGAGGAGGAGGGGGAGGAGACATTGTATTTTTTTCTGAAGATAGTGGTGGCAGTGTTGGTGCTGGAAATGGAGCAGAAACCGAACACTGAAGTGGTAATGTATCCTTTCCACATACGGCGTATCTGTCGATATGTATACTGTCCAACAAAAACACGTTCCTAACTGAGGTTTCTATCAATTTCCAGCGGTCGTAACTAAAACAAATATCAGGATTCAGTTTACTGTAAAAAATGTTATTTAAGTGCATAAAATTCATCTACCTTATTATAATGTGATACATGATGAAAAAAAAAAGAAAAAAATAAACATCAAAGTAAAGAATTTTAGAATAAAAATTAACTACTTTACAAGTTTTCTTAGTAAAAGAACACTCTTCTGATTGTTTCAACATTGTAATTAGACTATATAATAACAGTTGATAGTTCTTTTGTTGCATTAGAAATACTTTACTAGAGAAGTCATGGACGTTGGTGTGAATAATAAAGAAAAGATTCCCCGTACCTAATTTTGTTTTCTGGTTCTGTTTGTAAGAGAGTATGTAAAACACTCAGAAGGACATCAGCCAATGGCGTATTGTAAACCTGACACAAATAAGTTTTTAAATAAATATTTAAACACAATTAGTATTGAGATACCAGCGGTTTTAATCAAAATTTAAAAAAAAATCAATATATCGAACGCTTTTATAATCCAAGATATTTGAAGATCTGAGTTTTCAGCAAGATATGGTTCAATTAGTTTACATGTTTTATTTATAATGATTGAGACCTGATGGTACATGTACATGTAAATTAAAATTGTACTTTGATAATATTGAAATTTTATTATTGGTACTTTGTACATAGAAAATGATTATGCATTTTCTTTTTTTTTATTACTTGATATTAAGTGTCTTAATTGATTATATTCTTGATTTAAACTTTGACGTTACACAATTTTTTTTTTTTTTTTTTGATATATGATAAAACTTTTAAAACATCTTATCAACTAAAGTAGAAATCCACTGTAGAACTACACTTCGATTCTTTATTCATTTTTAAATACATAAAATCTTGATGCACCAAATAATTTTGAATTACTGCAAAACAATGCTTTGAACTCGCATGTGATATCTATGTACTAGTGTATGCATTGCCCGATGAATAACTCTACAAGTTGGTGATACAAGGATATCAACAGTTTCGTTAAAAGTCAACATTGTGCAGATTATATGATCGATACAATGACCTTGTCAGCAAATACAATCTACAATTATGTCTAATGAAGACTGGTATTTTCTTTACAAGTTCGGAAAATTGATTCTGATTGGCATAATTTCATTTAACCATGTTTTGAAGTTTTCAAATCATTCAAATCAATGAGGATTTGTCTTGAAATCATATTTTTGTTAATAAACTTTAAGTTTGTCCCTCCTTATTCAAATCAATATTTGTTTGTGAAACACTGAAACACTGATGTTCCCGTATGATAGCTCATGGCGAAAGTTAGTTCCTCATATACACATAAAAATCCAAGGTCAAGATAAAAAATGTTGGTACCCAACAAAGGTCTTGTCACAAAAATACACCTTTGAAATATTAAAGCCATAGCACCAATCCTTTCAAAGTTAAAGCCAATTTCAACGTTTTTCAAAAAAGGTTAAACTCAACAAGTCAAAGTAAAAGTTTGTATCCAAGTAATGGTCTTGTCACAAGGAATGCACACTTGAATTATGCAAGCCCTTACGCCAATCGTTCAAAAATTATTGCAATTTTTAATGCTTTATCAAAGTAAATCAAACTCCAAGGTCAAAGGGTCCAATATGTTAAAAACCAAGGTCATGTCACAGATAATACACATGTGAAATATAAAAGCCCGAGCACAAACATCTCAAAGTTAACGTTTTTCACAAGTACATCGAACTCCAGGGATAAGGATTAAAGATCAAAACGTTTGACACCAAAGAAAAGGTCCTGTCACAAGTAATACACATGTTAAACATGAAAACCACCGCTCAATGGTACAGATATGTAAAGCCAAAGGTAAAGTTTTTCAAAAATATATAATTCAGGGTCAAACATTCAAATATGCTGGTGTCAAAAAAAAAAAGATCTTGTCACAAGAAATAAGCATTTGAAATATGAAATTCCTAGCACAAAACTTTCAAAATTTAAGGCCAAGGTTAACGTTTTTCAAAAGTATGTCAAATTCCAAGGTCTAGGTAAAAAGTCAAAATTGTTGATACTCCGTGAAGGGTCTTGTCACAAAAAATACTCATATATATTATGAAAGCACCGGCTCCAACCGTTCAAAACCTATAACCTTTCTTAAAAGTGGGTAAAATTCCAAAGTCAAGGTCAAAATTAAAGGTGAAAAATAATTATACCAAAGGAAAGGTCTTGTTACAAAGTATACACATGTGAAGTATGAAAACCCTTGTAAAAACCATTCAAAAGTTATGGCCTAGGTTAATGGTCAAAATCCAAGGTCAAGAGGTAAACTTTGTTCATACCCAAATAAAAGTATTGTCACACGAAATACACAAATAAAATATGAAAAGTCCTAGCTCCAACAAATCAAATGTTATGGGCAAATCTAATTTTTTGCAGAAACACAGACAGATAAATAGACAAACGGACAGATGGACGTAGCTAAAACTATATGCACAAGAATCTTCGATTACGGGGGTAAAAAAGGAATTGATTATTCCTATAAATGCAATTTCTTGAGAAGTCAACAAAAGCTACCTGCAAAAAAAAAAAAAAAAAAAAAAAAAAAAAAAAAAAAAAAAAAATTCTCGGTAAACATTTTGAAAAGTCATATTCTATTTACCTTGTGGTAGAGAGCATTGAATACCTCCTTGACGTTGTTAATGTCAATACCGCCTGGATTCAAAGCCGCCATTGTTGCATCATCTGACGCCTTCTCATCGTCAAAAACATCGCATTGAATGATCAGCTCCTCCTCGTCTTTATTTCTCAAATCATTTAGCATATCCAAAATGTTAAGACCTAATGGGAGATAAGAAATTTTATTCCATACTTTTTTAATTCTCGAAAAATAAATTCAATGCAAATGTATTTAAAATTTGCGACATTTTATGTTCAGAGAAATAAAATTTGCTACTATTAAGGTTAACTGTGTTTTGTTGAAATGAGAAGAGGAAGGCATATGATAAAATAGATGATGTCTGTTCAGAAAAAAAGAAAAAAATGAAGAAAAAAAAAAACATCAGAAAACAGCATATCCAAAGCACCAATATATCCTTTCAAACAACTATGCAGAGTTTAACAAATCAAAATAAAATTCAATTTGCAAGCCTATTTTTTGAAGAAAAGATATTCTCTTTTTCAATATACGGATCAGTTGTGCATGAGAGTCACTGAAGAGACATGATTTGTAGAAATGCCCATCTCGTGCATCAAAATTCGTACGGTATCAGATTAACAATATGATACCTGTGTCGAGGCCTCTGCTGGTGGACTGTTAGTCCCCGAATTTCTCCAAAGCCCAGTAGTTAAGTACTTTGGTAATATTTTGAAAATAAGGATATATATTTAATTGCTGTAAGAATTTATCTCGAAATTCAGGATTATCTCCTTCATGCATAGACCTGATCCTTTGACGTATTTGACTCCAGTCTTAGGCACCCCTTTTCGCAGCTCTTCATTTCTTTTTATTTAAATATTTCGGATTTCCATTGATTTGGCATGAGCATCACTGAAGAAACATAATTTGTCGAAATGTGCATCTCGTGCATCAAAATTGGTACCGTATCAGATTAACATTTTGACCCCTTGGTCGAGGCCTCTGCTGGTGAACTGTTAGTCCCCGAGGTTTTTTGCAACCAAGTAGTTAAGGACTTCGGTACTAGCTTGAAAATAAGGATATATATTTCATAACAGTGGTAAAACTTCGAAATTTATTTCCAAATTCAGGATTATCTCCCTCATGCATAGCTCTGATCCTTGGACGTATTTGGCTCCAGTCTTTGGCACACCTTTTTTCGGCTCTTCATTTTTTTCTATTTAAACATTTTTGATTTCCAACGTTTCGGCATGAACATAACTGAAGAGACACAATTTGTCGAAACGTCTGGTGCATCAAAATTGGTAGCGTATCAGATATATATTGTGCATTATACAAGATAAGTTGTAAAGAACAAAAATAATCAATCCTACATTTCCACCAAAATATCTAGCTATTCTCACATTGTAAGCTCGAAAGAGAGTCAGTCTTTATTTTTATATTATTTTTTTAACTTTATGATAAAATTTCATTTCTTTAAATGATTTTCGAAATAACAGTCTAGCGATTTGTAATACTGAAAAATTCAGTTAAAACTACTTCGAAATTTTCAGAAATACATGTATTTTGTTACGCACTCAGAATATTAAACACCCTTTTCACGTGAAAAATAGTTTTGAATATTTAATTGACTTTACTGCTTGATCTACAAATCACAATTTAAAAGTTTTGTGAAGGTGGATACTAATTAATTTAAACATCATTATTTGTCGCTCTCTGATTGTTCTCTAACAGAAAACATTTTGTAAGCTTTCATGTATGCATTATGCCTCCGTTTTGTTTGTTTAAATTATCTGTTTGTCCAATTTTACAAAATATATTCACGCTTAAGGTATTCAATGTATAATTAAGGAATATTGAACAATTTTGAATCATTTTAAACAAGTTAAATACACTGTATGTATTGCTAGATAATGATGAAAGTAAAATGAACGAAATTCACATGACTGATAACATATTAGAAGCCAGTCATTTTGCACCTTAAACGTTTTTCAAGAGTTATCTGCCGTTGATGAAAAGGAGAAAATTTTAATTTTGTCAAAATACATGTTGTAGAGGATTCATTTTATTCCATATCTTTATATAGAGAGAGTTTATGCATATTTTCGCCAAAAGATTTGTATTCTGTTCAAATTACTTTGTACAATATATTATTAAAACATGCCCTGTCCATAGACTTCAATGTAAAAATTCAAAGTGCAATTAAATAATCAGAATTTTGGAAATTTCTTCGGTGGGGTACTTTATTTTGATAACACCTTCAAAATGCGACCATGATTAAAAATATCAGAACATTCATTTATTACGTACAAAATATGGTCGTTATACATTAGATACCTTAAGTGGACTTCATTTGTTCATTCGATAACATTCTCTACATGTTGGCATTATTTTTTTTTATTTTGGCTTGAGAATTTAAACACTATCATTGATTCATGTACAATTGACTGTACATATAAAAATCTTCATGTAAAAACTAAACGACACTTTCCCCGAAGTACCATTTAGAGGCAAATTCCTTTGCAAGTTCCCCAGTATAGCTAAGAATAGATATGAATCCCTCTTATTTTCACAATTTCGGAAATTCCCTTTCATAGCCGATAATCATCTAATAATAGTATTTCAAACCTTAAGTACATTACTCAAAAGCACTTCAATATGTTCACTACATATGTATATATCTCACATATGAATGAACATAAAGAACTTACCGACAAACTCATTGCGAATTCTCACTCTTTCCTGCAGTTCTTTATTAGCCACAATAATACAGTTGACAAATGCCATCAATGTGGTTTTGTAAGGAATCAAGTCCGCCTTTCTTAGTTCATTTACAACCACACTGAAGCGGTATCTTTGTTTCTTCATTATCTGAAAAGATACACACTAGAACTTTACTTAAGTTATCAAATATTTGGAATGTTATGAATTCTTACCTTTTTTTGTTAAGCAATACATTATTGCAAAAAATATTGCTTTGAAATATTACAGAAACTATCTGTAGCTTATTTCATTAATATTAAAGATTGTTTCAATGCACTCTTTTGAAATATGTTATTGCATCAGTTATATTTACCCACCTTCTCTATGACTTTCTCTGGAAAATATAGATTATATGTGAAAATTATTTTTTTAGAACATGGACATTTTAACTTTTACAGAAATGAGATAGACTAATTCAACCACCTAGAAAAATATCTTAAGGTTTGACCGTATAAATACTATTTTCCAAAATAAAAACTACTCAATAATACCTCCATGAGATGTATGAAATATATGGAGATAACGAACAGTATTCAAGCTCAAAGTCCATTAAACAATACAAATTTTAGAGCAGAGAAAACACGAACTTCTAAAACATTAGAGGTGTGATCAGGTACCATGGAGGAGTGAGCATTCCCTATTCACCGGTCACACCCGCCGTGTGCTCCTTGTCATGTTTAGGAAATGACGGAAAGCTCCGTCGACAATTCATTGTGTAAATAATGGCCTAACAATTAGTATGAAAAACGTCAGTCAGAATTTGACTGAATGATGTATGTCGCTCCATAAAGTGAAGATTGTTTTCGGCATTTGTGTTTAATGCTTTTATCCCTATCCTTTTAATTGAATACTGGTAATAGCGTTAATCCTAGAAAGAGACATATGCAAGGCTATTAAGTGAGATTGATTAAAACTATTATAACCATCAGTTATTTATCTTGTCCCCCGCCAAGTAGATAGGATACTAAAACTTGTTTTCATTACAAATGGTAAAAGTCCGAAAATGGTTGATTTATATACCTTGTAGCTGTCTAGAGCATCCACTGTTAGACTGTATCCATCCTTTGAGTACACACACAGAGCTGCAAAAAGCTCAAAAACTTGCTTCTTTACCATTGCATGGTTGGTATCTAAAGCTTAAAAATATACAATACAAATCACATTAATGAAAAAAAAATTACATCGTATGTGAAAACAAGTTTTACGTTTAATGTTATTTCTTAACAGTTTTCCTTTTACAAATATGCATTAGGCTATCAAAATATTTCATGGAAGATTGAGAGGTTTTTATAATGAATAGGTAGCGATATGATTGAACAAGGGACAAAACAAATAGGTAGCCATATCATTGAATAAGGCACATTGTATTTATTTCTTCATTCCAAAATGATTAGAAAAAGGTGCTATAACCTCAAAAGTGATTTGACACCATACGTTATTCTAGGAGGGCAAGAACATTGATGTCTCAGAAACAGTCGAACAGACAAGATAAAGTTGAGCTCTTATATTACCTTTGACAAGTTTTTTCGTGTAGCTTCCATTCTGAATCAGAAAGGATAATCCCTGCTTTGAATTTACCAATTTGGTGATACAAACGACACACTCCGAAAGTTTTAACGCTTCAAAGAATTTTTTAACTCTCCGGTTTCCCATAATATCAATAATGTCCAGCAAAGCATCAAGTCCACCGGAACTTAAAAATTCTCGAGTCCAATTTGTATCCATTTCATTTATTTTCCTTTTGAGGGCAGACAAACCATTGAGGGTAGGATCTCTTAACAAGTCTACAGACTTCTCGGGATCAAATGAATCAGAACGTATCTGTAGAATGACTTTTCTCACCAGTTTTCGAAATTTTCCTGCTGAGTGTTTAAGTTGTATATTATCCTCGTCTGATGAAAGAGATGATGGAGTCGATGTGTTCTTCAATGCCGTATCCTTTAATGAGTTTTCCTTAACATCCATTTCGTCTTTCGTCTAGAAACAAATTGCGTGTATCTTGTCGCAATTAAATTCTTAATACTAAATAACAAAAAAAAACTTCCTAGACAGAATCCAAAATGTCACTACTTACATTTTGCTCCTTATTGATTTTCTAAAACTGCTTATAGTCTCTTTTTGCTTACGTAGTTAATTTCAGCCAAGCTTAAGGGTAATCATCCTCGCAGTCTGTTCCATGCTAGAAGATTCGAAGATCTGGTTTTGTTATGTTTCCTTGGTCTTTTTCATACTTCAACGAAGAAAATAAATTCCTTGCCAGAATTTATTTTTTTAGCACAGTGAATTTTGTCAAACTGTCCATTTATTAAATACACTGTATGTTTTACTTTCTTGCACATGAAATGGTTTCCTTATTATAAGTTAAAGTTTTGCTGTTGACATTTATTGTATAGACGATTTTCTGAAACTTCTTGTAATTTATATCTGTGTCGTAAAGTCCTGTTTACAATATAAACGTACTATAAATCCGCTTATAAAGTCCGCCTAGCTACAAGTTATATTAAATTACTGAATTCATTTGTATCAAACGACGTATAAGGAAATGATTAAATAATGGGCCTTAGCAAATAAATGGGATAGGGTAATTCCTAAACTGAGAATAAAAATAATACTGAATTTCTAAAATCTGTTGGGTACTTGTTACATAAGATCTATTTATTCTTTAGGATTATTTTTAAATTGCATAAGGAAATTTGATACAATAGATCATTTATGTTTCCGGATGATTTATTGGCAAGAGATTCTGATAATCTAAGTTTTTACTAATAAAGAGTACATAAGAAATGAGGGGAAATTTTCACGATAGAGAAGGAAGAGAAATATTAACGCCTTTAAATTTGAAAACAAAAGAAGAGGGAAGCATTAGTTTTACACTGTTTACATTTAATCTAAAGATTTGGAGAAATATAACAGTAGAGATCAACAGCCAAGGATTGAGGAACTGGATGAATATATACACACACACGTATAATTTATCAACACAAACATGAATACATGTTCATTCTTAATTTTGATACTTGGAGGGAGAGTGTAATTACATTCACATATACACCTTTTAACATCGCATTTATTTGTAACTATTAAAAATAAAAACAAATCATACACAGAGGGAGAACGGAAACTAGTACTTACATTTAAGTGATCACAATGCCATTGTAAGAGAGTATATATAAGTAGAGATTGCGTCACTTAAATGTTAAACAGTGATTCTTCAGGATGCATAATTAAATACTTGTAATATGATCGATGAGCTATTTCTCAATTTACACCGTAGTAAAAAAATTCACAAAAAATTAATTTGCTCGCATATCTTGATAAACATAATCATTTGTCTATTCTGAACAAATATCACAACATTTTTTGCTTGGTTTGTCTCCACTACAGTTAAATGCCCGACGGTATATAGACGCCATTATAATTCTTTATAATTTGATTGCGTAAAGGAATGTCTCCTTCTAAAGGTCACTTGAATGAAATTGGTTATCTAAGAATTGGAGGTATTTGTGATGAGATCCGACCAAAAAGCACTTGAAAACATCCTACAAAAAGATGCTTAAATTTATCTTTTTACCTGAAAGTTACACTACACTGACTGATCTAAACTAGCGACATCAAGGAATGCTTGATTAAGCACTCATATCCTTTTTTGAATACAAACAACGCTTTCAGAAAAAAAAATAACAAAATTAAGACGCACAGAAAAAAGTCAGAGTTACAGTAGAGCAGTTCCGATTGTTTAACCTAGAAATGAACTGGTTTTGACAAATATTGGCAAATGTATTTTAAAATGCAATTAGACAATCTATGTAATTGTATTGAAATATAAATTAATATATGCACCATTGCATTCTTTCCTCAGCAGATTATCAATTATAACATAAATATGAAATCTATTTTCAATGGAAATATTATAGATATGTTATGTTTTGTTCAAAAAGTGGTCATGATAAACAGAAAAGCATCTGAGTTTTATCCTGTGAATGCAGCCTTCACCATTTATGATAGCCAATGGGAGGCTAAAACTCTACTCTATTTACATACAATTGCCTTCTTGAAGTATCAGTACAAAAAAGAGTTAGGTACAGATTGTGGACAAAAGTATTCAAGTATTTGCATGATCGTGATATTTAAACGAGCTTAAAGCAAATTGTCCAATTCATGTTGCCTCTCTTTCCATTGCAAGGATTCAACCCATCACAAAGATATATTTAGAAAGTCTGAGTCATTAACAGTAACGTAATATTATTTGTTTTCGTCTGAATCTCTTTAATACATGCCAGTCTTGATAAAGGAAAACATGGGTCAGAAATCTGCTGAACTTAGCAAGGACTGTAAAGAAAACATCATTACATTAATACAGGATGGTTAAAGTTTTGTTGAAGTTGCAAGTTGAATGAAAATACCTTAACTAACTGTATTGAAAAGTGTTTGAGAGATGGTTCCATAAAAGTAAACATAGAAGTGGACGCAGAAAATTAATGGAAGAACGTCTGCACAGAGACAGATATGATTGGATAAAAAAGATGTGCTATATATAACAAGGAAGAACAATGAAAATAACAATGCTAGTGTGACAATGAAAACTATCTGGCGTTTTAAAAAGAAAATACAGATCTGAGTAGCAAATTGTGTGAAACGTGTGCGATGGTGTGTATGCAAATACTGAATTGTCTGGAAAAAATAATTTTCTCTGAAGAAAGTCAAATTGTCATATGAAATGGCTGTAAAGTATATATACAGAAAAAGTGATGAGTCCAAGCTATTGGACTGCATTTCCTTTGGAACCAGTAAATATCTAGTGTCATGAACTGGGGATGCATTACGTCTCATGACGTTAGTACGACTTGTAGAGTTTCTGGCATCATAATTTCCGAAAAATACATAAATATTTTTGAAAATAACTTGTGACATGTGGTAGCAATGCATTTTACCGGTAAATAACCTTATCTGTTTATTGCATTGATGACAATGCACCCGGCTGTCCATCGATCTCATCTTTCTACAAATTGTAAAAAATATCAACAACGTCCAACACAGGAGTAGTCAGCACAGTGACGTGAATGAATTAAATCCCATGGAAACATTTTTATCGCAATTAAATTCATTTCATGAACTGTATTACATTTTAAATTCTTTTTTAAATAAAAACACTAACAGAATGATTTCTGGAAAAAAAAAATCTGTATGCATATCAGATTCCAAAACGAGTGTGTCGATTATAAAATGGCCTCGGCTATATCACATAATATTAAATAAACACCCACTTTTCTTCACTTATATTGACCTTCCGGTAGACATATAAACAGATTTTGTGTCATGACGATTTATTTCTGCAGATCAAAAATTACAAAAACACATTTGAATACTGTAAAGTGTTTTCGAAAAACAAAATTGCCGCCATTATCGAGCAAAGACTTTTGTCAATAATCTGTAGCTTTATTACTAATAAATTAGAAATAGGCTCTCTCTTCACGTGTATTTGTCTCTCAGTCCTTTAATCTGTTGTACTTTCACCATCCTTCAGTTCGCAAAATAGGTCATGTGTTCTCAGAGAAAGTTTTATCGTCTCAAATTTTTTTTTCCAGGATTACGTGCTTCACAAAATATCTGAATTTAATGAGCACTTATAAATAAATGAAGGGACATTGTTTTCGAACAAGACATTCTCTTAAACTGCATCTCATCTTTTTCAAGATGTTAATGCAAGATTAAAAAAATGATATTTAGGTTATAAAATAATATTTGATTTTCACGGATTTTCGAGGTATGCACTCTACAAGTGATCTACATTTCTTATTCTATTTTCATTGTTCTTAGTCTTTATCTATATTCTCACTTAATTAGTACTTAATGATTACTTAATAATTAATATTTGTTTACAAAACCAAGCAGAATTTTCCCAGCAATAGTAATTAATAGACTCGTATGTTTGTCTAGTTATTTTTTAATACGTGTAAATAAAAAGGTTTTGGAATAATTGGAATAGAGAATTAGTGTATTTAATGGCACTTTCAGGGAAAAAAACCCAGTAGGAAATATCAACCAAATTAATTCACGTAAGGAGCACATTTACACAAAATAATAATAATAATTAAAAAAAAATTGCAAAATCTAATATCACTTTAATCAACATAATAAGATACAAATAATAGATACAACACAAGAGAAATAGAACTATTTGCTTTGTTTCTGTGTTAATTAATGTATTTTGTTACCATAATGATTGTAAATTGTATTTCTCTGCAAACTTACCAAATACAAGCTTATAATCTCAAAATTTCATGCAGTTTTTCTTATTCCTAAATGTACTTCTAGATTCTTTTGACGTGTTTCTTTATTAAATTCAAGTAAAATTGAGTACTTTCCTTATATACAGTAATTTTTTTGCAAAGCCAGTGTCATATGTTCGTATAGGAAGAAAAAAAGTAGTGAAATGTATGTATTCAAGTAACATTTTTAAATTAGAAAACTTACTTAAGGTATGTCACTCGTGAAATTTGTTATATCAAGGATTTTTTGAGAAGTATATTTTGGATAAGTACTCATATAGTATGACTCAAAATCGCTGAGAAAGTGGGGGGTCAGTGTGCATCTAACTGAGCTACGGTACAATTAAGTTGACCTTTTTGCACTTAAATTGTAACTCTTTGGTAAATCACTTTAACCGTTATCATATTTTATAAGATGTAACCATGGCAATAAACATAATCTTATTTTACGTAAAATAGTATGAATAATATTTATCATTGAACAAATCATGCAAATTAATGCGCGTAAATAATTGTGTAACCTTTTTGCACTAAAAAAGTATCATATTTAGGGTATTGAAAATCTAAATAGGCAATAAAATATTTTCTTGTATCAAACTTTTTACGACTTAAGTGCTGATCGGTCAAAAGTATCGAGTAGTTTAAAATAATGAAAGAAAAAGTTGGGGTCAGTGATGTAAATTTTGAAATATTGGTCAAAATATGCGATTTTCGTGCAAAAAACTGTGTAAATTTTATCTCGACTTCCTCAATATATCTTCATTTCTTGGCAATGTTTGTTGAGCGAAGGTGTAAATTCTGTTATAAAAATATAAATTGAGACCTATATTTAATATTCCAGGCATACCATAACGGAAAATATTCTCTGAGTAAAAGTATGTGAGGCTAAAGTTCCAAGATATTAAATTTAATAAATGTGTAGATTTGCAGAATTTTCTGCTAAATATCCTTCCGCCACAAGAAATAGTCCCTTATAAATCTTGCTTCTTTGTGAATTTTTGAGCAGTTTTTTAATTGAATGTTGAACATTTTACATTGTTTAATTTAAATATGTTATAAAGATTGAATTGTAATAAATAGTTTTTAAGTAAGAGGTTCTGACTGAAATTTTCTAAAAGGCTGACGAGTGACATACCTTAACAATCTTAGTAAGAATGTTAAGATTTTTAGTGTTTTGATTAAATGTGCTTTTTCAATAAAAACTCGTAAATTTACTTACCTTGCCATTGCATTGGTCATTTGAAAAAATATTTTATTAAAAAACACTCTGATTGTGCACATAAGTACTCTGAAGTTGATATTAAAAAGATTCTTGAATTTCTGATTGACAATACCTATGTGGTTTTTGGAGACCCTGTCTTCCAATTATCCAATGGGATTCCCATGGATTCCAATTGCGCCCCGTTATTAGCAGACCTATTTTTGTATTCATATGAACAGAATTTGTTCAAAATCTTATACGTGAAAAGAAGAAAACACTTGCTATACATGTGGCCTTCAACTCTACATTTAGATATATTGACGACGTATTGTCAATTAACAATGGTTATTTCCATTATTATGTCGATATGATATATCCCGGTGAGCTAGAAGATATCACAGAGTCTGACACATCTGTTTCATATTTATAAATTTTATTTGAAAAAGACGTTTATGGCAATCTAACAACAAGCTTTATGATAAACGTGATGACTAACTTTTCAATCGTCAACTTCCCTTACTTAAGCAGCAATATACCTTCATCACCTGCATACGGGGTTTATATCTCTCAGTTGATTTAATAAGCAAGAGAAGCTCTACGTATGAACAATTTCGAAAACGAGGTAAGTTATTGACAAACAAGTTGATGAAACAAGAGTATCAACAGTCCCGTTTAAAGTCAACATTTCGTAAGTTCTATGATCGATACAATGACCTTGTCAGCAAATACGATTTATCATTAAGTTAAATGCTGACTGACGTTTTTCATACTAATTGTTAGGCCATTATTTACACACTGAATTGTCGACGGATTTTTCCGTTATTTCTCGATCATGACATGGAGCACAGGGCGGGTGTGACCGGTGGGCAGGGAATAATCACTCCTCCATGGAACCTGATCCCACCTCTGACGTTACACACAAGAAAACTATTCTATAATGTATTCATTCTGCATTCTTTAAATTATTGTTTAACTATTTGGGGTAACGCGCCAGGTGCTGGCATAGATAGAGATTTAAAATTGCAAAAAGGGCAGTCCGGATTATATAAGATGTGGCTTATGATGCCCAATCACTACCATTATTTGAAAAAAACTTGGATGGCTGACCATATATGAGTTGATAGATTCTCATAAATATGTATTATTGTACAAAACACTTTATGGTATGGCACCTGAGTATTTAAGAGACTCTTTTCAATTTATTTTGTTTGCTCTGCTCCAAAATTTGTTTTGTTTAATGGACTTTTGAGGTTGAATACTATTCGTAATCTCCATATATTTCATAAGAAATGCTTAATCGAGTGAGTTATTGAACATAGGCTTGGCATGTTAACGTTTTAAATCTTCATCAGACATTTAACTATCATAAACATAGTTTTTAGATATTCCATTTTTAAATCATATTTTTAAAGATTGATATGCCTGCATGTACTTATACTGTTGGATTGGGTTACATACTTCATGTAAATTACAGTCTTATTTATATCTAGATTTGGTCGCCTGCGTGGCGCAGTGGTCAGAGCGTTTGCTCTAGAGTCGAGGAGTAAGGAGGTTATCCTCACGTCGTGGGTGCAAATCCCTCTGTGGGACGTGGAGAATCGGTCCTTCGGATGAGACTGTATAAACCAAGGTCCCATTGTGCAGGAGATGCTGGCACGAAAAAAAATCCCTCACTGCTCTATGGCCCTGAGTGTCGAGTATAGGTCGAAATTTTGAGTTCTCCACCGGCAAGTTGTGGCGTCTCCATATGAGTGAAAAACTCTCTAAAGGAACTTTTAAACAACAAACAAAAACAACATATCTAGATTTGGGATCAGGTTGCATGTTCAACAGTTTGTTAATAAATTTTGAAGAATTCTCTCAATAAAAAAAAAATCGGAAAAAAAAGAAAGTGAAAAGAATATTTATTAAATTTGTTCTACAAAACTATGAATTCAATAAATTTGTTCTACAGAACTATGAAGTTTGGAGCTGTACATATTTATATTTTTAATGGCTACACAATAATAGTTTCTAGTTTTCATAAGCCGTTCAATAAGCTTTGCACATGAATTATCTCTGTCAAACACATTTTGACCACTTTAGCAACCCGAATGTCAAGTTATCGTTTGTCCTTTAAATATTCATTTTTTTTTTTTGCAAAAATAAGACATAGGAAAATTACAGGAAACGTCGTACCATTGTCCTGTTGAGCGGAATATTCCAATGCAGTTCTCCTGTTCCAAGTAATCGTTTGGTTCATTTGGAGACCAGTTTTGAAATATCACTGTAGAGTTTCTTCCCCTCCACAAATACTTGCCCTCGGTGTCAATGTCGTTCCCTCCACTCCAAACAAAACAATTCAGGACACCTACACACTCTTCTGATGCTGTATTCCCAAAAAGAAAAACGGTGATATCTGTTTTAGACTTTAACAGCCAAGAAACAATGCAAATGAGATAAGAGCACAAAAAACGACGTATGGAAACACAAGATGTAGGATCAGATTCATAGAAAGGGTACGCGTCCCATGTAGACAGACATCCATCGTGATCTTTTTGTTCTGATGAACTGAACATCTCTGCGGTTATTAAATTCTTACCAAAGCAAAATTGAGTCTTTCTCTCATAAATGAAAAAAAAGGAATTGCATGTTGTTGTTTTTTTCCATTTGTAGCCTTGATCTAATCGCTTTAACTGCAAACTGCAAACACAGATCTTTGTCAGATGCAAATGCCAAAATAATACAAAGCATTACCAGTACAAATTTTTCGGAATTGATTTACGTGAGGTAAAGAGAATTGGATATCAGCTAATTTATGTGTCTTTTCTCAAAAATAATCATTTAATAAGAATTCGAAATTAGAATTTTGAATTAATAAGGATTTTGATTATGAATTACATGCTGTCCTTAGAAATACAATTTGAATTTTTTTCAGTAATAATTAATAAAAAGGATCTCCTTTATTTAAGACTTAACGTTTTGGAAATCATGACAATTTTTCAAGATGTATGAAGATAAAAATGAAACTCAAGCAAATCAATATGACATATTGGACAAACTGTTCATCAAAATAGTGCTAAAAAAACTTATTTAATCAATTTAATAGATATTTACCTTGCCTAATTAAATTTATAGGTTAAAAATTTGTATAGTTAAGAAAGATACAAACCTAAGAGATTCTCCAAAATCCATGTGTTTTCTTGCAAAGAATTTATATCCGCCAGACAAGCATTTTCTCTTTTACACTGAACCTAAAACAATGTAATTCATATGTGAATTAGTATGATATGTTCAAACTCTTCAATATTAAAGATTGCAATAATAATGCGTAATTGTTCATTTGTGTTTCAGCTGATAAATACCTTCTCTATGCAAACATCTATCAACACTAACCTCAGCGTCATACCAAGATATTTTGGTTTGATTGAAGTAATAGCAATAGCCTGAATAAAACGTCCATCCCGCGTCACACCCTGAAATATTCGATATCTTACAATCGATCAGGTATAACACATATTCTCTACATTATATCAATTGTTTCAGCTTCACGTTTTTATTTAACATTTTATTTTCTCAATTTTTTCCCTCTATTTTTAGTGGGCTTTTTGAAAAAAAAAATAATGGTTAACCCCGCCTTGTGTTTAAACATGGATGAAATGTTTCCTAGATATAGTTTCTTAAATTCTTAACCTAAAATTCACAAGCTTCATGAAAGCAGAGATAAAGAAACAATATTTGATTTTTCTTCAAATCTGCTCATTAATTATACCATCATCGTTCATTTTTGCATATATTTATACTTTATTCAGCGAATACATACCAACAATTGTCCAATATCCCCATCCATCCTCCCTACCACTTAGCAAAGTCTCGTTCATAGGTGTATTCAGTAGCTTACATGATTTTGCCAAATCACTGTACATAACTCCGGTGCAAAGAAATTTCTCCACTAAACACCTCGAAGCACAATTAATGCGACTCATTTCTTGAAACTGAGAAAAGATGACGTTGACATTTGATGGCAAAAAGTTATCAAAACCGAACAATCTCTCAAACCTTACTTCCTTACTATTGGCATAACATTTTCCAGAAATAGAAACACAGAGAATAAATAAAACCGCGTTTAAATGAGTAAGTTTCTGGATAACAAACTTCCACATCGTCTTTCACCTATACTTACTTAGCTGTGGATTTTATTGCAGTGAATTTGCTACCTCGGATTCATTCCCATAAAGTGAACAATGACACTGATATGATCAATATACTGTATAGGGGATTAATTTCACGGGTTGTAATTTTCACGGTTTTCTCTAATCGGACACGATCGCGGTTTGTTGAATTCGCGGAATTGGTGTATAATAAAAGTTACCTCCCTTGTCTTTAGCCGTGTAATCCATGGCTAATATAGCAAGAACGACATTTATCAGCGTTATGTATTCACTTCACGAACAGGGTAGGTTTATAAAAATGATTAGATTTAGTAGTTAATGGATGATTAATCAAAACAAGTGCCATGATTAATTTTTATTTTTTTTACTATAAACGTCAAATGACTTTCATATATGCTTTTACGATGAGTGCCTGTCTATGTCTACACATCTTTCCGAAGGTATACACATCGCAGCGAGAAAAAAAAAAAAAAAAAAAAAAAAAAAAAAACACTGGACGCTTATAAATGTATTAATGTAGGTAGACGTTATAACATCCTTCCATATCTTCAGCAAGTTCGATAGTTATTCGAATGATATTTTTTTAATCCAAAATTTCCATAAAAACTAATACACATAATGCTATTGCAGGTAACAAATACACGTGGTAACGTTACGCACGGGTAATCAAAACCCATGACCCATGTGTTTTGATTGATGAAACATGTATCTATTAAACAGCTTTTTAACAATAAATACAGGTTATTAGCACTTATTTGAATTAAAGTAAAGCGTGATAATTAAGATAATTGAATGACAAGTACTACTCGTAATTACTGAATGACCATGTATTGTACGTACACGTATATATACCTATCGTAGTCTATTCTCAAATTTCCAAATAAAACATTGAGGTTTAACATTTAAAACTTATTCACTGTTTCTTGAATTCACGGATTTATTAGCACAGTGAATATAGCGAATATTAACACCGCGAGTTATTTTCCCCCTATACAGTAATAGATTCCATCTACAAGAAAAGGATATTTATTCTTGATATCGTCAATATATTTAATAAGGCAATTATTTATTTTAAACATATGAACCATTCACGATTGTTTAAAATATATTATTTGGATTTCATAAGGAATGTCACCAAAGGGGTGAATAGTATTTATTCTCCAAATGTCGAAACCTATCCATTTTTAACAAGCTCTGATGTAAACTGATTGAAAAAGTTTCTGCATTGTTATTTTATTTAAATTTACTATCTTACATGTACTGTAGATTCCTTATTTTACGCGAGTAGTTAACATCGCGTGATGGCCCTTATGTTAGATGTCAAATCGCGAGAATAATGTAATTTGCGATTGGACGGTTGATCAAAATATTTTGCATGGATAATATCAGCACCATAAAAAATAAATTTATTTTCGCTGGTAGTGCTTCTCGCAAAATAACGCAAAAAATATATTCTTCAGGGATATTAAGGCACCTACAGTAGATGATTTTATTTTGTGATAATTTATCAAAGAAAATGTATTCCAGCAGTGCAAAATCAAATAATAATTTAAACAAGTTCTCTGTATTTATTTTAATGTTTTGTTATGAAAAGAGATATAAAACAACCTTAGAATATTTTCATAGGTGAAATAGTGTAATTTATCCATTTAATAAAACTGATGTTTACATATTTGTCTTATTCCCAAAGTGAAAATAAGAGATGCGCTATTTTCATAGTGAAAATAACAAATTCGCGGCATTGAGACTTGCATAATGCAATAAAGGTAAATTTTGGTTTTTGGGACAGCAATTAACAAGAGAAGAATTTTCTTCAAATCGGATATCACTGAACATATGTTGTAAAGTGCTTTACTACTGTATTTGACTTATCAATAATCGCTTGCACTGCATATGTCATCATCATGTCTTTATTTATTTTTTATTATGATTTTAGCTCGAATTCAGGATGAATTTACGTTCCTGTCCTGATGAATCCAGAAGGATTAAATATAAAACCAGTAAAAAGGAGATTTCATCATTTTTTTATTTAAAAAGGTGCATTGTTGTATCTAGGGAAAAGAATTTCAAAGTTTATATCAAAATAATTGAATTTTATTTCAATTTGCAGTACATTTTATATCAATCCTTAAAATTAAATAACAGATACTATTTCAATCTTGCTTTATAAGAACAATGAACAAAAGTAAACATTTGTTAAGAACAATATATATTGAAATGCCATTCATTCATTTTTAATGGTTAAAAATATGAAAAGGCTGGTTTGTTTTGCATAATTGCGAAGCATTGTGTACTGAAAAACAAATATGTATTTTACAGTTATTGAGGATTTTTCAATATTTCTGATTAAAATAAATCGTTTTAATGAGGTGATAAATAAGTTCTTTTATTTACGCAATTAATCCTTTTAAATAGATTATTTGTATACGTCTAAACATGATAATACTACCTCCTACATATATGATCAAAAATAGTGTTTTAAAATAGCAGTACTACTTTTCACTTTCACTGAGGTAGTGTAAGGTCTATTCACACTTGATAATGATCTCAAAATAAATGTTTGCGGGTACTCCATCTTGAATTATGAAATAGACAAGTTGCATTGTATTTTTAATGAAAAAAGGATTATATTTCTGAAAATGGTTTGCTTTAATATATAATTTATTGAGAAATCAGCCCTCAATATATATATATATATATATATATATATATATATATATATATATATATATATATATATATATATATATAGATATATATATAGATATATAGATATATATATAGATATATATATATATATATATATATATAAATTCTTGTAAGAGGATATTAAGATAAAGAAAATGAGAGTAAATATGGCTTTACATGTTTTATATGATTAAAAGGAAATGTTGATAGATACCTTGAAATGCAGAACCTTTCATTCAATTTGAAGACTGTTTTGGCATGAATACTTCATTGGTTCTTTAGAGAACAAATTACCCCCTTGGGTATGTTAAGGTATATTGAGATATGTTAAGGATGTTGAAATATGTTAAGGCTGTCCGAAGGCTTAATGTGCATAAGATAAATACATTTTATTTTGAGCTTTGTTTTGATTTTAAATTGTAATCTATGTATACATGCACAGTTAAGCTGTAAAGAGAGTTGAATAAGACATTATAAAAAAAGCATTTTGTGATGACACATGTGTTGATCACGTGACGGACCCTTTTTAATTTTCTTAAATGCTGCACAAAGATCGCATTGGCACAAGTGAAAAACAAAATTATTGTGTTTGTTACATAAATCAATTAAACGTATCCTTATTTACAGCTGAACCCACGGCTATATAATGTGTTAAAGATAACAATAACTGGAATTAATCGATAAATACATAAAAAAATAACATAAAATGGAGATTAAGTTCGTGACACTCTCCCTTTTTACAAACAGTTACTGCTGCTATTATGTTAACTTGCAAAAAAAAAAAAAGAAAAAAAAAAAAAAGAAAAAAAAAAAACAGTTTATTATACTTTTTTTTTGTTTCATACTTCTCAATAGTAACATGTACAATAATGTAAGCCTTAAAGAATATGGTGTCACGTTTTTGACTTCACATTTAAGAATGAAGTCTTTGTTGTATAATTCGTATCATTTCAAAATGTGAATGTTAGAAAGAAAAAAAAAATCAAATGTTTCAGACAATGCATACACTTTTTTTTCCTGAAAGATTCAGTAGCCTATGTCTCGTTGTTTTTCTACAAAAAGTTATAGACGACCAGTACTTCACACCATTGGAAAATATGTCTTTAAGTACTCATCAGTTCTGTTATTTACCTCGACTCTTTGGAACGGCTTCCAAAGACGCCTAAAATGGGACTTTAATGTGCAAAAATTATTTACACTAAAGATGATCGCTTTTGCTTCTATTCCATAACGCTGTGTGAACTCAACAACTTCCCGACAGTCTTTCTTTCCAGTGAGCACGTAAGATACTAGTGATTCACAGTACATTTTTTCTGCTGATGTCAGACTGTATTCTACGTAATAAAGTTTGCACATCCGTTCAATTCTCTCTTGGATTACTTCCAAATCTGTTTTGTTTTTCGGAATTTCATATCTATGCAACACTTCCACGCCCAAGGAAAAGTTCAGAAAGGCTTCACAATGACTCCTATTTGAGAAGTCAACAACTTCCGGCCTACAGACCATGTTGCAATATGAATCCGTTGTCAGATGAAGAATAGTCATGCCTTTCTCGTTAACATCGAGTAATAGGTAATGGTGGTGATACTCAAATAATCTCCACAACAGACGTTGTCTCTTTACCCTGATATGAGACAAGTAGCCTACGTGTATTTGTTGTCGAATTAACTCTTTCCAATTATCCATGTTCCTGACCTTCACTACTGTCTGGAAAAAAAAGGTTAAAACTTATTCTTAACTATGAATAGTGCTTTGATGAAATGATGATGTTGCTTTCGAATTTCATTTTTCAGTTTTATAATACTCTTTTTTCCTTGTTTAGTATCACAATTTCGTGACAATTGTATATACACAAAATTTTCCAATAAAATGTAAAGAATTGTCCCAGGGGAACTTACTTCTGGTTTCTGAACTAGAGATTCTTCAGGTTGTTTTTCTAAGTCTTCAGCACTAAGTAAGTCGTTGACATGATAGGCTGTAAATGTGAAAGATAAATACACTAGCTTTAATATTTATTTTTTTATATCCTACAGATTTTAAATATACGATATCATAAAAGATATATAATGTTGAATGATATTGTATTTCATTACTTGAATTGCCTATATTTTATTGTTTGACTAAGCAATCTTAAAGCATTCCGATGACAAAAAGAGATCAGAAATGGATGAGAAATTTCACATGTAATTATCGTAAATGGGTTAGTCAAATTTCGTCTTAATCTATTTTAGTATGAAATGTTGAAAAAAAAAAAAAACAACCAAAAAAAAAAAAAACAAACGTCTGTTAATTGTCTATTATGACTATCCATATAAATATTGGAGAAATAGTGAAAAAAATTGGCGAAAAATACTTTAAAAGCAGTATTGAATTCAAAATTTGTTTTTAAATTTCAGATAAACATTTTAAAAAAAGTTTTCCGTGATTACCGAAAAAGTCCTTGGCACCTTCATATTGTTTTTCCGGAAGGTTTTTTAAGTCCGGTAATTCATCATCTGGAATAATTTTTCCACCACCGGACTCTGGTAAACCATACTTTTCTTTATCCAAGAAATGCACATTACCCCCTTCTTCCTCTGAAATATACATGAAAAACACGTCTCGTTACCACAAGGTATGATTCTGAAAAATTTCAATCATATCACAGAGAATCTTATAAAAAAATAAATAAAATAAAATAAAAAAAATAAATAAATAAACTTTAGTTAAAACAATGGATTGAATTATATTTAATCCACAAAACTTCAAACAATATATGGATATATTATATTTTCTACTAAAAGTAAAATATTAATAGGACCTGTATAATTTCATATCCTGAAAAGTAAAAACCAATCCCATGTTTACAATATGAAGGACACGCACATATTATACCTTTAATCTACCTGATATACAGAATCATGAAAAATAGTTTCTTTTAAACCTTCTTATATAATTTTAAACTAAAAGGTCGCCTATTTCGAAATTTTTGTTCATCTGTCCAAAGGTAATTAATGTTGGAATGTTGAATGAAATGCAAATGAGATGTTGTACCGCAATGACAGTTTTACCTCGCACGATGGCGGAATCAGCTATATCTTATTCTTATTGGTGTTTGGCATTACGGAATTGACCGACTAAAATCCTTGTGAGATTAAGAGGAGTTTATTTCAATTATGTATAACAAAACATCTATCCATCGCGTTTTCGGGCAGAATGTCTTTTGCAAACCTCCGAACAAAACTTTTAGCCTTCTGTTTACCAGCCTCGAGAAAACGGATTGGTTCTTTGGTCAGAAAAAAGCACATGTTGTCCTTGAACCACCTCCACATCTCTATAGTGTTACAAATGTATCCCTTCATATTGACATGACATTTTTTTCTATGAATCTGGAGAAATGGGACATTCAAACAGGAATCTTCCCTGTCATGAAAGTGACTTATTTTGTCTTATTTTAAGGTCAGACGAAACGTTCCTCAATAACTTTTCCCCATATTTTGTGATTGAAATATTGCTACTTTTAGAAGTTCCCTCACAAAGATTTGGGGTACGTTACCAGGCATTTGTGCAAGATTCCTGAGGATGGTATTTCTTATATAATCCTTTACTAGAAATCACTTCAACTGCTGATATCACGTTTTTGGTCAATATTTTTTCAGACATTTTGAAAATAGTTTTGAAATAAAAAAATAATCATAATTACAAATATTTTTGGTATATTCAAAGGTATGCAATAACAGATATTCAGATATTCAAGGAACCTTAACTTTTTTTGTAGATTGCTAAACGTTAAATAAATACCTGTAACATTTCTCTCATAGATAGATTGTTTCTCTGGAACTCCTGTTATGTCTTGTGATTTATACTCTGGAATAACTCTCGTATTACCAAAGTTGGGAACACAATACTCCGGTACATAGCTATTCACCCCTAGGTCATCTACAATCATGAAAAAAATGCACATAACATACAATCCATCATTTCCTATATCCATAACTCGAACGATAACTTTCATTTACATGCAATATTTTTGTAATATAAAAAAATCATCAAAATAATTTTTTATTATTTAATTTGAAATTTGATCTTCAAAATATTTTTTGCATAAAATATAATAACGATTATAATACTGATAATACTGCCGGTATATCAGATCTAGCATGATTATTGACAGTTTTCGTCTAGATCATTTCACCCAGTCAAAAAAATAGTACCTTTCAAGTCGTTGTCACTTGTAACCTGATTTTCTGGAATTTCTGGTAATTCGTTATCTGGAATAACTTTTGTACCCCCAATCTTATATTTTCTTTCATTGCAGACAACAGCATTTGTGTCTAGTTTGTCTGAAATAGCAGAAAAAATAGATATACATTTACATTGTGTTTTCAGTCTCTGAAATGTTACAAAGAAAAGTTTATTGTACATGATACTCTACTTATAAAAAAACAAAATTGTAGTGAACATAGATACCATCAATTTGAGTTACCAAGGTTTATAATTCATTTCATAATATCAATGGTTATGAAACTTCAAATAAATCAAATGTCTTTTTCACCCAAATTTAAAGCTTAAGATTTCTTTGTACCTTCTCAGAACATACAACCTATCATTAAGTCAAATGCTGACAGATGTTTTTCATACTAATTGTTAGGCCATTACTTATAAACTGAACTGTCTACGGATTTTTTCGGGGTTTTTTTTTTCGATCATGACAATGAACACACGGCGGGTGTGACGGGTCGGCAGAGGATGCTCACTTCTCCGTGACACCTGAACCCACCTTTAAATTTTGAGGTCCTTGTTTGCTGTACCCCAAATTTGTATCGTTTCATTGGACTTTCGAGATTGAATACTGTTCGTAATCTTAATATTTCATTGTACCTTCAATTTTTTTACCGTTCACGGTAGCTCAGTCGGTAGTGCCTCGCTCCGTGATCGGGAGGTCGTGAGTTCGAATCTCGGCCGCGACAGACCCAAGTCGATGAAAAATGGATAGCAACTGTTCCTTCGCCATGCGCTCGGCACTTTAAAGTGAACATTGCGGGTCCTTCGGATGAGACCTTAAAAACCGAGGCCCCGTGTCACGGCAGGCGTTGGCACGATAAAGATCCCTCACTGCTCAATGGCCCTGAGTGCCGAGTAAAGGTCAAAATTTGAAGCCCTTCAGCGGTATATGGTGACGTCTCTATATGAGTGAAAAATTCTCGAATGGGACGTAAAACAACATACAATCAATCAACCATCAATTTTCTTAGAATGAAATGCTTGTTTCCGCTTATTAAGTTCAGTAATGTGCTGTATATATACGAGTTTATTCATTTTTTTTACAAAGGAAATTTTCCATATCAAAAAGGAAAAATAAAATCTAGACACTCCTTGTAAATGAGAGTATATGTGGTTTCAAACGAAAACGAACCTGGATTTTAACCTGGATTTTCATTTGTATTGTACAGCTAATTTTAACTGGACTTCACCGACCTAAGGAAATTGTGAACGTCTTACATTTTTTAAATTTAAAATAAACCTGTTACAAAGATCCATGAGAAAGGTAGGTTTTTTGAATAAATGATTTTTCACTTAAATCAAACTATTGGTAATATCTTGGATTAATATTCTTCCATAAGACACTGAAAAATCACCTTACCAGATTCGGTTTGTCCTTGTTTCGAAGTCTTTGAAAAATATTCAAGAGCATATGGATCTGCTTTAACCATTGTCGAATATTTTCTGCAACATAAAAAAAAATATCGATCGAAGCCAGGATACGATGAACAGAAAATTTCCTATAGATTATTAAACTCTCTCTCTCTCTCTCTCTCTCTCTCTCTCTCTCTCTCTCTCTCTATGTATATATATATATATATATTAAAGTAAAATCAATCGTTTTACACACAGTTTATGAGACCTCAGAAAACGTTGAATTGATAATAAAACCGTGAGTATAATACAAGTAAAAAACTATCCATCTTTCTAAAATAATTAACCTCTCCCCGGGGCACCTGCTTAGTAATAAGAGTTTGCAAACTTTTGACTTTTTTTTTAAATTCCCTTTTTTGTGCTTAAACGTTCCGTCATTTTTTTTAAGTCCTGTTTTTTCCAACATGTACATTGACTTTGCTATTGACGGATATGATTTTAAATCCCATTTTTTAAGTAACATAGCATGTTTTAAGGGAGTTGATTTTAAATTGCAGAACGAAAGAGATAGACTGCTTCATCGGTTTCAAGTAATTATAAATTCATTAAAAGAAAATGAGACACTGATATAACAATGATATAAATGTATGAAGGAATAAAAATATCTTCAAGAAAAATTTAGAAAAAAGTTAGTTATAAATACGTCGATTTATTTATTTCCCATTGAACTGACCTTAATTGTTCTCATTTAATAGACATGTAAAAGCTTTATTTAGAATATATTATAATGTATTATCCAGCAATGAAAAGGGACTTTTAAGGATCATTTAAAAAGAACATTTGCTTAAGAATAAAGTGTTAATTTTTCTGTTTAAAACACCTCACTTTGAAAAAAAGATGAGAAAGAAAACAAACATTAAAATATGTGAAAGATCTAAGGGTTACGAGCACTAAACTAGGTCACGCACGATCAAAAGGACATACATATTTAAACGAAGACAATCATACACATGTATATATCTGCTTAGATTAAAAGGTGAAAAAAGATTTCTCTTTCTCAATTAAAGTTTACTCTGTTTTTAGTGATAATGAATTTAATATACATACCTTTCTTTCAGAATTTGCAAGCTTCTTACTTTGTCAAATATTTATCGTGGGTGTTATGTCTAGGTTTTTTACAAAGAAAAACCGTGACGTGATTATTGCTATTTTTAAATGCTAAGGCATTGCGAATTGTATTGACAGTTTTTTTTCCTCGTCTGTGTCGTTGACCTTGAGAAAGCAGGACAAGCAATCTAAGAAGTCAGGTACACCTAATATTATATAGTCTGTTGAAAACTATATAATCTTGAAAGAAAAAGAGAAAATTGCGCTATTTGTGAATTGATCACTTCTGCTTCTTTAGAAGTCATTTGAACGTGTTTTGTTGTTGAAAAAGGAATTAAATAAGGCGAATTCAGAATGTATGTATAATATGATGCATTATTATATATGATTTATATTTTTATCTTCACAAACATAAAAGGTCACTTTCCACGAAAATAAGACAATTTTCTATGGGCAATTAACTTTTTTAAGACTTGTTTGATCAAAACGTTCAATAATTTCTCGAATGGTTATCTTACGTCAGAAAATTCCATTCATTTGACACAAATAACAAAATTTTAGAAATCTTTAAAGTAGTCATAGAAAATTGCAATAGACAACAAGAGATGTTTCTCAGCTAATCGCTCTCTACATTTTATCTATCCTTTCAAAATAGTACTATTTACTATGATTACAACTTCTTAGGCCTTTCCTGCAATAGGAATCTGATAAATTTCAATTTTTTTTTCTCAGAGGTTCAGAGGGGAAAATATTAGACCTGAAGACTCGAAAGGCTTTACCAGGGTTAGGAAAAGTTAAATGTATATTTACAGGTCATACACGAAGTACATTAGACCGAATTCTCAAGCTATATTCGAAACTGCATAAAAAAAAGACTGCATTTTCGATAGTATCAATTCCAAGTCCAACAGAGCTGTGAACAACGGTTTTGGGGGAACGATTGATTTTGTCTTCCAACCCTTTTTTTTCAGACGGTCGAGGTATGTTTAGATCTGCAGATATCTTAGGAGATAACTAGTAAATCAAAAATAGACTTGTGCATTTGACTCTCTATTTTCATAGCAGAGATGATTAGATATTTCCTAGACATGTGTACTATTTCTACAAATAAATCTACAATTGTTGCTATAGTCTATTGAAAAATACATCAGTCCAAGGTCATTTCTGATAACAAACAAGCTAATAAATTTTATCCAGACAGGAAAAGAAATCAAGACATTTTTTTTAATTCTGAAATATATTCTGATGTCATCAAATCACGTCTTTAAAATTAAAAAAAAAAAAAAATTCCCTTCTCTGATTATTTTTTTTCTTTCGAAAGGGTTAGTGTGAAAAATATTTTAATAAGAAGTCATGTTTTAAATAAAAAATCATCAGTGAATCGAGTTGTTGTTGAGTTCCACTTTGGATACCGGTTGCCAGTATGAAAGATAAAAGTAAACAAACGTGACTCATGCGAACTGATTTTCCCCTTAAGCTCTATTCTTTTATTCCGTAAATAAACTAGTCATCCTCTCAATGTACAAGGTTACTTGTCTGCATCGTTGTATGCGTTTTATTATTATCATTATTATTTAATACTCATTTTATTTCTGTGTTTAATATACGGGTTCTATGAAGAAAATCATGTCACAATACATTGTCTGACGCAGTTATAAAAACTTCAGAAAAAGAAAATTTTAATCCGGAAGAAAAATTCTTCTCGCATACACAGTGCTATAAAAATAATTCTGCGAGTCAAGACATTTTTTTAATGTTAAGCACTAAATTTGTTTTTATCTTTTCTTGAAAAAAAAATAAAAATAGAAAAATATTCTCAGACTATGTATGATTAACAAATATGGATTTTCCCCTGTATGTTATTTATAGAACAGTCAAACAAATGAATCATTTTGAAGGGATTGGTTTGTAGTCTGTATCGTATTATCCCTCTTTATAAACAAAGGTAAGGTCACTCTGTATTCAATTACTTCTTGTTTTTATTTTTTGTTTCGCAGAAGAATAAAAATAGAATACAAAATATCTAAAATGCTATATGTAAGGCTACAATAATATAGCGTCTGGCAAATTATTTAACCTTGAAAAAATCTTTCCAGTCTCAAAAAGTCATCTCCATATAAAAGTGTAGTAGTGTGAATTATGATAAATAAATGTTTTAAATTAAATGGAAACAAAATATGAACAGCTATGGATAAAATATATAAAACGTTTGATCTTTATATCCCTAGCCCTACCTGTACACCTGTATATAGATGATTAATTACCTTATGGCAGGTCAAAAGATTTGGAAGTTTTAATGGAATCTATTGGTAATTTGTTTGTGAAGTTGGATTTCATTGGGTTTTTTTTTCCTTATGGTCATTGGTTTTACCGCTAAAATGTTCATTCTTTGTCTTGTTGAGACATGGCAAAGACTAATTTTATGGACCCTTGACATTGATCCTGGAGACTGACTTTTTCCATTTCTATTCTTTGGTACATGTAAGTACTAATTTAAAATTAATTATTCCTTATTGCTAATTGTCAATAAATAAGTCCCGTCTATAGATCTGCAATTCTACACTTCATATTAATTGAATGAATGACCATGAGAGAAAGATATATATTTTTATGATTGAAATTATTGATTATACAGATCAGTAATGTTATACACGGAAAGTGTAAATTGTTATAATCATGTTACGCAATATTATATCACCCAGATATTTGGTTACTTGTTCAAAGTGAGCAGATTATTTTATTTTAATTGAACATGTATTTTAATGTATACTGTATTAAATTAAAAAGTCCATAGACATATTCATGATCAGATGTAAAGATTACACATTCTTGTGGTAGCCTTTTCCCACAGAATGGTGAGGAACTTTTTCTTTTAATTAGTAATATTGCTTATGCCTTTACACGGGAAAAATATGTAGTGCTTTTTATATTACCGTAAGAGTTATCTCCTCTAATTAAGATTAAATATACATATATACATCTCGTCAATATATATATATATATATATATATATATATATATATATATATATATATATATATATATATATATATATATATATATATATATATATATATATATATATATATAATGTTGTTTTGTTATATTCCAGGGCTATCTTCATGTTTTCGAATGCTCACTGTGTCTTTAATAAATATGACCTGTACCCTAACAGAGGCGTGGTTATTTCTTTGTATACAACCCCCTGATACACAAGGTGCAGTCGCATATACTTCACAAATTTTGCTAGATTAAATTAAAAAAGCGTATGCCGTTTATCATGTATATTTGAATTATGGTCCCATTTTTTATACATTTTTTATCATCGATTTTTTATTGTTTAAACACTTCTAAATCTTAAGTTGATGCAAATGATAAGCATATGATGAGGTTCAATCTCAAGGCATCAACAACATTTACAAGATATCCCTATTTATGAAAAATTGTTCAAAAATAGTGGCTGTGGCTCATTGTAGAAGATATGATTAAAAGCGCTAAAATGCCCGATTGCGTGGAAAAGATAAGTGAATGCGCAGGCATGATCTAAAATGTCCCTGTTTTAATGAATAGCTACTTATAAAAGTAAGATTAAGTCAAAATTACACTTAAATTTTCATTACTTATCTCAATGCATATTCTTTTTATTCTCACACTCATATTGCAATACATTTATAATAATCATTTGTGTAACCAATGTTGCTATGGTACAGAAAACATACAGAGGATCATAGTCAAATTTTAGGAATGTAAAGGCTAAAACACGCAACCCTGGAAACAGCAGAAGGGGGAGGGCGCGTCAGTAAGCATTCCATGTTCGACCAGTCACGCTGGCCGTGAGCTCATTCCATGTTCGACCAGTCACGCTTGCCGTGAGCTCATTCCATGTTCGACCAGTCACGCTGGCCGTGAACTCATTCCATGTTCGACCTGTCACGCTCGCCGTGAGGTCATTCCCTGTTCGGCCAGTCGCGCTCGCCGTGAGCTCATTCCATGTTCGACCAGTCACGCTGGCCGTTACCTCATTCCATGTTCGACCTGTCACGCTCGCCGTGAGCCCTATGAATCAGGTAGATGGAGTAATTTGTAGTCAAATGTAGTAAAAACAAACATTCTGAGAGTATTGTATTAGCAATACTAGTCCCCTACCGGCAAGTGTAATCTGGTTCCCGTTAAAAATTGAAAATGCTATAATTCCGTCAAAAATCAATGAAGCGGAACGAAAGGCAAACTTGATCTGTAACTCATCAAGATACACTCACATACCAAACATCAGCTCAATATCTGCAGGCATTTAGGAAAAAAGTGCGGAAAACCAAGTGGGACAGACTGACTGACAGACAGACAGAGGGACAGCTAGACAGACAGACGGACAGACAGACAGCTAGACGGACGGACAGACTCAGAGGAAACCTATAGTCCCCTCCGGTTTCACCGGTAGGGGACTAATAACAATGACCTGACAGTAGGTATGAGAATTATCAGAAAAATTATGACCTATAGTCAAGTTGTATTTGCAAACAAGGTCATTAAGACTACAATGGAATTTACGAATATAAAAGAAGTTGTTAAAATCCTTTTAGAATCAACTTACTTGAGTAGGCCTCTTTAATTATTGATCAAAGAAAGCTTTTCATTTGTACTATATTTTCCTCCTCAATATACATGTAAAATGCATGGGCTTCAGTACACAAAACTGGTTTTCCCGATCTCTTATTATATTTGTGATATACGCAAATGTCACTCCTCTAATGTTTTTTCTCAAGTATGTTTTTTTCCGGACTCAAGTTTTTTTTAGCACTTATGTCGTATGTTCTCTCAAGATAACTATGTAAACAATATGCTATCTTTAAAGACAAAAATCCTATAAGTGGATCCACGTTATCAAAGAAGGATGACAAGATGTTTGTGAGAATGTTTATTACATGAAGAAAAAATCACTCTTATAAGAAAAAAATTACTAAAACTCAAAGTCGAAATGTAATATACGAGGGCTGTGAGAAAAGTTCGCGGACAAATTGTATTGTGAGGAGGCTTTTCGCCTGAATTCAATAAAACTCAGCAGATAACAAGCATAAGTATCCTCCAATATATATGCAAACATTTGTTTGTTTTTTTTTAAGTATGGAAAAATTGCCATTTCATTGTGAATCAACTCTTGCGATACCCTGTTTTTTGTCTGATCATTGCTTCTATGGATTTTGCATTGTTTCCGTATTACATGTATCTTAACGTTAAACTGTGTAGACAATAATTTTAGGATGTAACGGATATTCGAAAAGCGACAAGATACATACATATATTTGAAAAAAGTAACATGTCTTGCCATATTAACACATTTTTAAAAGGGGAAAAGACAAAGCAAGTGTGTAGAACTGAAAGATTTAACATTATTAAAAGGTTTGACAGGTTTGGAATCAGGTTGTCACGTCATCTAACGTCAAAAAACTTCAAGTGGTTGTTCCGTGAATCCTATGACAACAAAGTAATCAACATTGAATATTTACAAAATATTTGTAAATTGACTCGAGTTTTTGTATAATTATCAATAAAAGAGAAAAATTTAATAAAAAATGTGTCATTAAATTCTTCAAAGTACGAAATAATTTTCTTTACATTAACATGTCCGCGAACTTTTGTAACAACCCTCGTACATTAGCAAGAGACCCAAGAGCCTTAATATTCATATGAGTACAATACATAATATTGTAATTCATTATAATTTTTCTACAAAACGCATTATCTCATTGGTAATAGATTATCACGTGACAGGGCCATAAAACTTCATATTTCCCTCTCATTTGCATGCTTTTCACCATATTTCACCTCTTCGGAAACTTAGTGCATTTTCTCGCAAATGTAATCGTTCGTTGAACGAAAACTCCTGGGAGTAGTTGACGTCACAATAGCCTGGTTTACGTCACAAAGTCGCTAATTGTTTCATCAGATTGTGACGTGTCAAAGTAACTTTACGTTAAAAATGAGCGTGAATTTGCGAGCGGTGCAGAATTTGAAAGTTCATGTTTATTAAATTTTTTTTTTTGCTTGTTTCGGTATAATAAACAATTCATTGCATGAATGTTCGGGAAACATAAAGATATATTCAGCCAAGAAATATCAGATTCCCCTCGGGCGAAGCCCTCGGGGAATATGATTTTTCTTTGCTGAATAAATCTTCATATTTCCCTTATGATCATGCAATAAATGTATAATACATACTCTTTCTTTACTCCTCGATAAGATATTAACAGTAGTGAAGGAGAAACTTCAAGAGTATTGTGCAACCGAGAAGTGGTGTAAATCAAAAGTGGAGACTTAAAAATTCCAAGAAACCTTTGGAAAATTTGAAATCACAACATTTTACAGAAATCAACAGCTTAAAAACTTACGACTTTTCAACTTTATACACAATCATTCCCAACGGTAAATTAAGGTTCAGATGTTTTATATCATAGACAGCTTTCAATTAAAATGGAGCTCGTAAATTTACTTACCTTGTCATTGGTCATTTTCAAAATTATTTTGTTAAAAAACATTCTGATTGTGCACACAAGTACCCCGAAGTTAACAGTAAAAAGATTCTTGAGTTATTGACTGACAATATCTATGTGGTTTTTGGTACCAGGTCTTCAATAAATCTATTGGAATTCCCATGTGTACCAATTGCGTCAAGTTTTCTGTATTCATATAAGGCAGAATTTGTCCAAAATCTTATACGTGAAAAGAAGAAAACACTTGCTGTGGCCTTCAACTCGACATTTAGATATATCAACGACTTATTGTCAATTTACAATGGTTATTTCCATTCTTATGTTGATACGATATATCCTGGTGAGCTTGAGATAAAAGATACCACAGAGTCTGACACATCTCTTTCATATTTGGATATTTTACTTGAAAAAGACGTTAATAGTAATCTAACAACCAAGCCTTATGATAAACGTGATGACTCTAACTTTTAAATAGTCAACTTCCCATACTTATGCAGCAATATACCTTCATCACCTGCATACGGGGTTTATATTTCTCAGTTGATTCGATAGGCAAGAGCGTGCTCTATGTATATACAATTTATATACAATTTCTAAAACGAGGTAAATTATTGACAAACAAGTTGATGAAACAAGAATATCAGCAGTCTCGTTTAAAATCATCATTTCGTAATTTCTATGGTCGATACAATGACCTTGTCAGCAAATACAATTAATCATTAAGTCAAATGCTGACTGACGTTTTTCATACTAATTGTTAGGCCATTATTTACACACTAAATTGTCGTCGGATTTTTCCGTTATTTCCCGATCATGACAAGAAGCAAGAGAACATCTGAAGCAGGGACCATAAAACTCGCAATTCTAGAAGAAGCATCCTTGCTCATTATAACTATCCTCTTGGTTCCTTTTGCTTTACCAAGAGCAGAAAAGAATATTTTCTAAAAAAAAAAAAAAAAAAAAAAAAAAAAAAAAAATTGCGTTTTCACTATATATAAAGCCACTCCCCTTTCACCAGAATCCCAACCCTGGAGCCATGAAATTCCCAATTTTCTTGCTTATCATATCCATGCACTTCGTTTAAATGATACCCAGTAGGAGAGAAGAAGATTTTCAAAGAACTATTGATTTTTCACTATATAATCAATAGAGCCCTGTTCTAACACCAGAGATCCTGATCCAGGAGGTCATAAATCTCACAATATTCTCATTATAATTATTTACCTAGTGAATTTATTTCATATCCAGGAGCAGGCTTACAAGAAGATTTTCAAAGAATTAATGCATTTTTACTATATAATCTAAAGAACCCCACACTACCACCATAACCCCTGATCCAGGGGCCATGAAATTCACAATTTTGGAAGATGCGCCTTGCTCATCATTACTATGTTCTTAGTTAGTTTGTTTAATACACAGGAGCAGAGAAGAAGTTTTTTAAATAAAGTAAATACATGATCTATATACAGTACCAACCTGACAACTAAGCAGTCCCAGAAAGCAGTCCCCGGGACTGCTTTAGGACCGCTCTGAGACTGCTGTGGGACTGCTCTGGGACCGCTCTGGGATTGCTTTGGGACTGCTCTAGAAAGCAGACCCAGCAGTTCCTAGGACTGCTTTCTGGGACTGCTTTGTTCACTCATGCGTGAAAAAGGTTCTGAGTGACATGATAGCTCCGCCCCTTGTGCATTCTGAATTTGCAGGATCCCTGTTGTTGTTTTGTTTACTTTCTGCAGAGAGGTGTTTAAGATAAAAAAAAAAATTAAAAAAGTATTTCTTACAAAATTTAAACAAGTAGAGATAGATATGCATGTAATTACTAAATGTCTTCAGAGGTTGTAAATTTACACAATTGTAGTCAAGAACTAATTGTAAAAAAAAATGAAAGTAGTTAAAAATGAAAGTCAAGGGGATGATTAATATTTTTATCCCTTAAATTAAACTTCAATAAAGGTATTTGAAAACAGATATCTAATCCTATTTAATAAATTAATGCTATTAAATTATGTACTCAAAGTTTGCATTAGCACTATAAAAAAAAGACAAACAAAAACAACCAAACTTGTCATTTCAGTAAGATATTCAGCGGGACGTACTGTGCTGGATTTTTTTTTTCTTAATTGAAAAGCTATACTATGCTTAAAAAAGAGCACTCCATGCTATTTTTTACCATCCTCAAATAAAACCTAATAATTTATTAAATGACCATGAAATAAAATTTTTCTGCCATTCTTCTGTAACATAAACAATCTGAACAATATGGGGGATTCATTTATGAATTAGTTTTTAATCGATAAACAAGTTATTAAAAGAGTACATTTATTTAAAAAATAAACATTTGAAAATACCGGGAATTGGGACATTTCTTATTTGTTTTGTGTTTACCTGGCCGATTAATAAAAAAGCAATACAATATGGTATAAAATGGTGTCAACACCTGAGGTTTCAATCGCCTTTGGGCATAATTAGCAGAAAGTCTATGCATGTTACATGGGTATCAGTGTTACTCATCACTGAACACGCTGGTCAACAATACACTAATTTCGATTTATGTACTGCAAAAAAATTTTGTTTCAATAATTGTGTATACACTTTTTTCGGGATTAGTCAATTTTGAACATGATCTGAGGGATCCATTCGCGTGATTTATAGATGTACACTTGAACATTTATATAATAAAACACTTAAAACTGAGAATCTAACGATAATTAAATTGGCAAGTCATTGAAAATAATCATGACTGAACATAATACTCGGCAAAATTTATCAAAGGATATTTCAAAAGCTTCACTATTTAGGATAATGAAATCAGAGTATAGTATGGGAATTGGCCTTGCTCTATAATTATAAGATCTATTAAAAGCTAATTCTGGTAGAAAATAAACAATAAAATTTTAATTTTCTACTAAAAAAATAAATAAATACGAAAATCAATATCAATCACAGAAAATAAAGACATTGATTTATTTTGGTGAAAAATTAATATACCAAATAATTGTGTATAAATGTTCATGTTATTAATGAGAACTTCTTTGTTCAATAATAATTATTTGTTTCTAAACGTGTACTGTGATTTTCTTAATAGTTCAGAAATGACTGTCGCGTTAGAATGGTAAATATTTGTAGATACTACTGAGAAAGAAATTATCATCAATTTCAACTGCCTTTTATAGTTACATTGTTTATCGGTAATCTCATTTCTGAGTAGACTCCGCCCATTAAATTAATTAACCCCGCCCACTGGGACTGCTAGGACTGCTTTCTGGGAGCACTGGGACTGCAGGGACTCCTCTGGGACTCCTCTGGGACCGCTGTGGAACTGCTCTGGGACCGCTGTGGGACTGGATTAGCAGTCCCAGGGAATGCTCTGGGACTGCTTTGTGTCAGGTTGGGTCTGGTTGGTACTGTAGCCAAGCCCTAGCACCAGAACTCCTCACCCGTTGGCCAGGAATTTCACACTTTTGGTCAAGGAGTCAATGCCTCTTACAATCATGCCAACAGTCTGGCTGCTTGGTGGCCAGGATTAAAGAAAATTTTTAAAGATCTTGCATTACTTTTTGTGGTTTTAGCCCCACACCTCAGACTCCCGAGGAGGGAGGGGGGAGGGGTGGGGGTGGAGGCAGGAACCAGGAAATTCATTAATTTCGTTTCCCTACACCCAAAAATCAGTTGAAATTGATTCAGCGTTTTCAAGGAAGACGTTCAAATGTTACGAACAGCGCACAGAAGCCAATACCTGTGTGAGAGTGAACGTAACCACGCTGCCTCATGGACAGACAGGTTACGTGCGATACACCTTCAAGGTATTTTTAGCTTAAAAAGACAATTTCTATTAATAGAATAGAGAATTAACTGCCTTTAAGGAGGGATTCTTCTCATGTGTCTTGTATTTAAAAAAATAATGTAATTTTCATAGATTCAAGAAGACGTTATCATTGTGATGGTATCAATTAGATTAAATTTCGTCGTTTAATTTTAAAAGCAAGATCAGGTCAAGGTCATTATCTTTTTCCTTGACCTTAAGAATAATAAAATACTGTTGCCAATGTGATGCCTACTTCTTTTTCAAAAGGTTTAATGTGTTTCTTTTTGCATAAAAGATATTACCATATGAAGTATATCAGATAATACTACCAAATTGACATAGATAATATATTGGCTAATCCGAATTCCTTCTATTTTTCTTAATTTTTTAGGATATATTAGTTAATTTTATATGCTTTCTATATTTAATTTTTTCTTATTTTCAACTATGGTAAATTAGTCATATAAAGATATAAATTGATACAAAAACAAAAAGGTTTGACCGTTTACTAAGAGAAAAAACTTTTTTTAATGGATTTTTGCTCAAATCAGTACTTAGATAGAAAGCTTTGAAAAGTTAACAAAATTGTAGTTTGTTTGGAAAATCATATTTATTTGATATATTTTAAAATTACAGTCCATTATTATTAATTTTACTTACATTTGAAATTTTCTTTAAGTCTATGATTGTTTAGAAATTTTAACTAAATTCATTCTTTTATAGCAATTTTAAGATTGATTGATTGTATATTGTTTTACGTCCCATTCGAGAATTTTTCACTCATATAGAGACGTCACCATATACCGGTGAAGGGCTTCAAATTTTGACCTTTACTCGGCACTCAAGGCCATTGAGCAGTGAAGGATCTTTATCGTGCCAACGCCTGCCGTGACACGGGGCCTCGGTTTTTAAGGTCTCATCCGAAAGGCCCCGCAACTTTCACTTCAAATTCCGAGCGCATGGCGAAGGAACAGTTGCTACCTATTTTTTTATCGACTTAGGTCTGTCGCGGCCGAGATTCGAACTCACGACCTCCCGATCACGAAGCGAGCGCCCTACCGACTGAGCTACCGTGAACGGTAGTAATTTTAAGAAGCAGAAAAGGAGATATTTTCATACGCCGCCGTTCCGCCAAAATATTATCCCTGCTCGATTTCAAACTCAGTGTGCTATTTTTATTTACCATTTCTATTTAAAGTTATACAATTATGATTGGGAAAGAAAAATATGATCTTTTAAATTCCTTACATCTAAATATATATAAGACATATAAGCAAATATACCTTGAATGTTTCATCTAGTCAGAAACCAGACAAAAATCCCTCCTTAAGTTTATTTATTTATTTATTTATTTATTTTACAAAAATCTTTGGAGTAAGAAAAACACCCCCCACATCCCCCCCCCCAAAAAAAATTCTATGTACTATTAATTGCTCCTTGACAAATTCAAATTCATAATAAAGCTTTGGTTTTTCATGCGTTGAGGGGAGGGTGTGATTTTTTTTATAGACAAATACACAACATAAACGTTCATTTCATATCACTATCAATTTCAAATAAGATAGATGACAACTTATTAATCTTGTATGTTAAGTTATCAGAAAGGTCAGGAATTGATAATCTATTAGTATTGAATATCCATTGCGTTGAATTGATAGGATAAACTATTTGAAGTTAAATCAGTTTATTGATATAACAGATTAGATTTCTCATTTTCGGTAATAAAAACCCTGGCTGAAGTTTGTGATATTAGTGCTCGTTATGACGTCACGGCGTCCCTGCTGAATTTTTGAGCAGCCATGTAAAGTGTTTGATTGATGTTTTCCAATTTTATCCGATTGAATTTATTTGTATTTTCCAATTTTTTCAGAAAGGTATTTTTTGGTAAAAACATGAACTAGAAACGCGCCAAATTTGCATGAGTTAATATTTCTGTAGTGTTATACTTGAAGCTGTTTTTCTTAGATGTATTGGAAATAATCAAGGTAATTATAAATTCTATAGTTGTTTCAACATATTTTCAATAGATGTATATCTGCATATTGTATTCTCATGCATTGAAACTAGGTGAATTGTCAGTAAAAGAATGTAAACAAAGTTACTACACACAGGTTGAGTATAAATTTCATATTTTCTATTCGCCTAAATTTTCAGTATTGTCATGTATTTATTATTTATTGTATTTTTATAAATTTAATTATGTCAGTAAGTTATAATTATCTAGCACAATTTAAAGTCAAATATTTATATTTTGTATAACAGAGTAAGTTTTGTTATTTCCTTTATTGTAGTCAATCTTTTCCTATTACTAATAAATGAAGGAAATGAATCAGACGTTTTACTCCTGTAAAGAAAGATGAACAGTTTCAAGGCAATATAAGCCATCACATGGGAAATTCACTCTTCCCTTAAGAAACTACTGTAAATTTTGTTATTTTATTGATTTTCATTCTGTAGCATAGTTTGCAGTAAAAAAGTCAATTTTTTGTGTGTTTGAAATTTTTCCAAATTTTGCCGTCATCATACAAGTCATCATACAAGGAAATCCAAACCTCTCTGTTGATTCCTTGTTGAAATTGTTAGCCTGCCCTCTCTGTCTTGACTGTCGATTCTAGGAGTGAGCAGATAGACAACCCTCTACGTCATTTCTGCTGATTCTTGGAGTGAACCGACGTAACCCTTTCTGTAACAACTAATAAACTTGTAAATGAGAGGATATTCAGCTTACTATCAGTACTTATCTAACTGATATTTTATTCAATTAATTTTTACGGCAATGTTGAAATGACATGGCCCTATTTTCTGGACCCAGGGTTCACTGTGGACAACTGTTTTTCCTAAGAGGTGCCGTTTTGGTATTTACCGCCAAAAAGTGATATCACCTATCTGAATAGGTGATATCACCTATTCGAATAAGTGATATCACCTATGCAGCTTCTGAATAGGTGATATCACCTATTCGAATAGGTGATATCACCCATTCAAATAGATGATATAACTTATCCCCTTTGAATAGGTGATATCACATTCGAATAGGTGATATCACCTATTCAAATTAAATAGGTGATATCACCAATTCAAATAGGTGATATAACCAATTCAAATAAGTGATATCACTTAATCATTTTGAATAGGTGATATCACTTATTCGAATAGGTGTTATCACCTATTCAAATTATTTATGAAATAACAACTGCTTCCAAAACTATAGCCTTTAGTTCTCATTTACTTTCAATTTCGTTTTATAACTAACCGTTCTTGGAGACAATGAATTACAGCTTTGCATTTAAGCTTTAAGCACCCCAGTAGAATCTGTAGTTTGTTTTGCTCACAAATTATATTTATTACACTTATCTATAATGTATACTATAGGAAAAATCGTGAAAAACGCATAATAACTGTTCCACACGGAAAATGCTTCACTTTACATGATAAACAGAGAGAGGTATGCCACTCTGTTGTACCCCAGCTTGGTATAATTTATAAAAGAATGAATCCTCATAACACTGCTTCTCCCCCCTTTTTAAATGCAGAAATTTACCTTTTCAAATCAGAACATTGCTATATTATAGATAAGTCTTCAAGCATAGTCTATATAGATTCTCATAAAAGATTTTTTTAGGAAAGAAACTTTCAATATATACATTATATCGATTAAATGAAATCGTATACTTCACTGTAACATTCCGGTTTCGCCATTACAGCTATGTAGGTCATTGTATTATTTGAATGAGAAGGAGGAGCGTCTATCAAGCGTGCGATTAGTATGAATACATTAGCGTGTGTTCGACGTGAAGTAAGTTTTATGACTAACTGACACCTAAAAAGCTTTTTTTATGCTAGAGACCGACAAGATATAAGCATACATTTTTAATTTGGCTGGCTTAACGTTGATTTCTTTTCTGCTTAACTTACGAGTCGTATTTGAAATTATTTAGTAGAAATTCGTTAAATTATTTATACATTAAATACACAATGGAAACAGAACTTATAACGAAGGATACACTATTTTTCATACTTTAAAGAAACCTTCTTATTTTGGAAAGAGATAATTAATCCATTTTAGTTTATTACATAATTAAGAATTGTTCATACATATACATAATTTTGCAAAATCCGAGTGCTTCAACAAATACACGTAAGCGGTTGAATTATGATATAAACTACACTCGGTGTATAAAAAATAGATAGTTAAGAAAGTGAAAATTTAAACGTCAATTAAACGTCAGTTTAACGTCAGAATCATCGCTGGTGGATAAAGAAACATCCGTGTCAGTGTACTTCGTACAGTCCAAATTGCATTGTTTCAAAAAATCCTGTTTATTTATGCCAGACAAGTTAATATGATCTACCTCATTTAGGAATTCATTAATCGTCGAAATCCACTCCTGTACTTCTTGATTTTAACAAAGCCTATCCCTGTAGTAAGATAAATAAAACTCACTCGTAGGTATTTTTAACGCCTTTTTTCATTCGACTGATTTTTTACTAACATCTACGTTGAGCGGGCATGGACTCTTTTTACATGATCTAAAAAAAATTGTGAAATTTTGTGCCGATGTAAAAAGTTATAATATTTGCTTCAGAAGAAACCTAAAGCTTCTTTCTCTTCAAATTAGGGGTGTTTTTTGTGCAAATGTATTCATCCAGTGACTTTTCATCCGATACACAGGTTTTTGAGCGCCCCGTACTTCAAATTTCTTTCCATGAAGGTTTCTTCTATTGGAAGTATGCATCTGTGCACTTGTACAAAACAACTTATTTTTCTAAAGATATGATGAATTTCTGTTTTTCAAAATAACGGACTATAAAATTAATGACAGTTTTAAACTGAAAAAAAAAAAACTTTCATATCTTCCAAGTCAATGGACGGAGCACTGATGTATATTTAGGAACAAGGGCAAATGTATAATATATACCCACAGTAATTTAAATTTTAGAATTCTGTATTTATGAGACACAAGCAGTAAGTGCAAGCTATATGCTACAGGACTTCAATATAAATTGATAGATACCGAAAAAAATCAAACAAAATTGACTGAAAATCTTAACACATCTTAATCATAAAAAAGTTTTCTCCCAGAATTTTAATTACTCATTTGAAAAATGATTTGACTATCGATGGCTCGCTGACACTAGACACAATGTCGCATAGGTGTGCTCAAAGCGTGAAAGTGAATGGATTTGAGTCACGTGTTCAGTGCTTTGTTATTCATGAGGTCAAAGACGGGTTAAAATTTGTAAACAACGTGCTTTTACTATGGATCACCTGCACCCGTGAATTTGCATCTTTTTGGAAAATAACAAATGAGTGCAAGACTGTTTCAATTTCTTTCATAAATGTAAAGGACTAGTACAACTCTTTACATTGACAGTATTTACGACAACTTGATACATCCATGCGCTCATATATAAAATGGCCTTGTAAAATGGAGGTGTGGCATAAAGTCTATGATTAATCGATAAAAACAACATACCCCTGCTATATTAACAACATAAATACCTAATTAAAGCACAAGGAAGTAAAAATTGAAATTGAAATTAATAAACTACAATGTTTGATGGAGAGATTGAGGCAAAAATATGTAGAAAATCTTTAATTTATTTTTTTGTAAATTATCGGGGAGCCAGACTAGGACGTTTAAACGATTCATCCTTTATACAACTTTACAGGGGTCGATAACATAAGGTATTTAAATGTCTCGGGCTCAATTACAGGGAAAAACGGGCAGCCCGAATTTGCTTGGTTCCAATGGAAATCTAGATAGTCTTGAGGAAGGAAGCATTCATTATTTATTGTTGTAATATGGATATTGCAAATCATATGCTTTTTAAACTACCACGTTTTACTGAGGAAAATACAGCTAAAACAATCCGTTTTTCCTTAAACTTCAATATACCAAGAAAGGAATTGGCGCGTTTAATATAAGTAATATTCTTAATCACAAAAGGGTCCATTCTTGTATTCAACCATAATTCAAGATAAAGACTACATCTTGTATTTCCTACAAATATACATCGACTATTGCTGCAAAACTTTTTAATTACAAGAAAACTTTACAGAGCCTGGATATCGAATATCTGAAACATAATCCTCCATCATGTTCATGTTCTTCTTCACCCTATAACTATAGTCCTACTGGACAAATTCTCAAACATTAATGAAAATTCACGAAATTTCTAAATTACGTCATTTTTGTTACGTTGAATTTAACAGTCAAAAACCCATATTTCATGTTCTAAATGATCTCCACTACAAATGAAAGTTGCTTCTTGAAATTTGTTTGACCTTGTCACACACTATTGCTTAAAAACTCCTCATTTGAAGGTTCATGTTCTTTTTGAGTTCATTCAGTAAACTGTTGTCTAGGATTGTATACCCTGTTCCCAAAGAACCCCTACAGAAAAAGACCTAAAGATTGAAATTAGTGAATGCAGAGGTCAAAACATTTCCTTGGGGTATTGCATTATTGAAAATTTGTAGGCTGATAACTTCATATCATATTTCAAATTTCAATATATGCTGGAAATGCTGATATTGCCAGCATAAATTTCTAAAAAAAAATCCATTTGACACTTTTCTCAGGCATTAGCTAAACTATCTAAGAGTCTCCACTTCGGTTCTTGAAGTCGTAGGCTTTCTGGAGTATTGTGTCATTTATCGCATATTGCCCGTTCCTGTCTTTTTACCTTGTTATTAGCCCTCTGATAAACATCCTAGAAAGCTTCCATTCTTTTGGAATATTTCCTTCATCAACTTTTGATTGAATATTGGCGACATGTATTGAAAAAAACGCTGTACTATTCAGATACTGATAAGTTAAGACCATTTCAAAAAATATTCAAATTATGACATCGGCATTTATGTCACAATTAATCATTGTAATGCCATGATTTCCTTGACTTTTCCACATGGAACAAAAATGCAGGATTTGATGTTTAAAATGATGTAAAGTTTGTACTAGAAATATGATAGGTAGGAAAAATGATTAGATTTAAAAATATAACATGTATTATGAAACACCCTGTATCATTGACAGCTGCTTTTTCAATAAAAATGGAACTCGTAAATTTACTTATCTTGTCATTGGTCATTTGCAAAATTATTTTGTTAAAAACATTCTGATTGTACACACTAGTACTCTGAAGTTGACATTAAAAAGATGCTTGAGTTTCTGATTGACAATATCTATCTGGTTTTTGGAGACCAAGTCTTCCAACAATCTACTGGAATTTCCATGGGTACCAATTGCGCCCCGTTATTAGTAGATCTTTTTTGTACTTATATGAAGCAGAATTTTTCCAAAATCTTGTACGTGAAAAGAAGAAAACATTTGCCGTGGCCTTCAACTCAACATTTAGATATATCGACTACGTATTGTCAATTAACAATAGATTTTTCAATTCTTATGTCGATACGATATATCCTGGTGAGCTTGAAATAAAAGGTACCACAGAGTCTGACACATCTGTTTCATATTTGGATATTTTATTTGAAAAAGACGTTAATGGTAATCTAACAACCAAGCTTTGTGATAAACGTGACGACTTTAACTTTCCAATCGTCAACTTCCCTTAATTATGCAGCAATATACCTTCATCAATTGACTCGATACGAAGAGAAACTTGTCAAGTAATCTTAATGCAGATTTGTTTAATCATAACTTAGTTGGTTCACCTAAATGCTTAAAATGTGGTTATTCTTTTGAAGATTCTGTTCATTTTTTCTTTCAATGCCCATGTTATGATCTTGCCAGGAACTCTTTGATTACATATATGATTGATCATGACATACCAAGAGATATCAATATTGTATTGTCTGGTTATGATTGTCTATCTCTTAAAGAAAATTTGCTATTATTTGATCAAGTTCATAATTTTATAAAAAATACTAAAAGATTTTAGAATGTGAAAATGTAATAAGCATTAATGTGCAGCATGTACACTGAAAGTATATATATATATATATATGGCTCTGAGACTCTTCCCCTTTTCCGTTTTCCCCACCCTCTTTTTTTCTCTCTCTCTTTCCTTTCATTATTCCACTTTATTGTTCAATTCCCCTCTTTTTTCAATTTTGTACATTGTATCCTCCTTAAAAATTAGTTTAAAATACGTGTCTTTGTAAAAGTTATGATATATATTATTGTAACATTTCATGATTTGTACCTTGATCTTTAATGGAGAGAACTTATATAGGCCATTTTTGCCTGCTGTTCAATCCATATTCATTGTATATACATATATGTATATCATGAATAAAATACTTCTTAAACTGAAGAGCGTGCTGTACGTATGTACAATTGCTAAAACGAGGTAAATTATTGGCAAACAAGTTGTTGAAACAAGAATATCAGCTGTCTCGTTTAAAGTCATCATTTCGTAAGTTCTATGGTCGATGCAATGACCTTGTCAGCAAATACAATTTATCTAATGCTGACAGATTTTTTCATACAAAGTGTTAGCCCATTATTTACGCACTGAGTTGTCGACGGATTTTCCCGATATTTCCCAATAATGACAAGGAGCACACGGCGGGTGTGACCGGTCGGCAGGGGATGCTCACTCGTTCATGGCACCTGATCTCACCTCTGATGTTTGGAGGTCTGTGTTTGCTCTGCTCCTATTTTGTATTGTTTGATGGACTTTTGAGCCTGAATACTGTTCGTTATCTCCATATATTTTATTGTAAGAAATGCAAATATGTGATATCACCTATTTGAATTGGTGATATCACCTATTCATATTGAATAGGTGATATCATCTATTCGAAAAGGTGATATCACTTATTCGAAAAGGTGATATCACCTGCATAGCACGAATAGGTGATATCACCTATTCATTTCCAATAGGTGATATCATCTATTCGAATAAGTGATATCACCTATTCGAATAAGTGATATCACCTATTTGAGTAGGTAATACCAGCTATTCAATTTGAATGAGTGATACCATTTATTCGAGTAGGTGATATCACCTATTCGTATAGCTGATATCACCTATTCGTATAGGTGATATCATCTATTCGAATAGGCGATATCACTAAATCGCAATAAATACCAAAACGGTGCTTTATATTTTCCTGTTTTATATTTGTATCGATATTATGCAATTAGGACCACATCGATGCAAACTACGGCCAAAATGTACGTTCCTCTCCCATTCTGGTCGTGGTTGAATGAGCAGCTCATTAAAATATTGACCAATGCGAGTACAGCATAGTCTGATGATGAACTTTGACGGGACCTTTCAATACACAATTGCAGTATATGAAACATTTCTTGTCAACTGTTGATGTCAGTTGTTGATTTCAATTGCGATGGAAACAAATATTGTCATTGGATGAACATGACGTCACAATACAAAGGCGTAAATCTTCAAAATTGTGATGTCACTTTTTATGATCAATCAGCCACGGGTAGGAGAGAGTTATATGTGGACTCCGGACCGTAGCTTGAGACGATGCTAGAACCATTACCGCCAACAAATTCTATAAAACTTGCAAGTGTGTGTCAATTTCGTTTTAGAATCTAAAAGTCGTAATCAATACTTAGCGTTTGATAGTTGTTTGTAAAATGTTGGGCGGGAATCGAGTGTGCGACGTTCTTCACAAAGAAATATAGGTATAAAGGATAGGTGTATAATTTCTTCTCTCTCTCTCTCTCCCTCTCTCTCTCTGAAAAACTTTCTTTAAATAACAAGGGGGGAAAATAGAATAATACTTGGATGAGTAACATATTGTATATTACGTTTTCAAATTATTAAGAAAATGATAACTTGTGATAGCTATATTAATCAAGAAACAGACAAGTTATTGAATGAATATCTTGAAATATTAGAAGTTGTGCAACATGATCCGAAGAACAGGTTTTTAAATAAAAATAGACATTACTCCTAAATCGGGTGATTAAAAAGAACCACAATATGATACTAGATTCAACAAGTTTCACATACTTGTCATTAGGGAGTTTCCCTAAATAATATGATGTTATCTTGGAAAAAATGAAACCAATGTAGTCATATTCTTATGAACATTCTCCTGTACTTTAAATTATTTTAATGTATGTATAGCATTCATTTGTTTCGTGGGAAAAGTTAACTTCAGATAATAAGGTATCATAATTATTTAAACATCTATCGGGATATAAATGCGAAATCAAATGCCATAAAGCTCGAAGGGCTATCTATCGATCGATCAATAGATCGATAGATAGATCGATCGATCGATTGAGAGAGAGAGAGAGAGAGAGAGAGAGAGAGAGAGAGAGAGAAAGAGAACATTGCTGACAAACTTGTCGGCGACTTTTTTATACCCTAATACATTTAAAGAGACCTCGTGATCGTCAATTAAACCTGCAGATCAATTCTTATATAAAACCCCAGTGTAAAAATTAAAAGTGACTGATTCAGGATGGCAAAAGAGTAAGTCTTACCTTTCAAATGTAGATTAGTATAATTTGATAAATGAAAAATTATTTAATTTTAAATCATTGATTTTACTCCAGCTAACTAGTTTAGATACTTAATATAGATGCTTTATACGTTTCAAGCTGTTGTTTTTATGCAGTTATCCTATAAATGGCGACTTCAGCTTGAATTATCCTACCGAATAAGCTGAGCTTTTTACTGAGGATTCAATTTTGGCATGATGAGCGAGAGTTCTGAGATCGACAAAATTTGAATATCGCTAACAATTTATTCTTTAACGGTTGTTTTAGCTATTTCTATTGGGACATTAAAAAATTGCTTCTCGTTATGCAAAAAAATATCCTCTAGACTCTAATCCTCTAGTACTTTGACCTTATTTAAATTGCCAATATGGCAACCTAGAATTTAGCCGTGAATCCATGTAACACTTCAACTAATTCGCAAAATTTTATACATGCAGTCCAAAATCTACTCTATATTGAAAAAAATGAGGTATCAGTGGAAACAAATATAGGGAGTGTCAATATTTTGTCAAATAAAGCAACTCATTAACTTAAAATGAAATACTTAATGATTATTTATTTTTGCATATTTAGAAGATCAAAGTTAACGTCAGATATTATAAACTATATGTTACTTTGATGACATGTTGTATCGAACATACTAGAAACAATATGTTATCAAAGTCTTTGCTTTGCAAATTTATTTATTTATTTAAGTATAATGATTTCTTTCCCTTCAATTTACAAGGGGATTTCTTCCAATGAATTGTTTTCAAATATGTACTCTTTTAAATAATCTGTAAGGTTTTACATGTAAGAGTATTAGTTTTTTTTTTTTTTTTTTTTTTTTTTTTTTTTTTTTTTTTTTTTTTTACAAAATACATTCTATTTCTCTGTGGAATTCTTTATAATGCATTCCTAAAAGAATTGTGTTTAAATTAAGTAAAGTACAAAGAATTTTAGGTAAAAATGAACCTTTTCTGTAAGAAATTTGTTGGAATATTGATAAAGTGATATGATTTCTTTAAAAAACTTTCTTGTTTTTGCCTGTTCATATGATTTATTTGAATTTTTAATTTTTCCTTTTACAGGATATTTATATGCATTTGCTTGCTCTTCACGTGTTCACTAAGTTTCAAGTATTTTCAATCGAAAATACCAAATGGAGATTCTGTACCACATCCCTGTAAACCGAATTATCTCTGGCATGGAGTAGGTCACAGGAATGAACAAGGGGGCGGATCAAGGAATCCTTTTGGCGAAGATTTTGATGCTGTTGGAAAGGTAATCATTTAAGACAGGAATGTATCTAATGAGGCTTTTCAAAATGTGACGGGTAGAGATTTAAAAACCTATTTCAAACCTGATTCACTTCCACTTCTCATTTCAACCGAGTTGGGCTGAAAGCAAAATCATGGCTGTAGAAATGTAAATCTTCTGTTCATCTTTAAATATCACAACAGAAAAAAGAAGAAAAAAATCAATTGACTTCAGAGCACAAAATAAACAGTGAGAGACTGCACCTCACCAAATACATTTTATCAACTAGATCTATAGAACACTATATCAGATATATCCTGTCACCTCATTCTATACAAAAGTTTTTCAAATATATTTTATCGAATGAAATTGATTTAGTGTCTAGTAAATACAGTAAATATATGTGTTGCATCGATGCTGTTCCTTGAAAATTGAAAAAAAAACAGCTTTAAAGATAAAAGTTATAAAAACTATATTATTAATATGATAACCCTGAATTAGATCTATACAGGGACCTATATACTAACGGGATAGGCAACTCCTTCAGCGCCATGTTTATTTACCCAAAACGGCACACACAACACTGCAAGTTTTTCGAACTACTTTTTTTCCCTAGTAAAAAGCTTGTTTTCTGATTAATGTAATCTGTTCTTTTTGTGTATCGGAATGGATATTTAATAAATTTAAAAGCACATGTTTTAAAATAATTTAGATATTAAGTAAACAACCATCAAAATCGGCGATTTCTCTGAAATACGACCGATCAGGGGCACGCACTGATTTTTAAATAAACGTAATTACTTCTAAGATAAGGAGTAAAAACAGCGCTAATAACAAATCTTGAATAATTTTTTGATAGATAAATTAAGATTTTATTCTGAAATATTTGATATCAAAAGAGATATATTTAATTAAAATTGACTTAGGAAATCCCGCAATTTACGAGGTATCGCGATAGTTACCTATCCCGTTAGTATATAGGTCCCTGATTTATATTTCTGCTGTTGGACCATGAATTTCTACCCAACAAAATTATCAAATTATTTTATAGATATGATAACAGACAACAGACTTACATATTCCATTCTTTGATAATAAAAGGTATACAGTGTGTTTCCATTTGCCTGATATTTATTTATTTCCAATATGGAAGATGCTAATTGCGCCCAATTATTCGATTACTTATTTTTGTATTTATATGAAACAGGATTTATTCAAAATATTCTTATACATGAGAAGAGGAAAACACTTGCTGTGGTCTTCAACTCGACATTTAGATATACAAACGACGTATTATCAACAATAGTTACTTCTATTCATGTCGACTCAGTTAAACAACATACAATAATCAATTAATTATCTTCATCAAGTTGCATAGTGCTCAGCTAATGTCTGTTTTCTATCTGTTGTGCTTTATATGTGTATAATCATGGCATTCTGTGTAATTTTTACATGGATAAAATGAACTGAAAATTCATGTATATTCATATTCGCATGTGAATTCCAAAAAATAACCTCACTGGTTTAGAATTCAACATATATTTAATCTCTAATCCCCAAAGTTAAAAAGAAATTTCAAAAACTAAACTTACATTAGAAGAATTTCAGATCATATTTTACCAAAAGTTCAATGATATAATTTTCGTTTGTTTATTTGTTTGTTTGTGTGGTTGTTTAACGTCTCTTCAGAAAATTTTGAACTCATATTGAGACGCCACCACTTGCCGGTGGAGGGATGCAAATATAGGCGTGTACTCGGCACTTATAGCCTTTAAGCAGTGGGGGGATCTTTTTCGTGCCGGCACCTACTGCATCACGGGACCCCTGTTTATACGGTCTCATCCATTGAACGGGTCTCCACTTCCCACAGTAGAGTAGGATCAATTCCTTACTCCGCAGCTCTAAAGCAAACACTCTAACCACTGCGCCACGCAGGCCTCGCTGGCAACTTTGGTATTCTTACAAATTCCAGTTGATTTTTTAAAATTATTTGCAAGTGCCCTAGGGTGCTAGCATCATAAATCCTTATGTAATATTTACATACTCTTTTAGATCCAACGAATAAAAATGGTTAGATAATTTAGATTGAAATACAACGCATTATACTTCGGCTTTATTATTTAGATTGGCTTTGATAAAAAAGGTTAATTAAAAGAAAGCAATGAGCCGTGAAAATTACCTAAATATCAAGAGTTTAATGAAGTATGTAGAATAATAATCATATTCATACAGCTTGTCCCTAAGATTGCAGACCTAAAGATTTTTTTTTCCAATTATACATTTTTCAATTATCAATCAAATTGAGAGCCTAGAGTAATATCATCCTGAATAATTTTTTTGAGTAAAAAAATAGGGAATAACTATAAGGACATGATTATTCTAGATTTAGATCTCATTATCATAATACATACAACAAATGCAGCTAAATATCCATGATAAATGGAACAGATTTTCAAAAGTGTAAATATGCTGCAAATTAATATGATAATAAAGGCCCTTCCTTAGAATATATAAGAAGTGCGAAAGGCAATATTTTTTTTTTTTATTTCGGAAGGGACACAATTGTTTTAAGAATCAGGCATGCAAACATTTGATAGTTGGTTACTTTAGGGTGAAGAGGAATGTTTTCAGAATATTCTTAACTTGCACTTTGCAATGTACTCTTTTTGTTAAAGGGCTGCTTCCAGTACTTTTTATACTTTGATTTTTTTCAAAGGTCTGTGTTTCCTCTGATCTCAGTTTTTATTGTTTCTTTTGACGTTTGAGTAGGATTATTGCTTGCTTTCTTCTTATTTCATTTCTATTGACTGCCTTGTGACAAAAATGCTCAACAACATGTATCTGCATATAATGCTTTAAATACCTCAAATATATATTTTGTATAAATACATTATTTCATTCACATTATGTATTGTACTTGTATTTACATGTACGTACAGTTTATGAAAATAAGTTATTTGTTTTAACTAACATTTGGATTTAAAATGATATTGAATGAATAATCCAGATCTCACTGACAATAAAATAATGGGGCATCGAAAAGTCAATTTTAAACAATTTGCTGGATGGCCATATGTCCTTTAGTGCCACTCCTTCGTTGAAAAAAAAAACTAAATTCAGCTTCTTGGCGACATTCGGTAACAAAAAGTAGTAGTATGAATAAAAGTATTTTCACTTAGCCATGTACTTCAATTCATAATTTATTTGATAAATTTTCGACAATAATTCTGGACAGTGTCAATCTTTACCTGCCTTCAGATGCGGTTTTGTCAACTTGTTTACCTGTATTTATTCCCTTTTTATACATATAAAAAAGATAAATAGATAAATCACACCATTGCAAATAATTATCAAAAAATATCTGTACTCAATCACTTCATAAAAATAAAATCAAGGTGACACCGAATTAGAATTTCAACAAAGTTTTGTACTTTAATGGTGCACAAAAAGTAACTAATAAAACCGCAGTGACACAGAACAGCAATTGAAAAAAAGAAAAATTTAAATATAGAATGAGTGGAATCAGGAAGGGGTAGGTGAAACCCCCTTAAAATTTCCATATGAGTATTAACAATTTGAAAACATTTGGAAATTAAAAGACGGGAGTGTGCGTAAACCGTAATCGTACACAAAACGTAAATAAAGAAATCATTGTGACACAGAAGAGAAAAAACAAAACTTTAAAGGTTTGAAAAGTAAATTGAAAATAGCATGTGAAAAACCTTCCCATAGAAATATCGATGAGATGCATTAAATTAAAAAAACAATGTTCGGATGATAAGAGTACATATTAACTCGACCCAGGATAAGAAGGCAGTGGCTTTGCATTTTAACCCGTCCCTATTTAAACTATTTTCATCACCATTTATCTAATATTATACACTCATCTAGTTTGATTTCAAAACTGTTAAATATGTTTCACATGAATCATTCAAAAACTCCAAAACCTGCCGTTTTGAATTAAAATGTTAAAGGTTGTAGTGAAGTACCTTTTGAACTTTAATAATTAAGAGAATGCATTTATTTTAACTGAAAATGTAAGACAAAAGTTTTGGTCTTCTCCATATTTTTGGGAAATATTCTCTATCTTAAGGGTACTTAACACAAACAAAAATTTGATGCATGGATTGATATACATTTTTGTCTTATTTTGATTAGAAATGACATGAATAATAAATCCCTAAAATATAAAGAAATCGCAAGTGTCCTTTGGTGCTTAGAAATGTGACTTTGTGTCGCTTTTTATATAATTTCATACAAATTTCATACAAAAATTTCCACAACTTTTTCACCTGATGACAAAATCTTGTAAAAACCTTCCACTATACCTGGCAAACATTATTCGGGTTACCAATTTAAAGATAAATTCATGAGAACTATTGCTGATTTCTGAAAAAAAGTTTGTTTGTGTCATCTATCCTTAATTTTATAATTACCAAACACAAAACCCTCACTCTGTGCATATCTTAAACGTTAAGTTATATATGTATTTAATAACATACGCTTTAAGTTTGAACAATTAGTTTTAAATTATTTTTTAAATAAACTTTATTTAATTTTTAATTTTTTTTAATTGGGGAGGGGGGGGGGTATATGGAGATAACGAACAGTATTCAAGCTCAAAAATTCATTTAATAATACAAATTATCGAGCAGAGAAAACACGGACCTGAAAAACATCAGTGGTGGGATCAGGTGCCATGGAGGAGTGAGCATCCCCTACCGACCGGTCACACCCGCTGTGTGCTCCTTGTCATGATCGGGAAATAACGGGAAAAGCCGTCGACAATTCTGTGTGTAAATAATGGCCTAACTATTAGTATGAAAAACGTCACTTGACTTAATGATAAATTTCATTTGCTAACTAAGTCATTGTATCACCCATAGAACTTACGAAATGACGACTTTAAATGAGACTGCTGATATTCTTGTTTCATCAACTTGTTTTTCAATAACTTAACTAGTTTTAGAAATTGTTCATACGTAGAGCATGCTCTTGCGTATTGAATCAAATGAGAGATATAAACCCCGTATGCAGGTGACGAAGGTATATTGCTGCATGAGTAAGGGAAACTGACTATTGAAAAGTTAAAGTCTTCATGTTTATCATAATGCTTGGTTGTTAGATTACCATTAACGTCTTTCTCTAGTAAAATATCCAAATATGAAACAGATGTGTCAGACTGTGTTGTATATTTTATTACAAGCTCACCGGTGTATGTCGTATCGAAAGTGATTTCTTCTTTTCACGTATAAGATTTTGAACAAATTCTGTTTCATATGAATACAAAAATAAGTCTGCTAATAACGGGGTGCAAACTGTACACATGGCAATTCCAATAGATTGCTGGAAGACCTGGTCTCCAAAAACCACATATAGATATTGTCAATCAGAAACTCAAGCATTTTTAATGTCAACCTGTGTATACAATCGGAATGTTTTTAATAAAATAATTTTGCAAATGACCAATGGCAAGGTAAGTAAACTTACGAGTTCCATTTTTATTGGAAAAGCAGCTGTCAATGATATCAAAAAGCCTTTAATTTATTGAATATTTCGAAATTTAAGACATGGACTCATGAGTTGTGTCGGAAGGACTCGGACGGTGACGGTAAAACCAATGGAGAAGAACTTGGTGACCCGAGCTGCATATGGCGGGAATATGCTATTCCGGATAAAAATGCAATTTCTCATCCTGGTATGAAAGCCTCTTCTTGTTTAAAATACTAGCAGTATTTTGCGATCATTTTCTCTTCTTGGAATTTATCTCAATTTGGAGCATGATAAAGCGTAATATAGTGCTACTAGATGTTACAATAAACATTTTTCATAAGCTAAACGGAATTAAGTGTTCCGTTATATTGTTGTCTCGAGATAGAAGTATGCTTCATATATCGATATAAAAGACCATGAAGGGGGACCGACCCTCTGATAAGAGAGATAACTTTCCAAATAAAATATCCTAGTATTACTCATAGTTTACTTTATCAGAGTTTAATTATACAGACCTTTGAGCAGTCAATTCGATCAAACTTAACATATGATGGAAACATTACCTTATATTTCCTTTGACTGTACTTTTCAAATTATTTTATTACATTACCTTATATTTCCTTTGACTGTACTTTTCAAATTGTTTTATTATGTTTGACAAAAAAACCCCCATTTAAATCCAGTTTTAAAACCCTTAAAAATTGAATAAGTTCTATCTTTTTAACGATCATTTTAAAAATGGTTTAATGTATCAAGCACCAAATGTAGATTTTTTATTAGTATTACATTTTTTTTCTAATGAAAAAATATTTATAAGAAAGATAACTCTTGCTAACAGATGTATTGTTTTCTTACAACTACATTTAACATTGTGATATTCTGACTTAGGAGTTTCATTGTGATTTCTAATATGAATTTAGTAGGTATAACACTGAATATTATTTTCATATACACCGCGTATTTCTATTTTAAAGTTGTGATAATAAATTATTACTCTTCCTAATCTCTGTGTTAAAAATTCTTCATATTATGATCTGACATAAAAATCATTTCTGAAAAATAAGCAGCACTTCATACCTCATACTATTTTTCATTTGATTTTGATTCTATAGCTCTTGATGAAAATCAGTATTGGGAAGTTTAAAAATTTTCGTGAAATTTGGAGCAGAGGGTCATTAGTCCTTAAGAGTTTTATAGAATTACACCAAAGGAATGAAAAAATAACATAGAATTATAGTTGAAATTTAATAAATAAGCAGTCACGAATTCAATGAGTGCTACAATTTAAAAACTTATGGATCCGTAAACTCAGAAACAATATTTCTTCAGGTTAAAGGTACACGAGAAAATCATTAATCCCAATTGACAATTAAATTTAAGAGATATTCTTGTATTAGAAAATGTTTTTACTTAAAAATTTCAGATGTTGATAAAATAAGGAACGTCTATTCATGAATAACTCTCGCAGATAAATTGTAGTTTACCAAGATTTGTTCTTTATGCAAATCATTGTTTGTCTTTATATTTTTGTGATAAGTATATGTCACATTCTTTATCTGTTATGAAATATACATTTCAGGTATGTATTATACTTGTAAGTCTTTGATTAACGATAACAATTTTTCATATAGGTGTGTGCGAACCATTCAACAGCTCACTCTGTAGGTCAAAGAACACGTGGGTACAGTGTGAACTTGAAACTTTCAAATGTGACGCCATCAACCAACCAGGTACGCTTTTTTGCAATTCATTTTATAGAACTAAAGTCATCCGATTTGCCATTGATTGGTAAGGTACAATCAGAATGTTGTAGCTTTTATGTTTTTAAAAGTTAAATTAGAAAGAAGGATTTAGAAATGTATTTATTGAAAAATCTGTCTTTCACTTTGAAACAGATTCCCGCTTTCTATATCTGATATAACCATCTGTATAGAATATAATACTCATTACTTTTAAATACAGATGCATTAATTTACCTGAGAATCTTGACATAAGATCCATTAAATCACATACATATTTTTGAATTGTATAATTTGAAACAAAATGGATACCAGCAATTAATTGTCTGGATAAGAGCATTTGAAGCACAAAAATTAGAAATAAAATATTTCCTTTTTTTTTTTTTTACTTTTGTAGGTGTTAAGAACATAACATTAAGGTATCCTGAAACCAAAGTACCTTTTTATGAAACCAGCTACTTCTGTATGACCTTTGAACTTCCTAATGATGGCGACTATCACCTGACTGCAACAAACACCTAACATTGACAATGAATACGTCATGCACCATATTATCATGTTGTAAATTTTGAATTTACTAGGGGGAGGTAAATGCAAAATTTACAACATGATAACTGTAAATTTTGCATTTACCTCCCCCTAGTAAATTCAAAATTTACAACATGATAATATTCTTCTGTATGGATGCGACGATTCAGGTGAGAGGAAAGAAAAGTTCAAAAATGTGCGAAGAAAGAAGTCATTGTTTTTGTGTTGTTTAAAAGAGAAAGAAAATTTAATATTTCTAGAATGTAGTTAATGGCATTTCTTGTTCAAGAGATCGATATTTGAAAAATTGAGTAATTGAAACCAATGTCTCTGGGATTGAAAGTGAAAGAAAGAATTTCTCTTACAAATTATAAATCTTGTTTAATTCCTTAGAGCATGTACAACATTAAATATTCTCTATAATTATCTAACTTTGCTTTGGTTAAGTCACTAATGAAACAACAGTACCTACAATATGTGGAATGGTACCCGACTCATGTCTGACTATTATTGGAGGCTGGACCGTAGGGACCCACGGAGAATGTGCTCACAAAGATGTAGGATTCCGGATCGGACAAAATGGATTTAAATCTGCAATTTTGCAGGTAAAATGATCAATCTTATATTATTTATTTTATTTGTATTAAAATTAAACTTTCATTGTTTAAATGTCCCTATATGGTGGGAAATAGAAAAACGAAATATTTTGTCATTGTTATTTCGGATTGAATTAAAGACGTTCGATTTTTTTCTCGTTTCACTCGTTTCATTCTTTCCGTAAAATGCAAAATATACATTACTGCTTAATTTATGGGGAATCAGTGGGTCGTGGACGTCTTGGGGGGGGTAGTTTTTATAAAATAAATTTGGCTCTTTCTGTCCCCATTTTCGTCAATAAATGTTAGAGTGGCTCGTAATGACACAGTAACCTCCTACTGCATATAATTCTTCAATAAAAAAAGAAATACTGCATCAGAATCAATTGCCTCAGAGACCTTTTTTGATCATGTAGACTCCCTCTTTTTTAAAAAAAAAATGCTAGTAACTGGGCTGAAGATCTAGTTCTTATTTTTCAATTCTGCTAATAAATCCATTTTGATTTAAGTGTTAATAATTCAATTTTCCTCACTTTCATCACTTTGAACTAATACATTTCTACAGAGAAATTTTTCTGTTCATTTTCCATAATATAATGGTAACTTTAGAAACCGAACTACTTTCAATGCACGTTTTGGTACGATGTTCGTCAGCAAATTGAGTCTAAAGAAGGAGATGAAAGGTCTGTGTTATAAACTAATTCTCTCTCAAACGAATGATTATGTTCCTTTCATCTTTTTAAATCAGCTTATGTGAATCTTTTAGTTCTTCCCGTGTGTTTTAGAGGAAATACTTTAATTATTTTTAAATTATACAATAAAAATTCTTGTTAAGTAGAGAAAAGAAAAATATTCAAGTAAATCATTGAGCGAGGTCATTGCTGTTAATCGTTAATGTCGTGGTTGGCAAGGAATATAACTCTGTAAAGAAGCATGTGTTTTGCATATTTTATTTACAAGTAACAATTTACATGTACATTGATTTTATCGAGAATTTTTCACTCATAAAGAGATGTCACCATATACCGGTGATGGGCTTTAAATACAGACCTTTAATCGGCACTCAGGGCCATTAGGCAGTGAGGGTTCTTTATCGTGCCAACGCCAACCGTGACACGGGGCATCGGTTTTTGAGTTGTCATCCGAAGGACCCGCAACCGTGATTCGAACACACGACTTTCCGATCACGGAGCAAGCGTTCTTCCAAATGAGCTACCGTGACAGCACATGTACATTGGATTAGTACAAATTGAAAACAAAACTATAATGTAGGTTATAAAAATTAGAATAATAAAAGGAAATTAGACTTTTTTAGAATTAGAATTAGACTTTAAGTTTTTCTTGACGTGAATATCATTCTCATATTCTCACATAATTCGTCTGCACATTCATCAACATTATACAGGGTATTAACTGTCCATCTAGTTGTACGTGTATAAAGGTGTATCGACAAGCAAGTTTTTTTCCAGATCTTTTTTAAACCTGAGGAGACCTTTTTTGATATTCCGTTTTACTCCACTTGACGTGTGCCACTGACAACAAAGCAAGTTTCTGACAACTTTATGTTGTAATGCTTTCAAAATTGCACGTGCAGATTTTCATAACTCACAAAGCTGATTACTTAGTAAATTATTATACAGGCAATATCATAACGGGAAATTCTTTATTTTTATAACATTAAAATAAAATTATACCCGTCTTGTGTACTACAAGCTTTTAGATCCGCTCCCCAGAATCGTGTAATTTTCGATATTCACGTATTTCTTACCAGCACGTAAATTTTATGCATAATTTTTTAAGTTAACTAGATGATGAGTATGTACATCATCAAAAATATCGTTTTTCACTAAAATTAAATTATAAGCATTGACTATATAAATCATTTTATTCATCGAAATATGAATCTAAAAACGAATTGCACACCTTCGGCCTTCATAAAGTGTGCCATTCGTTTAAAATTTTAGATTCATTTCTCGAGGAGTAAAATAATTTATATAGTCAATCCTACATTATATAATTTTGTTTTATAAATTTGCTGTTATAAATATGAGGGGGGAAATTCCGTTCATTTATTTATCCATCCTTATGTCCGTCTGTCTGTGATACATGCCTACCTTTTAATATATATTTTTTCAATAATATTTTAAATCACGAATCCCTATTGTGACAGGGATTATTGATGGATAAAAATACCTGTGTTGGTTCGAAATAGTTTTACTCATTATAAATGAGTTGAAGTCATCATAAAAAGAATTACCCTGAAAATGCACTGCATATTTCATTCATAATACATCAATAGTAATTTCAGATTATATAACAAATCATAAAACATCATAACATTGCGTCTGGAGAACTCAAGAGTTATTTCCCTTGATTCAGAGTTTTATAAAATACAAAGAAATACAGGTATAAGTTATAGAAACATGAATATGTGTTGAAATTATAATGAACAGGCAGTATTATTAAATTTCATATTTACAAGTCACAGAATAAAATAATAAACCTAAACTGTAATTCAAAACATAATTTTTTTATACCTATTTGTGGAGTAGAGCTGACTCCTTTTTTTGATGTCAAACAGAGCATTAATAATAAAATACACGTTGACCCTGCAATGTAAAATTTATCTCTCACTCGAAACAATCTATCATTCAGTTTATTAATTCCATAAGTTAGATGTTATAAATATTAATGAATATTAAATTGTTGTTTCATTAAAAAAAGCAAATTATGATACTCACAGTTTCTCTCAAACAGTAAGCAATAATCCTTTCTTAATGAAATGGTCATGTATAGCTATGTGCAGTCTGAAAGTGTCTTTATCGCAGGTCAGGAATTTGGAGGTAAAGTTTAGACCAATGAAGTTGAAGTAGGATGAATACTACTCATGTACCCTTATTATAGGTGTATACAATACATGTAATACCATGGGTGGATCCAAAGATTTCTTTGATTGTGTATTTTATTTCAATTAATTTATTTAAAAACCTAGTCAATTTTATTTGATGAATTGTTTTATTGATATTTTAGTTAATATTGATTAAAACACATTCTTATTGACGTTTTAGTTCTTAAAAATTTGTTTATATTCATTAATGTCAGGGACCTATATACTAACGGGATAGGCAACTCTCGCAAGTCTCGCGATATCTCGTAAGTTGCGGGATTTCGTAAGTCAATTTTAATTACATATATCTCTTTTGCTATCAAACATTTAATGATAAAATCTTAATTTATCTACCAAAAAATTATTCAAGATTTGTTATTAGCACCGTTTTTACTCCTTATCTTAGAAGTAATTACGTTTATTTAAAGATCAGTTGGTGGCCCTGATCGGCCGTATTTCCGAGAAATCGCCGATTTTGGTGGTTGTTTACTTAATATCTAAATTATTTTATAATATGTGCTTTAAAATTTATTAAATATCCATTCCAATACACAAAAAGAACAGATTACATTAATCAGAAAACAAGCTTTTTACTGGGAAAAAACGTAGTTTGAAAAATTTGCAGTGTTGTACGTGCCGTTTTGGGTAAATAAACATGGCGCTGAAGGAGTTGCCTATCCTGTTAGTATATAGGTCCCTGTTAGTGTATAATTGATTTGAATATGCTAATAATTAAAACAGCATAAAAATATCACTATTGCACTCTGAATAATAAATAATCCTCCTTGTTGATGTAGACAGGACTGTAGAAGATCTCAATTGATTTAGCTCAAAGGTCAATAATTCAAATATTACATTAAATTGTTTAAAGTTGATACAAGAATTCTCTTAGGGGTTTGGAATTAAACTTTATATCATTACAAAATTTGAATTTCAGAAGTTTCCTTTTGATACTAAAACCAAAGTGAAAAAGGACAATGTTCGAAAACTTTTCTAACTTTAGAGACTACGCGGGTATGTTAGGGCTACACCCAAATACCCTACATGCCTATATGATATGACGTCATAGTAAGCTGTATGACGTGAACTTTAGAGTTAATGATTTCTTCATATCTGTACTGAAAGTTTAAATTCAGGTCCAAGAAATAATTTAAATAATTCAAAAGCATAATATAAACTAAATCTTGTCGTTTTGGGGTGGTATAAATAGCTAAGTATTTATTGCAGGGGTTAAATACCAAACCGATGACGTCATAACTATTACTCAAATATTTGCCTAGTGAAACTTAACGTGACGCGAATTTATGTAAACAAATATATGAAATGGGAGTTTTAAAGCATATACCGTGAATGTCATGTGTGATTCATAAAGAATTAAAGATTAAGAATCAGGTACGCTAATTTATTTTTATCATGTTTTCTTAAAATGAACACAGACAGTGTTTTGAAATCCAGATCAGCCTTTCCTCTGTCGTTCTATAACAACAAAGATGCAAAAGTTCAACACTACGCCGCATACTTTGAAACATAATTTTTGTTTGTATCGAAAGCTTGTTTTCTATAATACTTGGAAAGTGCTGCTAGAATCGCGTGGTTAACTTGATCGTATGTACAAAATGTGAAAAATGTTGTAAGGTTTCGTGAGAAACTTTGGAATATTTTTTTTCTGGGTCGGGAGAGTAGGATTCTAGCAGCACTTTTCGTAACTCAGTGATGTTTTACATAATTATTTTCACAAAAAGAAATGAATTATCCCCGAGATGGTGTTGAACTTTTCACTTTTTCGTTAAGGCAATGTTTCTATTTATAGATGTCACGTGATGACGTCGTAGTGGAGAGCTTCTTTTAGCCTAGGACTCAATGACGTCTATAAATGGATGATAATAGTAAATGTTTTATCTATGGCTTTTCCGATTTATCAATGTTCAATTTTACGAAAAAAGTCTAAATTCGCCGAACAATGATCTGGGTACTGCCTTAACATACCTGCGTATTATTGATTATTAGGCGAAATGCTGAAAGGTCAAAATCAATTAGTTATACCTTCGTCTACATTATTTAGGTTTCAAATCTTTATTTTTTTTATTACGCGGGGAGGGGGCATTAATTAATTCCATTAACATTAAAGTTTCATTGGAATAATCCTGAGTGGCGATTTGACTACACGGACAGTTCCGGTATGACTCTGTATTGCACACCAAACAGACGACCAAACGACGCCACCATTATGGTAGTCGGACAGGACTATCTAGAAATTCCACCCGGGAAAGAACGCGTGGAAGTGGACGCCGTTTGCTCCTCAGAGGACACCAGAATGATTCTATCTGGTCCTGTTTATATCACTAGGTCCTTTAACCATATGCATTACTTAGGTAAGGATTGACTTGCACAGGGCACGAAATTAAGTATGTAAAATTTTTAAAACAGAGGTTACTGATATTCAATTTATATTTGCTGTTGGTAACATAATTAAATTATAAAGAAACCCTTTTTATTATATAGTTCTTATTTAGCGTTAAAATATTTGAAATTGTTGGATATATTTCATTTTGTTAAATCAAATCAGATTACATTATTCTTACTAAGGGTGTAATTATTTGGTTTTAATTGAAATCGTACATAAAGTTAATATGCAAAAACTCACTTCCTGGAAATGGTGCATCGTGCACATGAAGACATGCTATGACGTAAATGTAGTTAATTACAAAATCACATATTTGATCACAAATCAACTGACGAATGTTTAATTAAAAAGACTTTTATGGCTACTAAAATATAACTATTGATATTCAAAAACTGTAGTAGAGCGCTCGCTCCGTGATCGGGAGGTCGTGAGTTCGAATCTCGGCCGCGACAGACCTAAGTCGATAAAAAATGGGTAGCAACTGTCCCTTCGCCATGCGCTCGGCACTTTGAAGTGAAAGTTGCGGGTCCTTCGGATGAGACCTTAAAAACCGAGGCCCCGTGTCACGGCAGGCGTTGGCACGATAAAGATCCCTCACTGCTCAATGGCCCTGAGTGCCGAGTAAAGGTCAAAATTTGAAGCTCTTCACCGGTATATGGTGACGTCTCTATATGAGTGAAAAATTCTCGAATGGGACGTAAAACAATATACAATCAATCAATCAATCAAAAACTGTAAGAAGTTTATCATTTAACGAGAAAACCAGATATTTGCAATTGCAGTTTTTATGTAATTGAAGGAATAAAAACAAAACAAAACAAAAAAATGTTGAAAGATCATGACAAAGAGCCCATGGCCGGTGTAACGGGCCGTTGAAAGGGAATTTTTATTAATCCATGTCACATGATCCCATCAGTGAGGTTTTCAGTGGTCCAAGTTTGCTCTGCTCACAATCTTTACTTTTTTAAATTGGATTTGACCATGATTACTCTTCCTTTTCTTCACATTTTATTCAAAATTCATATACCTTTTTAATGTTATCCTGCTTTAAGCTTTCAGATGGATAAAAATCAATAAATTTACACATTTTCACTAAAATTTGAATTGCAGGTCGGGAAGAATACATTGACCTGTACAGGAATGGGGACAAAATTAATACCTTGACAAGCGAACCCGACTACAATTACGATCGACTCCAAATTTCAGAGTAAGGTGAAACTTTATAATAAGATACTCTTAAGAGGAAACACCATCTGCTTTCTTAAATGGATTTTTTTTCAATATAATTTTTATAATATGTTGTTAGAAGTGGACTTTGTTTCATTTTTTGAGACCGGTCATGATATTAACTCTCATTCTTTGCAATAAATATATCTCAATACATGTCGTAACTCTTACTCGATATCTGAAAATGTAAGAATATAGTGTTAACATATACATTTATAAGCAAAATCGGGAAAAGTCTTCGTATTTATACGTCTTTGGATACACGAAAACATTACATACATGTTCGGTATAAGTATGATTTACTGCCACTAGATAAAAGAACTGAAAATAAGGCATAATTGAAAAAAAAAATCGTAGACATTTTTTTTTTATGCATTAAAATTTTCTGCTCTTCTTATGTATTCACACATACTCATAATAAAGGTAATATTTATTCACTGAAAATTAAAATAAAATTCGATCGTATACGTAACTTCTTTATATAACTAAACTCGATTATTATATACGTGCAAATGCATTATCATTTTCAAGCAAAACAAACAGATGTTAATTTGTATAGAGACTTGTGAAATGGATCTGATATATAAAATCATTGGAACATTTTTAGACGAGGTACTGTATAAGATTTGGAAAAAAAAAATAGTTGTTTTTTTTTTTTTTTTTTTTTTTTTTTTTTTTTGTCAAAACATACATTATATTTTAACATATTTCTTAAAGTATATAAATGTGTTAAGGTCAAGATCTAGTAAATGAGTTTAGAGTGTATTTTTGGTGTTAGATCAATTATGACATCATGATTGATTTAAACTTACTTTTTCTCGTACTTTACAGCTATAACAGATTTATGTAGAAAATGACACATTTTCATGGAATTCAATTTAAAACCATGTCAAAAGGAACCCCGAAACCTATATTCAATTTAATATCATTTTAAAGAGGAGGTCAAGAAGATATAAAGTCGTTTCCTGAGAGACTGTGGGTAATATTGATACATTTCCTTTGTATGAGATGGAGAAAACTCCCATTTTTATACCCGCTTTTCTTCGTTTTTCATTGAAAAAGGCAGTTTTAAATATGATTTTTCGTTGAGTTTATCTAAAAATCATGTCCCGATACACCTTAATTTATTTAGCTATAATTGTAATAGATTATAAAAGGGATTTGTTTCTCAAATTTGAGAAATCTGTAGGCACTCTTCATTTACTAGATCTTGAACTTAAGTTCAATTTATTATGCTTTGGCTTGGAAAAGGCTTAATGTCTTATTGCATAAATATTGAAAGTATATTAACGTGTAAAGTCTAATTAATGTATCCTTATTTGCTTGAAAAAGGATTAAAATTTTATTGCATTAACATTTGGAGATCATTTTCAACCTATAAAAATGCACAGTTTTTCAACTAACGGGAAAAAAACATAATCTCTACGTTACCAATGCTTACTTTTTAAGAGATTATTATGCATATTCACGTGTTTACCATATACCCAAGTTACATGAAGTTAAAAGTAAAGAAACCATGACATTATGTACAGACGTTTGATAAATATCAACGAAGAACCACGTACACCAATTACTCAAAAATTTTATAACCTATGTTATTGTCTGTAACTTAGGTATTAACTTGGCCTTTCTCATATTTTTTTTAATCTTATCAGAAAAATATTACGTGCATTGCTTCTATAACTGTATAGTTATTTTGACAGTAAGTGTAGATTTTAAATGATAGTTACTCTCGGATACTTTATTATTTAAATACCTTATATTCTTTTTTATTCATTGCACATTTTTCGATCATAATTGCTTCTTAATTCCCCCGCCGCTTCACCTCCTTTCACAGTTTATTTTAATAAACTGATAACCTTACTTGCTGATTGCAGTATAGATACAATTTGAATATTAAAAAAAGGAAAATAAACATGACAATTGCAAGACTTTTAACTTTAACAAAAACATCATTTTTTGAACCTTTTATCAGAGCTAGTCTGGAGTCACGAATGTATCCTTTTCGTTTTTTATCCTAAACAGTATAAGAATAATTTATCATTACACAAAGTCTTTTTTTTTTTGTTTTAAATTGTCTGTACAATTGTCCTCTTTCCTGTACAAATTTCCGAAAAATGAGAAATATGTAAACATTATATATTGATAGGTACGGATATTCCATCGAGGTTTTGCCAGGAGATGAACTCAGAACAAAATGTGTGTTCAAATCATCGTCAAAATCCTTTACTACTTTAAAAGGCGATGTTACTTCCGACGAGATGTGCTACGGTTTTCTTACAGTTCATCCTATGAAAAACATAAGATATCCGTACTGTTTAAGCTGGAGAGGTCTTTCTAAGATACAATTACATTTATATCCATTCATCAATGGCTGCGATACAAAGACTTTCTTAAATGTCTCGTATCCCTATATGGCGGATATTTACCTTAAAATTGATCAGAAGTGTTTTCCATTATCCATGTGCTTAGGAGAATGCAAAGAAGTAGTCAAAGAAATTAAACTTCATCCCTGCTTACAGGGTGATATTGGAAAAAAACTCAAATTGTCGGCCATACAATCGGGGGATGTCAAAGCTCTTTACTTTTACTCTAAGATAGAGTCATGTGACCTGGAAATGCTGCAAGAAGACAGGTTGAATCAGACGAAAGGAAACACAAATAATGGTTCACAATTTTTTCCACATTTCTTGATTTTGGTTTCATTGCTTTTTTTAATGTTCATATAATCATTAAGCTTGTCATGAAGCAGGAAAAAAAAAGAGGTGAAGCTTTAAATTGTTTATTGCCATCAAATACAAGTGATCGTATATCATTAAAATCGAACTTTCATTGCATTTACCATCTGAAAAAATTGAACATATTATAGCTTTGTGTTTTGTCATATATACATATGCAGAAACTTATAATGTTATTAAATCAATGTAATGAACAGTGTAAAACACTATTTCACGTAACCTTTCTTATATATATTTTTTTAAAACACGGGATGTAGAAGTTCTTTTTAAGCAAACAAATATTTAATATGTACTCTCCATCAATGACATCTTATAGCTAATATCTAGACATGCCTTACATATACTCAAACCTGAAACTCTTCATCAAGCATTTACATGTAGTCCTTTGTTAAGATATCACAATTTTCAGGTATTACAATGTTTTTGAGTTTTGTTGATCCAGGACTAAAGGTCATTTCGCAGTCTGCGGTAATGTCTGTATTTGATATATACCGAATACCGTTCTCTATGAACAAATATCAGACAGTTTGAGATCCATTAGAGTCAAAATTGTCTGACTTTTTTTTTCATATAGAATTGTATGGTGCATATGTCGTACTTAAAAATTGCTCTGACATTGATTTACCTAAGACAATCCGATATTATAACAAAAGACAAGATACATGTATTAAAACCACTGAAGCAGTTTTTTTCAAGAGTGGAGGCTTAAATTAAAAGTTCTCAGTATTTAGGGAATCGACTTCACTATAGTTGGTATTTGAAATAAATTGGTAAGTTTGATACGGACAGTGGGGAAAAATATTTTCTTTTTTCAAAACATACACGGAGCTTAAAGCAATGCATCGGATTGTGATACAGACAATATAGAGAATGATTTGGAATGACAAGGAAAATGCAGATGTGAACTTTGATTTGAACAACCACAGAATGTAGAGCAGATGCTGAAGGTATATTATGTCATTCCATTTTTTTCTGTGTTCAGCATCTCAATGTGCCTTGATTTTTGACACCCACACACAGAGAAAAAATCAGCAATTCAGGAATTGATAATTATGATCAAAAACTTTAGAATTCTGTCAATTTCTTTCCAAACTTGTAGGAATCTGAGAAATGAAATAATTAAATATCATATACTACTAGATTTTTCAAAGGCATCAATCTTTCTAAGGTATCTATCTTTGGAATAATGAAATCAAAGTCTTTGAACGTTGTTCTGTATACGTCTGTAAAGTTTGTATCTTATTTTTCGGCTTGTTATTTTTTTCAATAGGAAGATAGGGTTTTGAAAAATAAGTTGATGCTAAACAGAGAAAAAAAAATTAAGTGGTCCTATTTTGAACTACAGACACTGAAAATAAAAATTAAAGAGATTGCATGTGTAGTAATGAATAATTTTGCAAGGTAACTAGGAGTAAAACTTTCCTATGGTTAAAATGAAAGATTTACAAGCCAACTCTGTTTATACTGGTAATATACTTCCGATCATATTTATTCAACACAGATATTGGAATTTGTCACATATGGTGAACACTTAATGATTGATTAATTGATTGTACTTGTATATTTCTTTAGGATATAAGTACTGAGACAGTCTAATATTACATCTAATATCAGACTGCTCACTAATATCGGATGCCACAGATAAATGTTTAAGACTGCAAGGAAAGGAATGACGTCACAGCAACAGTTTAAATTTATACATATGTAGTTTCTTTCAATTCCAATTTCCCCTTTTTCGAAATCCATATCAAGTTCAGACGTTTTCTTATATACGAAGCACATTTTTGTCATATAAATACTTGAGAATAATTCTGAAGAGAATTAATTTCCTAAAACCATAAACAAAGGGTAATATAAATGTACTCAAGGCGGATCAAAGAATACTCTATACCCGGTCAAAAACAAATAAACACTTAGCATTTTTTGGACACATAAACTTCTTATATGACAAGTTGTCTAGGCATATGTTTATGTTTACGAATTAAAGAGGGAGATTCTACTTAAGTACAGTTCTGTGTAAAAATCATGCAAAGGGTGATATATGAAGGTTCTCAGAATTTGATGATTTTCCATACATAGTTTTCTTTTGCCCTATGAACCATGTATGCAAAAGGAAAAATGTTTTGATTCACGGTTACCATGGAAACATGGGTAAAAAAATTTCCCTAGCAACCAGCCAATTTTCAGCTTCGATGGACTAGAAAATCTCTTATCTTTCAGGCTCAAATTAAATGTAAATACTAAAAGAATTTCTTTTTCATTGCTGTTATTCTCGAGATAATGATCTTAACAGTTTCCACAATCAAAAAAATAGAAATAAGATTTAAAGATATATCTGTGATAGATGTGGGAATATATGCATGTTTTTCCTTTTTTGCTGACTCAGCATTTTCCTTGATTTTGGAATTGTTCAATGCCTAATGACTCCAGTGATGGAGCTCATACAGACATCCTGTTTATATAACATAAAAGCAGAGGATCTTGTCTTTTAGAATTTGAATTCAGAAGCGTATATTTTTTAAACATTCCTGTCCGTTGCCTACATGTAGCAAAAAAAATGGATGTTTTGATGAATAAAAAGAGAAAAAATGTAAAATAATTAAGTTTAAATCACATAACTTGTTATCTTTGAATATTTAAAACAAATTTTACAAGAAATTGAAATTTTTGAGACCTCTCTGCAAACTATGGAATGTTTTACAATTTGTAATCTCCATGGTAACAGCAATTTCCCCTTAGCAACACATCATAAAATAATAATTTTAGCATGTTAACGTACCTGTTGTTAAGGATTCTTCAAAGCATGCTGTAAAATTGTGATTAAGCAAATTTTACAATGCAATTAGTATCTTATAAAATTTTATTTTTCACTTGATTTTCCCATGGCAACGATTCTGAGCACATAGCAACCAATGTAACCTATGTAGAGCTAAGAGGCATTATGAGTAGGAATTTAAATTGTTTTGATACTAAGAATCAAGATTTCAGGACATTTTTATGTAAAATCATTGCTGGTACAAAATATACATAAATATATACATTTGCAATCAAGATTTAAAAATTGAAACTAAGAATGTTACCCATGGTAACGGGTATAAACATTTTATAATCTTGTAAATTGCTTTTTTCAGTATACAGATTTAATTACTCTAAAAATAAAAAGGGGGTCAAACCCCCTGAAGCATTCCCTCTCACAGATTTCAAGAAGGTGCTTTTCAGGCAAGCATTTTCCCTTTAAACTTTTTGTACATGTAATGCAATAGTTTTCTTTTTAATGAATATTGGAAACGATGATAATAATGAAATGATCAATACTAAAATTCATCTACATGAATATTTTCCTTTTTTTCTTTTGGCGTCATTTCGTTGTTTCTGACCCTTCTTTTCTATTTTGTGTATGTATTTAAGCAGTATTTAAGCTCAAAGTCCATTTAAACAATAGAAATCGGGAAAAGAGCAATCAGGGACCTCCAAAAACATCAGAGGTGGGGTCAGGTGCCATGGAGGAAAAACGGAAAAAATACGTAGACAATTCAGTGTGTAAATAATGTCCTAACAATTATTATGAAAAACGTCACTCAGCACTTGAATTAATAATAGGCTGTAATTGCAAGGCAATTGTATCGAACATAAAACTTGTGTAATGATGATTCATACAAGAACTGTTGATATCCTTGTTTTATCAGACGGGGTGCGCTTGGAGCCATCTCTTTAAACAATGCTATGAAAAATAGTTTTGAGGAAAATATTGGCTCAGAGGATAGGAATCCTCTCCTTCGCACCCCTTTTTTTTCTGAAATCAACAGCAACCCTGGAAAACAAAAAATAAACAACCCCCTCAAACATTTCCTCTCTTCTTTTCTAAATATTAAATCATATATTACATGTATCATATATTGGTGTGAAAAAGTGATGATAAAATTCATAAAAAATTTTGTTTAGATTTAAGTATTGGGGCAAAATCAAATCAAATCAACATCTCTAACGGTAATTTTACGGGTAAGGATGCATGTATACTTGGACGCGGGTGGCTGGTAGATGGATCTGCGCCTGATATAGACTGTCGATTTGAATTTTATAATTCACCTTGATAACTTATAACTTGTGACTATAATATATTTTCCCACGGTATTTTTTTCTGAGTCTTGAGAATTGCAAGGGATATGAAGCTTGGTAGTAAGTGCGATAGTAAGTTTGTTTATATCTTTTAGTATAGATTTGTGATATGTACTAAGGATAGAGTCTGAAGAATATAGTCAGAAAGGATATCGTCATTTGAGAAGTTAATAAAACAAAGAAAAAATCAACAGAATAAATATTAATATGAGTAATTTATTATTAAAAATACTTTAACGAACCTGCATTAGACATGTATTGAAAAGTATCGTCAATATTCGGAAAATGTATTCAATCCATTTTTATAAATATTAGTTTTTAAACAGAAATTAAATACATTCGGAAATAATCTTTGTTCATTAATGTTTTGTTACAGGGTCATATATTTGAAATATTACATCAGTTCCATCACAGTTATAAATAGTTTTTTTTTGCTTAAATAAACATTTATATATACAGGTATAACGTTAAGGTTATTTTTTTCTTCATTTTTCGTTGCCTTTTATTTTATTTTTTATGACCGAAAAAGGTGAATCAATCTATTATTTCATTATGATACCCCCCCTCTCTCTCTCTCTCTCTCTCTCTCTCTCTCTCTCTCTCTCTCTCTCTCTCTCTGACATATTTTTATCTACTATACGAGCCAAAAGAGTTCCAGTAAATTGGACATACATGTAACACGCAAATCATAAGTGCTACAACTACGGCATATTTTGTGAAACGCTCCCTTACCTGCACGTCTGAAATCCTTAACGCGGATGTACTTTTACGATCTACGATTTGTAAGTGAAACAGTCTTCCCTTAAAGTAGAGGGCAAACCCAATACGAAACAAAATCTGCCTAAGCTAGAAATAAATGACACCTTAGAGATTCAGCTTTGGACGTCTGTCACTTAGCCATATTTCCTATGCAAAGTCACAAGTATGGGAGGTTCTTTTCTATATTTAGATGATTTTAATTAAGAAAAAACAGTTCAGTTCTGATTCGGAAAGATTTTCCGGAAAAATGGCAAGAGCTAAGCTCCACCTCCTATTTTATGGTCATCAGTGATCTGTTAGATCTACTTCTCTAAATCTATAGTCCCTGTTGTTTAATTACATGTAACTTTGTGGCCAATGAAGAATTCGCCAAGTGGTCACGGTGATTGCATCTTTCATGAGCAGTAAGTCACATATCAACCAGAAGCTTCAATATCGGAACGTTAACATTCACATGTGGAAATATCTATGTCTCATTATTGTTGAATAATCAAAAATCCATTCCGTAATTAGCATGAATTTTACATGCTTAATAAATCAGCGAATAACTTCTTCTTTTTCTTAGCCAAAAATCTCAAAAGTCTCCAAAAAGCCTTTTGTGTATCCTTAAACCAAGAAAATCATTTATTTTTTTAAAGAAACTTCTGTTCTTAAGATATTTCCATGTTGATGATTTTGTTTGTTTGTTTGTTATTAACGTCCCTCTCGAGAATTTTTCACTCATATGGAGACGCCACTACTTGCCGGTGGAGAGCTGCAAGTTTTGACCTATGGTTGGCACTCAGGGCCTCTGAGCAGTGAGGGATCTTTTTCGTTCCAACACCTACTGCGACACGGGACAAAAATATTGTGGACAATTTTGAAGAGGCCTCATGATCAAATGTCAATAAAAGCTGTAAACCAATACCTAAACAAACCTTTAACTTTACAAATAGGAAGTCACTTTGATACAGGATGGCAAAACTGTGAGTCCTACATTTTAGCTCCATATTAATGAAATTTGATAAATAAATATTCGATTATTGAATTTTTAATAACTGAACTTTTTCCTGCTAACCAGATTTCAATTTATATTATGTGTGATCGAAACAGTCAGACTGTTCTCTGTCCGATTTTTTTTTTTTTTAATGAATATTTCAGCTTAAAATGGATTATTCATTTAGAGAGGTTTGAAAATGAACAAAAGAGGGTTTAAAACAATGCATATCAGACTGTTAAGATATCAATATTACATCTGATATGAAAACGCATTCATTACAAGCAGAAACCCAATCGTCATTAACTTTTATGAATGTATTCACAAACTAATATTTGCACACGTATAGCTTGTTACGAGAAAAGTCAGAGGATTAGAAATAATATGTTAACAAACTTTTTCACTTTTCACTCATATGAGACGCCACCACTTCTCAGTGGAGGACTGTAAATTTAGACATGTACTCTGCAATACAGCCGTTAAACAGTGAGGGATCAATTCCTTACGCCGCAACTCTAAAGCAAACGCTCTAACCACTGCGCCACTATTCCATTTTTCTAACAATCTATTTAAAAATTAAGAAAGACTTGTTTTAAGCAATCATTTCCTTTCAAAATTTGTTAATTTACTATAATTTATTTACATCTTACAGGATTTTAATGTGTATAGTATTTCATTTAAGAGACACCCTGACGGAAAAATGGGGAAACTGACACAAGTAGAATTTTTGGAATGACACATGCAAATTTTCTTCAATTCTTGAAGATATAAGGTTTCTGAAAATTACAGGTTTAAAACCTAAAAAATCTAGCTTTATGAAGAAAAATAAAAGTAAAAATAATTTTTGTTTACCCCCACACAAAAATATAGATTCACTTCTTCCTCTTTAGTGAACGCGTGCAGAGAAAAATTGATAAATTTACCATGGTGTCACTTCCATAGATAAATATCGGATGATCGTGGATTTTGATACAATCTTCAATAAAAATGATAAAACTTATTCCTGACTTCTTGCTCCAATTCAAAATTTCACGTACCGTTCACGGTAGCTCAGTCGGTAGAGCGTTCGCTTCGTGATCGGGAGGTCGTGAGTTCGAATCTCGGCGCGACTGACCTAAGTCGATAAAAAATGGGTAGCAACTGTTCCTTCGCCAGGCGCTCGGCACTTTGAAGTGAAAGTTGTGGGTCCTTTGGATGAGACCTTAAAAACCAAGGCCCCGTGTCACGGCAGGCGTTGGCACGATAAAGATCCCTCACTACTCAATAGCCCTGAGTGCCGAGTAAAGGTCAAAATTTGAAGCCCTTCACCAGTATATGGTGACGTCTCTATATAAGTGAAAAATTCTCGAATGGGACGTAAAACAACATTCAATCAATCAATCAATATTCCCAAGGTCAAGAAAAAAGATAATGACCTTGACCTGACCTTGCTTTTAAAATTAAACGGTAAAATTTAATCTAATTGATACCATTACTTAATGATAATGTCTTCTTAAATCTATGAAAATTTCACTAATTCATAAATACAAGAAATAGAAGAAGAATAGCTCCTTAACGAAAATAGCTTATTTAACTGTGGGAATTATATGTCTTTCCTCTATGAAAAATGAGTAATATATTAATAGGTACGAATTTTCCATCGAGGTTTTACCAGGGGATGAACTCAGAACAAAATGTGTGTATTTAAATCATCATCAAAATCCTTTACTTCTTTTCAAGGCGATGCTACTTCCGACGAGATGTGCTAAGGGTTTCTTACAATTCATCCCATAACAAACGTAAGAGTTCCATACTGTACAAGCTGGAAAAGTATCTCTATGGCACAACTCCTTTTAAATCAAGTCATCAATGGCTGCGATAGGGAAATTTTCTTCAATGCCTCGCATCCTGATATGGCGGATATTTACCATAAGATTGATCAGAGGTGTCTTTCATTATCAATGTTTCTTGAAGAATGCAAGGAAGTGGTCAAAGAAATCAAGCGTCATCCTTGTATGCAGGGCGATGTTGGGGAGGCACTCAAATCGTTTCTCCGACAGACCCAAGATGTAACTGTCTTTAAGTTTTACTCTAAAATTGATTCCTGCGACCTCGAGATGCTGCAAGAAGATATAATTAATCAGATGAGAAGAAACACAAATAGTGGATCACAAGATTTTCAACATTTCCGGATTTTTGTTTCACTGCTGATTTTTAAATTTCTTTAAAATTTTTAAAAGAAAGTTACGATGAGGAGCAGATGTTATTAATATGGAAGATTTACCTAGAGACATTTCACAATCACATATATCTTCTTTTACCGTCTTTAGATTATCGGCAATTAGACATCCTACTCTCAGCTTTGAGAACCTTTAAGGACTAAATTTAAGGAGTACGAGGCATCTATGGAATGTTACCAACCAAGCTGTACAACATATTGTTTGCAAAAATTTTAAAACACTTTGGGAAATAAAAGATATAAAAACGACAAGAACTGAAGCAGTATTTACTTTTTTTAACAAAAAGACAAAAGAAAACAAATATAATAAAAAAGTATATATGTCAGATACACCAATCCATTAATAAAAGGGTTTAAAAAAAGACATGAAAAATTGAAATTGCATGCATGATGAAAAAACGTATTCCCACTCATTCCGTTTGTTGTATACACTAAACGCAGGATCACAGGAGATCTGATCATTGCATCAAAATTATAATCAATTAAATTCATTGAAATAGTTTGACTTTTCCATGAGGCTGGTCCTTGACTAGATTGGCCTTACTTTGTATCTACTTAAACTTGTCTAATGAATAGTTCTGGAATCCTAATTAGTTGGGATTTGTAAGCAATTGACTAGAGAGAGCTAGTCGGATTATATTTTGAGACATGCCACGAATTTTAGGATGTTCTACATTATTTGATACGATACTATCATTCAAAGAACGAAGTGATAAAACAGCAGACAGTACTTTCCTGCCAAGTTATTTTTTGTTTGTTTGTTGTTTAACGTGCCACTAGAGAATTTTTCACTCATATGGAGACATCATTACTTGCCAGTGGAGAGCTGCAAATTTTGACCTATACTCGGCACTCAGGGCCATTGAGCAGTAAGGAATTTTTTTTCGTGCCAGCATCTACTGCGACACGGGACCTCGGTTTATACAGTTTCATCCGAAGGACCGGTCTACACGTCCAACAGAGGGATTCTTACCGTGGCGTAAGAAGCAACTCTAGAGCAAACGCTTTACCACTGCGCCACGCTGGCGACCATGCCAAATTTAAAAGAGACATAAATAATTGCAAGCTGACTAGATTAAAGTGCTTTATTATATAAATAAACATGACTGTTGCATATGTAAGTAAAAATCAAGCATTTAAGACAAATGTTGGGAAAAAAATACGGTAGATAGACACCAGAGGCCTGTTTTACAAAAGAACTTACAACCAAGGAGGGGGGGGGGGTAGTTGATTTTAATTTTTTTTTTTTGTACAATTTTTTTTTGTACAATTTTAAAAAGACAAAAAAATATATGCATAAAAATATATTTTTTGATTCTGTTAAAGAAGATTAAAACCATTTTCATGTTTAGAAATTAAACTTAAATTAAGTAAAGATATATTAAAATAAAATATTATGTCCAAAATCTTATGTTCAAAATTGATTGAAAATCATAAACGTCCGATAATATGAATAAAGACCTCCATATTCAGGTTGAAAAAGAGACTACCAAAGTTACTTTCATACCAAAATCCAAATATAATTGCAATTAATTTCTAATGATGGGTTTTAGGGATAGAAAAGGAAAAGATCAAATTGATAATTAAAAAAAAAATGCTAAAATCCATGACATTGTTAAAGCATTGTATTTTGATTAAATTTTTACTCGTTTCAACTGGGTATCAACTCTCATATCTTTCCGTTAGCCCCCTATGTAAAACACAGGCTTGCATGCGCCTCTTTGCTATCTCGGCATTAGCACTCTTGACAATTTTAATACCCCGCTCTCCGCATCACAATTAGAGTCATGACGATGATTAATACAAAAGTACAAGCTTTTCCAAAGGATCCCAACATAATTCTGACAAACCTGGGGTCTCTTCTCTCTTGTATTTTTTTTTCAGACGTTTTCAATAATAAGATTAAATTTGGATAAAATTGGTTCTTTGACCATAGATTTTGCCCTCATTTTTCAATTAGCTTTGTACGAAAGCCCAGAAGGCTCATTCGAGATTCGAGTTTCGAAATACGAGATTCGAAATTCGAGTTTCGAGATTAAAGATCCAAACTAACAATCAAAAGGCGGTTTAAGATTCAATTACTCCCCTTTGCTAAGTTTTGACCTTCAAGAAATCGTTGAATACATTCAAACCGAAGAGGTCATTTGATTACATGTATATTACAATGCAAGAAAGAGTGTTTTATATTTCAGAACGAAATTAGAAAAAGATATTGGGTTTTTGTCTGCAAAATATGCTTAAATTTATATTATAACAGATTTATATCAAGAATATCTATATCGTATTATCTACTTTGTTTACAGGTTTGATGTCATAATAATAAATATTGGTAATCGGATTCAAAGAGCAAAGGTAGGGGGAAGGGGCGTATTGAAGTCGATGAGAATTATTAGTGTGCAATTAAACAAGTGACTAGCGATTAAAGATAAATAGTAATACGGGTTTCAAAGTGGATATAGTTTGTGACAAGGTATTAGAAAGTGACCAATGACCAATACAAATTTTAAAGTGGATATAGTTTGTGACAAGGTGTAAAAAAGTTATCAGTGACCAAGTTTGTGAAACCAAGAGACAGACCCATAAGTACATGTACGGATGGCTGAAATATATGTGCTTAATAAAGAAAATGATTTCTCTTTGTTCAGGCCCGTAGGAAATAATAAAATAAAAAAATCACTGTAAAGCCCCCCCCCCCCTAAAAAAAACAAAGGGTTATCACGGTTATTAGACGTTATTTTTGAAAGGACACAAGGATAAAGTTGCGATATTTTCTACAGTAAATTATATCGGTAAAAAATATAAGGGCAAAGGGGCAGAGGGAGGGAGCGACACGTGCCCAGGGTCCTATAGCTATGTTGTTTATTTTATTACAAGGGTAGACAAATGTTCGGTTATCAACATTCAGTGTCAACCTTGCTATGCATGGGCAAAATAATTATATATTCGATAATTATTTATAAGGAAACTGCTCGGGTCTCGCAAGATACATATCCAACCAATACACAAGTTTCAATACATGATGTAATGGCCGTAGAGAAAAAAAGATATAAAAGTATTTAATAATGATAAAAAAAAAATAATTATTTTGACAAAAAAAAATGCACCCTCTATACACCTTGAGGACTTTGAAAAAATCGTATAGCCTAAATGAGCACTTATTAAAATTACTTAGTTCATGTATGCCTTTTTAATGTACACAGGAAATCTTGAAAGACATCGTAGTAATGATAAAGAAAAATCGTGTTCGCTTTCCCAATGGTGTATATTCCACATAGGCAAAAAGGCTGTAGCTTACAAATCATTTTCTTGATGCAAAAAAAATATTTATTTACACATGTATTTGGCTGAAAAATGGGGGAAAGTTGACCATAAATCTTATTCATTTACCAGTTACAACAATATAATTTCATCAAATGCAATAAAAGTATTTTTAGCAATCCACACATTTATGCCTATCCAATTTTTACAGTATACAAAACTTTTGATTTTTATAGCTGGTTAAATCTAAAATTGAAATGTTACCTTGAAGTCCATATCAGACTATTAAAAATGACATCAACAGGAGTCTACTAATATGTTTGGGTTAGTAGGGAGTCAAACATGAAACATTTTAAAAAAATATATTTAGATTATTCAGTAAAGAAGTTTCCATAATTTCCGTGCACTGTGTAAGGATTTTAAAATTTCTCAATTTTATTAAAAGTGGTCATGAAGATTTTAATTTCTATATCATAAAAAAAATATGTTTAAATGATTTATAATTATATTCACTGGAAAAATGACAATGATAGATGTCTCCAAGATCGCAGAAAGTGAGCCTCCAACCCCCCCCCCCCCCCCCCAATATTGAGAGGGGGCGACTCCCTCCTTGCCTATCCACAATTCGGCAATGATGCGTTTTAGGTGAAATCTGTGACCTCACACTAGCGTACACATTAGCCGAAGGGAATATACGCCACTGTTTCCAAATGGGAGAAATACATAAAAATTAAGTTTTCAATTAAGGCTTTGAATACTTGAATTAATTAAAAATCATATATACAATACCGACTGGAATTTATTTTATTCCCTATGAAATAGTAGATCAGTCTAACTGCACAAATTCACCCTTACATGTAATGAAATGTATCCTTAATTAAATTTCTGTGCAGTGTAAAGACGATCCTTAGTATAATTTTCTCCCTCCTCAATGTGCATATTAAATAATTTATCGACATGCATGCTATTTTCGCAATTCAACGTTAAGACCATAGAATATTCTATATATGTATCTACTGTTTTTTGTTTAATGAGGAAAATCAGATTTTATACATATTTTCAAAACGTTATCCAAAATTCATTTCCATTTTGTTTTGATACATATAACATTTTTTCTTGCATTATTATTTAAGCAAATGACCCATTTGTTATCAATATATTCAGTGATTTCTTTATAGTAAAAACTTAATAAAGGGGAGTAATCAAATATTGAATCCGCCTTTTGATTGGTTATTTTGGATCTTGAATCTCGAAACTCGAATTTCGAATCTCGTATTTCGAAACTCGAATCTCGAATGAGCCTTCTGTGCTTTCGTAGCTTAAGTACATATTACGCAATATTTGATGATCAAGTTTATTTGTTCATCCAGACAGGTAAATAAACTTGTTCAATGAACAATGATAAAAACAATGCTTATGGCTTTTTTTCACCCAGGCTTGTTTTTAAGTTTAGATATCTTATGCCAGTAAAATTCACAAAGTTCAAAGTATAACGTACATTTGGGTTTTATTAACATATGGAGAAACTAGCACAGGTAGAATAACAAATGACGGGAGTACATCAAGGAGGTAGAATATTTTTTTTTTTCTTCGTGCTAAAAAACTTACCTAAAAATAGTTCACACACCAAAACATATCTGATCTATAGTCATGCGTGCATTAAGTTAGCCCCTAAATAAACGATTTTCTCATTTACGCAAATTCTCAAAATTCCTTTTTGTCAATGTTTAGTAAATAACATTTGAGTTTCTGCTTAACGCTCTTAAACCTTAAACCTAAAATTTCAACAATAGTATTGCGTTGTTAGATACACTAACTGATCTGTATATTAACCCCTGTAATCAAATCGCACATTTCGTAATTCCCATTCAGTCAAGAAGGGTATTCTAAGCTAGAAAATGAATATAATTAAAAAGAAGATTTTGTAGATATACAACTATAAATATCAATAACAAGTACAAAATTTTATATTATTTTAGTAAGAAAATGGGCAACATAATGTAAAAAACTCACATTTTGTTAATAGAAAATTAATCACACAAGAAAAACATTTTCACTATACCTAAACATTCATGAAAGGAGACAAAATTAAAAAAAAAAAAAAGCAAACCTCAATAAAATTTTCCAATTACTGCACAAGTATGTATCTAAAAGTGTTTAATATATTAATCTGGGTTTCTTTCTTTCTTTTTGAGAAAAAAGAGAAAATGTATATTTTTATATGTTTATAAAGCTTATTAATGTTTGAAAATTGAACCATTTGTGTATTTTCGTGAGGAAATGTACAAAAAGACAAGATATGAGGGGTGATCAAAAAGATCGCGAACTAATTGAATTACTTCCATAAAAGAAATAAAATTATGATACAGTGTGCATTATTTTTTCAAGCAGTCCCCTCCTGTTTAGATGGACATCTGTCATCGTTCTGCCCATGCGCGAATCACGTGGTCTAGGAGGTCACGTGACATACTCCGTAGCGTTCTGTCACAGCAGCTAAAAGATTTTTCCCAGTCTTATAATCATTACTAAGCAGGTTTAGTTTATAACTAGAATAGTCCATTTGTCACAAATGACCAAATCTCGGCAATAAGATTGGTGGATAATGATATCTTTCACCAGAATCAGCATTGTGACAACCACAACCCAACTCCTCCCTCTTAGATGTGTCTTTTTTTTTAATGTGAATCAAGTATTGGCACGTTTTCCACATCATATCTGATATGTTTAAAATCTAAAGTAAATGATATTTAAGGGATTTAATAATTTCTTTATTGTTAAGATAAATCAACTATTTTTCTAACAGTATATTGGCGATCTTTCATAGCAAATTGCTTAACTAAGGACACATCTCTTTGCCAGCTTACTTTCAATGGGCCCCAGAACAAACATCATTTTTAACCATCTCCCCTTCATCACTAAAATAATGAATCCAATAAATGGTTGAGCTTCTTGCAAGTCCTTTGTCTTCATAAACCCTGTACAAATTATTATATGCCACTGAAAAGGAATTTCCAAGATTTACGTTCATCTTTACAGCCGTTCCTTGCTCGAGTAAGACTGAATCACCCATTTTCCGTCACAGTCACCTAAATATCTGACATCATTTTCACATTGTGACGTCATAAACAAGGACCAAAATATTGTGTATCATCTGCTATTTATAGAATATGTTTATGACTATTCTTGTGCCAAATTTCATTTTGATCTGAATTTGGGTTTGTAAATATAGAGATAGTTCGCGAATTTTTTAATCACCCCTTCTATATGTAATTAAACTTTATGTTAACCGTATGCGATATTTGACTCACTGCTTATTAAGGTCTTCCGTCTTCAGCAGAAGACCTGCTTGTTATTCTAAGGTTTCTTTTCAACTGTTTTTAAGGTCTTCCGTCTTCAACAGAAGACCTCCCTGTTATGCTTAGGTTTCTTTTCCACTGTTTAATTTTTTTTTTCTTTTTTACCAATTTTGTGCACGCGAGTTTTCGGAAACGGCTCGATTGCTTTTCATGAAACTTTCAGGTCTAATAGAGCATAAGAAATCTAGACATATATTTTTTTCTGTTTTGATTACGTCACTTCTGGTTCAGAACTTTTTGCATTTTAGTGAATTTTTGAAGGTTAGTTCGTCCGCAAGTTTTTATTTAAAAGGATTAGGTTAGAAACTTGGGATTTTCAGCGATGATAGAGCAATATATGTAGATGTGACAAACGCATTCTCACCGGAATTGCTTTACGCCTGCGCTCACTATGGCCCCAGGAAACAGGCATACCGAGAATGTCAACATTTATAACACTTTTTCTACAATATATCTTAACCTGAAAATATTTTGTTAAAACATATAGAGAGTAGTTCAGAATTATAAGAACTTTCGAATGATATCTGGAAAATGGGGCTGATCCCTAAAATTTGGGGTCTAAAAAGGCCGGAAGTTTTTCCTCAATATGTCAAAGAGTATTGAGAATTTGTAATACATCAAAGAAGCGAAGTTGTTCAAATTACAAGTAGGAGTTAGTGCGATTGCCAAAAGCACGTCCAATGGCGTCACTTTCGGCCAAACAGGAAGCAAGCCAAATATGCTTATTTTAATTGATATTGGCATTAAATTGAATATTACAAGTCAAAGAGGCCTTCCGACCTTTTTGTCACTTAAGACAGCTTCCGGTTAAACCGGAAGAAGCCAGAATTGACTTTTTTTTTCAGATATTGACATAAAATTTAATGATTTACATCGTTAATCGAAAATACAAAATGGGGACTCTGTACCACATCCTTGTAAACCGAATTATCTCTGGCACGGAGTAGGTCACAGGAACGAATTAGGGGGCAGATCAAGGAATCCATTTGGCGAGGATTTTGATGCTGCCGGAAGGGTAAATCTAAAAAAGGAATACTGTCAGCACTAAAGCATAACAAACTGTTGAAGAGAGATATAATGCTCTTATCATTTGAATATCATTTGATTGCTTTATTTAGATCTAAGATATATACAACCGTGAATGTATATGCTTGTTATGCTTCGTATGTTCAATATATTTTTTTTTTACTTTAGACTTGCTTTAAAATTTTGGTCCATAATGAAAATGATAACTTGTTCTTTCAGTTAATGTATATACGTATGTATTGTTGTTTATGAAATAATCTCATCTAAGGGGGGTGGGGGGGGGGTAACTAAGGAAGATTAAACTACATTTTCTCGATGTCATAAAAAGAGCCGGATCTCAGGTTAATTAGAATTTTTGTTGATGGTCTTGATTTCTTCTTTGCAAAATCCTTTTTGAAGAAGCTTCAGTCGGACAACTTTTCATTGTACCTGAATACAAAAAATGGGCTGGACGATAGAGTTGATCCTTTTATTGTCAGTCATTGTGCAAAATATAATAATAATAACTAGATGAGATCTCGTTGCGAGCAACGAGTAGGTCTTCCGTCCGATTTTGCGATGAGATGAGATGTGATGTTGATTAAGTTTTCGTTAAAAGATAATGATATAAAGATTTCCCTCCTTAGATTTCATTCTTTTGATTTATATAACATAATCTTGAAAATCTTTCGTTCAATATTGATTTTCAAAATATATCCCCTTTTCGAGATATGAAGTGTAAAAGATTTAACATTCTGGCCACTTATGGCCCCTAATTACGCAATAGAGAATCAAACTTTTACAACATATTGTTGCATATTGTTACGTTAAGCATTTTTGCTTCAATAGTTGATAAAAAATTCTTGATCATTGAAGATTTACATATTAGTCTTTTGGCCCCTCTGAGCAACTAATTTGAAGGATCAGCCTCTTTTTCTTGATATCAAATAAAAAGACTTGTGATTTTTAACATTTTTTGTTCAACAACTATTCAGAAGTTTCTTCTGGTTTTCGAGATATGAACAATAGAAATAATTAGGGGCCAACCCTTCAAGTCCTTAATGGGTCCGTTTTGCAAAAATTGAAAGGGTGGGTATTGTTCAGAACATTATTCTGAACATCTTTTGTTCAATATTGCTTATCAAAATATCTCCCCTTGTTGAGAAAGAAAGCGTCAAAGATTTAGCATTTTGGCACCTTTTGGTCCCTTATTACGCATCATATGATCTTAATTTTATAGTATGTAGTGGCAAATCATTAAGATGAACATTTTTGCTTCAGTAATTGATAACAAAATATTGATAGTTAAAGAGTTATAGATGAAAGACTTTTGGCCCCTCTGAGCCCCTAATTTGAGGGGTCAGTCCCTTTTTCTTGATATCAAATGAAAAGACTTGTGATTTTAAACATTTTTTGTTCAACAACTATTCAGAAGTTTCTTCTCGTTTGCGAGATATGTGGACTAGAAATATTTAGGGGCCAACCCTTCAAATCCTTTATGGGATCGTTTTGCAAAAATTGAAAGGGTGCATATTGTTTAGAACATTTTCCTGAACTTATTTTGTACAATATTTCTTACCAAAATATTTCCCCTTTCCGAGATATAAAGCATCAAAGACTTATCATTCTGGCCCCTTTTGGCCCCTTATTACGCAATATATGATCAAAATTTCATAATATATAGTTGCAAATTGTTAAGTTGAACATTATTGCTTCAGTACTTTATGGCAAAATATTAATCACTAAAGAGTTATAGATAAAAGACTTTTGACCCCTGTCAGCCCCTAATTTGAGGGGTCAGTCCCTTTTTCTTGATATCAAAAGAAAGGCCTTGTGATTATGAAGATTTTTTGTTCAACAACTATTCAGAAGTTTCTTTTCGTTTCCGAGATATGTAGAATAGAAATATTGAGGGGCCAGCCCTTCAAGTCCTTACTGGGATCGTTTTGCAAAAATTGAAAGGGTGCATTTTGTTAAGAACATTATTCTGAACAAATTTTGTTCAATATTGCTTATCAAAATATTTTCCCTTTCCAAGATATAAAGCATCAAAGATTTATCGTTCTGGCCCCTTATGGCCCCTTATTACGTAATATATGATTCCAATTTTATAAAAGGTAGTTTTAAATTGTTAAGATAAACATTTTTGCTTCAGTAATTTATAACAAAATATTGACCGTTAAAGAGTTATGGATAAAAGACTTTTGGCCCCTTTGAGCCCTCAATAGGAGAAAACAGCCCTTTTTTCTTGATATCAAATGAAAGCTCTTATCATTCTGCACAACTTTTGTTATATATGTTTTAACATTAATATTTACAGGTATAAAGATATAAAAGATAACGTGTCAAATTTTGCGAGATGCTTTTGAGCCTATTTTTCGAGCCCAGGCGAGCTTCGGCGCCTTTTGCGCCGGGAAGATATAGACACAAAAAAGCACATCTACAATCCTTCTTCTATCTTCACTGAAAATCTCAACTCAATATCTTGAGTCGTTTAGGAGTGATTGCCAGGAGAAGCCGACCCTCTGAAAATCAAAAAATCGTCCATATCTCACGACCGGAAGTGACATCATCGACGACGAAAATTTCCGACAAGGTTCAGATGAATATCTATCAGATCTGAAAGTTTGGTTAAAATCGACCCAGACATTTCCGAGAACTCGCGTGCACAAAATCGGTAAGAAAAATAATAATAATAATAGGGAAAAAGAAACCGAACGAAAACAATAAGGTCTTCCGTTCGAGACGGAAGACCTTAACTAGATGAGGTCTCGTTGCGAGCAACGAGTAGGTCTTCCGTCCGATTTTTGATAAGATGAGATATGATTTTGACTAAGATAATCGTTAGAAGATAATGATATTAAGACTTCCCTCATTAGATTTCATTCTTTTGATTTATATAACATTATCTTGAACATATGTTTGATATATTGCTTATCAAAATGTTTACCCTTTTCGAGATATAAAGCATGAAAGGTTCAGCATTCAGGACCCTTATGGCTCCTTATTACGTAACAGATGATCAAAGTTTTACAATATTTTGATGCATATTGTTACTAAAGTATTTCTGCTTCAGTAATTTATAACAAAATATTGATCGTTCAAGAGTTACAGTTTAGAATCGTTTAGCCCCTCTGACCCCTAATTTAAAGGTTCAGTCCTTTTTTCTTGATAGCAAATGAAAGGTCTTGTAATTTTAAAAACTTTTTGTTCAACAACCATTCAGAAGTTTCTTTTCGTTTTCGAAATATTCTAAGTAAAAATATTCAGAGGCTGGCCCTTCAAGTCCTTAATGGGGCCGTTTTGCAAAAAAATTGAAAGGGTGCATATTGTTTAGAACATTATTCTAAACATCTTTTATTCAATATTGCTTATTAGAATATTTTCCCTTTTTGAGATATAAACCTTCAAAGATTTAGCATTCTGGCCCCTTTTGGTCCCTTATTACGTAACATATGATCAAAATTTTAAAACATATAGCTGCAAATCGTTAAGATGAACTTTTTTGCTTTAGTAATTCATAACAAAATATTGATCGTTCAACAGTAATACATGAAAGACTTTTGACCCCTCTGTGCCCCTATTTTGAGGGGGCAGCCCCTTTTACTTGATATCAAATGAAAGATCTTGTGATTTTGAAGACTTTTTGTTCAACAACTATTCAGAAATTCATTTTCGTTTTCGAGATATGCTGAAGTGAAATATTTAGGGGCCAGCCCTTCAGGTCCTTGATGGGGCTGTTTTGCAAAAATTGAAAGAATGCATATTGTTTAGAACATTATTCTGAACATCTTTTGTTCAATATTGCTTATTAAAATATCCCCCCCCCTTTTTGAGATATTAAGCTTCAAAGAATTAGCATTCTGGCTCCTTATAGCCCCTTATTACGTAGCATATGATATAAATTTTAAAACATATAGTTGCAAAATTTTAAGATAAACATTTTTGCTTCAGTAATTTATAACAAAATATTGATCGTTCAGGAGTTATACATGAAAGACTTTCGGCCTTTTGAGCCCCTAATTTGAGGGGACAGCGCCTTTTACTTGATAACAAGGTCATGTAATTTTAGACATCTTTTGTTATATGTATGTTAGCAAAATAGTGAAAGGTATAAATATATGAAAGAAAACATGTCAAATTTTGCGAGATGCTTATGAGCCTATTTTTCGAGCCCTGGCGAGCTTCGGCGCCATTTAAGCTGGAAATATATAGACGCAAAAAAGCACATCTACAGTCCTTCCTCTACCGTCAGTGAGAATCTCAACTCAATATCTTGAGTCGTTTAGAAGTGATTACCAGGACAAGCCGACCCTCTGAAAATCAGAAAATCGTCCATATCTCACCCGAAAGTGACGTCATCGACGAAGAAAATTTCCGACAAGTTTCAGATGAATATCCATCAGATCTGAAAGTTTGGTGAAAATTGACTGAGCCATTTCCAGGAAATCGCGTGCACAAAATCGGTAAGAAAAATAACTAGATGCGATCTCGTTGCGAGCAACGAGTGGATCTTCCGTCCGATTTTTGATAAGATGAGATACGAATTTAACTGAGATTTTCGTTCATAAATATATAAATAGTCAAAACGTACAATTTGCTTCACTTATGTTTAACAAAACTTTGATCATTAAAGAGAAATAAATAAAAGGTTTTTGTCCCCTCTTATGGCACCTATAAACCTAATATCTGATGAAGATTTTAAAATATATATAGTAGCAGATCGTGAAGATGAACATTACTGTTAAAGAGATACAGATAAAAGACTTTTGGCTCCTCTGAGCCCCTAGAACATCATTCTGAAGAACTTTTGGTCAATATTGCTTTTCAAAATATTTCCCCTTTTCGAGATATAAATTGTCAAATATTAAGCATTCTGGCCGCTTATGGCCCCTAATTACGTAATATTTGATGAAAATTTAAAATATATGGTTGCAGATTGTGAAGATGAACATTTTTGCTTCAATAATTAATATCAAAATATTTAACGTTAAAAAGTTATAGGTGAAAGACTTTTGGCCCCTCTGAGCCCCTTATTTGAAGGGTCAGCCCCTTTCTCTTGATAACACATGAAAGGTCTTGTAATTCTGAAGACATTTTGTTCAACAACTGTTCAGAAGGTTCGATTCGCTTTTGAGATATGTAGACTTGAAATATCTAGGGGCCGTCCCTTTAAGTCCTTATAGGGGTTGTTTAGGAAAAATTGAAAGGATGCAGATTGTTGAGACCATTATTCTGAACAACTTTTGTTCAATATTGCTTATCAAAATGTTTCCCCTTTTGGAAATATTAAGCGTCAAAGATTTAGCATTCTGGCCCCTTATGGCCCCTAATTACGTAATATTTGAAGGAAACTTTAAGATATATAGTTGCAGATTGTGAAGATGAATATTTTTGCTTCAATAATTAATATCAAAATATTTAATGTTAAAGAGTTATAGATGAAAGACTGTTGGCCCCTCTGAGCCCCTAATTTGAGGGGTCAGCCACTTTCTCTTGATATCACATGAAAGGTCTTGCAATTCTGAAGACTTTTTGTTCAACAACTATTCAGAAGGTTCGTTTCATTTTCGAGATATGTAGACTTGCAATATTTAAGGGCCGTCCCTTTAAGTCCTTATAGGGGCTGTTTAGGAAAAATTAAAAGGATGCACATTGTTGAGAACATCATTCTGAACAACTTTTGTTCAATATTGCTTTTCATATTTTTCCCCTTTTCAAGATATCAATCGTCAAAGATTAAGCATTCTAGCCCGTTGTGGCCCCTATTTATGTGACATATGACGTAAAAATCATAATATATACTTGTAGTTTGTTAAGATAAATATTTTTGTTTTAGTAATGTATACAAAAATATTGGTTGGTTAAGAGTTATCGATTAAAGGCTTTTGGCCCTTATCAGCCCCTAATGTGATGAGTCAGCGCTTTTTTCTTGATATCATGTTACAGATCTTTTTATTCTGCACAAATATTGTTCAATATGTTTTAACAAAAAATTATACTTTAAAAGATATGATATAAAATGTCTCAGAAATTCAATCATGATTCGTGTCCTAAATTTCGACCCCTACCGAGCTTCCATACTAGGCACTTCCGGAAAATATCTAAACCCAGGTGCATAATGGCAACATGTCCTCTATCATCACTGAGAATTTCAGCGCTCTAGCTTAAGCCGTTTTTGAGTTGCATCACAAACAAGGAGGTCCTCTGAATTTTAATAAAAGGGCGATAACTTCCGACCGGAAGTGATTTTTCAAATTTTGAAATGCCTGCCGGTACAAACTTCAGATGATAAGACATAAACTCTGAAAATGTGAAGTTAATCGATCAATTCATCTCCGAGAAATCTTCTGCACAAAATCGGTAATGCAATTTAAAATGGGCAGTGAAAAATGATATTAAACTGTAAGAATTTTAACCGAATGTACCGTAAACTTGTTCGGGGATAGAGTACATGTAATACAATGGTGCTTTGAACTAAAATGTAGACCTGCTTTCTTTCTTTTCACAAAAATATATACAGTTTTCAATAATGTGGGAAACTAGGAAATTGTTGTTAATAAAGTCTATTTAATCCATGAGACAGAAATAAATGTTCGTCTTCGTTTTGATTAACCTTATTACTTTAATGGTTTCACACAAAAAATGGTCTTTAAAATATAAATGTAATAGAGAGAGAGAGAGAGAGAGAGAGAGAGAGAGAGAGAGAGGGAGGGAGAAGTAATAATTTACAATCATTTGACCTATTTATATTCATTGGAAACTTTAAATTTAAGGTGTATTTTGAAATCCCGTCTATTAATGTTTGCTAAGCGGTCAATAAAAGGAACGATTCTCTACTATTAAACCCTTAGATGTTTACAGTTGATCGCTTCTCTGCAAGTACTAACTGAACAATGACCCTTTTCCTTTAACTATTTTTTTTTAAATTATTATTATTCTAATATATGCATAACAGGTTTCATAAAGGAATGATTTTTTTTCCTTTTCCATTTCTCATGTCACGTCCAATATCTCTTCACTTTTTGACACAAAACCTTTGGAATGTTAAACTTTGCTCTGTTTGTGTGAATGTGTGTGTTTTATTACCGTTTTATTTTGGGGTTTTTCTATATTTTTTTCATTTTGTTTTTGTTTTATTTATCTATTCACTTATTTTTTTTTATAAGTCTTATTCCACAAATACTCATAAAAATATTGTTATCTTTTGATGCAATCCAAGATCATTCTGCATTTTATACCCATTGTATGGCAGTTTTCTTTTTAAAAAACCTATGAAATAAATGAATGTATCCAAGGTTTTGAAAAGAATAAAAATCTGTCGAAAAATAATTTCTTTGAATCAATCGCATTTACAGATCTGGCTTTAACTTAAATTACTCATGCTTTAATTTCTTACAAAAGAAAAAAAATCTACATTGCAGAGAGTTTGATTGTTATTTGAATTAAAAGGGTGAGGTTGGTAATCTAAAAACTTAAAGAGAGAGAGAGAGAGAGAGAGAGAGAGAGAGGAACTGATAGTGATTTGTATATACGTTATTATGAAAAATGAGGCCCTTGCTGATTTAGCATGCATTTTATTGACAACGGTATACGTGCATCTTACAAACATGTTCTCCTTTCAGATATTTCTATTAAATCCTGTTAAAGAGATTCAGTTCCATACTACTATTCAATATTTCATTTAGAAATTACTATGTAAAAGCAGATTAATTTTTTTTCCCAATAGACTTGGACGCAGGGGTTGTGTCGGAAGGACTCGGACGGCGACGGTAAAACAAATGGAGAAGAACTTGGCGACCCGAACTGCGTATGGCGAGAAAACGCTATTCCGGATAAAAACGCATTTTCCCATCCTGGTACATTCATTTTCATTGTAATTGCTTGGATATTACCTGTACTTTAGATAATTGCCTTTTAGATTTATATTTTCCCTTATAAGAATAATGATATAATGTATAGCCTTCCGTAGCTCTCCGGAAAAAAGAAGACCAAAGACCTACAAATACCATAAAGAAACTGTATGTTTATAGCGCACAAAAGTTGCGCTCGGTTCTGGATTTATTTCTCCACATTTTTACCTCACGTGGCAGTGACTTTTTTTCTTGTCAATTAAATCGTTTAAGAGGTCTCTGGTCGAGCTTCTTTATTGTAAACCACTCATTTATTCCTCTAAAAATTACCTCGATACAAAATAAGACTTTGAATGGGATACAAAAGCTTGCGGTTGGGGATAAATTAAGGATAAAACCAGAGACCTCGGAATTGAATACTGGAAAGTTGAATTCGTATGATGTCATTTTAAAGTAGGTTAATGATTGATATGTTAACAAAATAAGAGCTTGAAGCGGGGGTGCCTGAAAATGAGTTAGGTACTTTGTGGTAAAAATTAGTAGGGGATGCCCCGTATACGAAACAAGTGTCTGTGGTTCATAGGATGAATTGTAGCTTTAAAATGCGGTGGTTGAGCCAGTATCTCTTGCTGTTCAGTTGTATGTATGTAGTTGTTTCTCTGCTCTTTGTGTGGTAGCGTAGGGCATTAGCACGGGCCTGGAAGCTGTTGCGGATCTGGCGAAATAGTGAAAAAAGGCTAAATTTTCCTGAAAATGTGCCATGTGCCATCATTTGGGCTCGATGTGTAAGTTTTACATGTTTTATTCCTAAAAGCTTCAAATGGCTCAAGGAACTAGACCATACTATTGTTAAATGCAGAGAGAATTTAAAATTTTCCAATGCACATTTTACAAGCAGCTCAATATGAAGGAAAAGGTCAGCCAAACGTTTTGATTGCCAACAAAAAAACCTCTCCTCAGCCATCTCAACTGCACAAAAGCTCAATTTGAAAAAAAAAAATTCTTAGACTTCTATTAACTATTCTTGTACATATGTAGTTGTCATCTGCACAAAGCGCATTGATCCTAATTGTCATGCCACCCAAAATGGCAGTATAAATAGACACAAGTTTTGATGTTTTCAATTTCAGGACCAGGAGGGCTGTTAACAACCGTTATAGGAAATGTTTTGATGTGGAAATAGTGATAGGATTTGTTAGGAAAACATGGTTAGTAATATTTTGAGATTTCAGTTTAAATATTCTTTTAAAATAAATCCACAAACAGCTCACATTTTGTTTTGGTTAAATTATACACTTCATTATACACTCAGCATGACAGCCGATACTCCTTGTTATACATGCTCCGTTTTATATTTTTCAAGCCGAATTACAATCCCAAAATAAATCTGCTTGATGGCATCCCTAGTCAGAAGGGTCCGAAAGTAATGAGGATAGGCCCTGGGCACCAAACCTGTATAAATGATGACAGACAGAGGCAAATATTCACATCTGGTATACTTTAATAGATAAACCATTAATTATTATTTATACTATTATCAATCAAGATGCTCAATCAAATAAGGATTATGATAAACATTATAAAATATATTAGCCTGCAAATTAAATATTAATGAGCCATCTGAAAATTTAAAAAATTATACTACGCAACGTGCAAGTATACGAAGTATCTTACCCGTATAAATGGACATTGACAGAGGCAGAATTCGCTTTGGCCACTGGAGAATTCTGCATCTTATCTTTTCATTCGTAATCCGCTTCGGAATTTCTTATCATGTCTGTTATATCTCAAAAAGTTAAAAAAAAAAAAAAAAAAAAAAAAAAAAAAACTTCCAAATTTTAAATTAAATTTAAACCAACATAATTCTTTTCTGCAACATCCTTCAATTTGTATTTGCACCTTCAAATCTGTGTTTAACTTTCTTCAAAATATTGACTTTTACTTCTTGTTAAAAAAATTCATAATATCTGAATGACTCTTTGTCAGTAGCATTCGATTGCTTGCCCCTCCCTCCTGACCACATTGATTTTTAAAATATTGAACAAGTTAAAAAGATATTATATGCAAGGAGTAACCCTCCTGAAACCTTGCAGGTAAAAAGATCAAACACTTGTTTTTCGGGTCTGTTCGGTGACATATTATAGAAGACTATGTTCATGGGTATTCAAGCGGAGCTGCTGAAGCGACTCCCACTACTCCCACCCCCCACCCACCTACCAACCCCTCCAACTTTGCAAAAAAGATATTTCAAAAAAGAGGTCTGTTAATTCTATATGATGGAATCTTTCCTATTACATATATTTTATTATATTTTGACAAACAGATGATGATGATGATGAAGATGATGATAATGATGATGATGATGATTATGGCGATGAAAGGAGGTCATGCAAAAAAAGGATTATTTTAGTTTTAAATATTTTACCTAGACCCTTTACAGTATCCTTTTCAAAACCCCTTTCCCCTTGTCTTGTTTTGCAGGCTTTGATAAACTTTTGCTTATTTGTTCATGTATATTTTTGTAAAATGGGGAGGTTTAATATTTCAAAGATTTAAAAAACATCCATATCACTAATTGTTATATGCATGTCTTTTTTCCTCTGAGACTTTTGCTCGAAATTTTAGTTTGCAAAGGTTTACAGATTCACAATGGTTAGAAATTTCGAAAGTAAACGCCTTTGCTGTTTCAGTTTTGGCCATTATTCACTCTTACTGAAAACATAAAATATGGGAAAAAAAAACCATGAAAGCCAATCTTATAGCATCATACATGTGCATCGTAAATAAGTGATTTGTATTATATTCTGAACTTAAATTAATGACATATTTAATTGCTTACTTAAGTGATAAATTGCCAAAAATTAAAATGTAGGTGTCTGCGAGCCACACAACAGCGACCTCTGTCGGCCAAAGAACACGTGGGTGCAGTGCGAGATGGAAACTTTCCTATGTGATGCAATCAACAGCCAGGTTGCTATAATGTTTTTTTTTTTTTTTTTGTTTTTTTTTTCTTTTTTTATTTCAAATTCTTTCGTTTATAAGTTGGATGGAATATGTATCAAGTACAATGAAAGAAAAACACAGTTGCATCCAAATTAGTTTTTGATTCATTGCAGAGGGATAATCTGAATTGGATCAGTACTTGTTAATTTCAATAGAGAGTATACGGATATTAAAAATGCCAAAAGAAATGAATTAAATCACATTCATGGCCTACCTTTTTCTGAAAAATTTCAGTAAAAATCCACACTACTTCATGTTTTGACTCTGATGTTTTTGCATGTTACACATTTTAATGTATGATTTACGATCTTTAATGTTTACATAACATTGTTAAAAAAAAAATCTCCATACATAGGTATATGCTCCTTTGTATAAGGTAACTATATTCAATAGTAAGAATGAAAATAACCCTTAACTTCCCTTTCTATTTATTTTTGAAGATGTTATGACCACCTTTAGATATCCTCAAACCCAGGTACCCAATCTAGAAACCAGCTACTTCTGCATGACCTTTGAATTTCCTAATGATGGCGACTATCATATGATTGCAACAACGCCATACATTGACAATGAATACGTCATGCATCATATTCTTTTGTATGGATGCGATGATTCAAGAAAGAAAATATGATAAATTATCATTTTCGTCAACAGTCTATAACAAACCTAATGAACGATTTTTTTTTTCCTCTCAGAAAGTAATTTAAAAAAAATGTACATATCTATACTCAAGAACTTCTAATATAGATATGGTTAGGTTATTATCAGATCTTTAATTTCTTACACGTCGGACACAGAAATATATCCGACACTATTAGGATAAAGGACAAGGTATGGTAACGGCCCAATCCGGCCCCTTATTTGATGTAAAGATCAGAACACAGTTAAAATTGTGATAGTTTGTAGTTAAGAACTTAAAACAATGCTTGTTTTAAAACCAGCAATTATTTTCATTCAAGCTTACACGGAGGCCACAAGAGGGTGCAGAAGTAGAACATTCTCCCAAATTTCCTCAGTTTTGGTGGAATTTCGTCAAATATGAGATACTTTTCACTTCGGAAAACATAGAGCACAAGCTTGCCTATCTGAGATTTTTATACATAAGATACATCTGATACTAGTGTATGAAATAAGTAAATTTGGTAGTTAGGCAAGCTTGTGCTCTATGTTTTCTGAAAAAAAAATATGCTGTAAAATCGATGAAAATTTGCATAAAAATGAGAAAATTCGGAAATTGACATATTTTCTGACCTTCCTGTGTCCTCTGTGTATCTTATGACTTAGAACCAATACTCATTTTATGGCAGGAGAGACAACAGGTTTTTATTGATAAACTGTTGCATTATTCTAAAAGACACCCCAAACTAGGGGCCAAAAAGGGGTCTTAGCCTATCTTGTCCTTTTGCCATTCAGTTAACTGAAATGTGACCGAAAGCTCACTTAAATGTGACTGAATGGTCAATCAGTTACCTTTTCAGACCTTTCAGTGAACATTCAATTGCGCCCCCTTATTAGCAGACCTTTTTATGTATTCATATGAAGCAGAATTTATTCAAAAACTTCTACATGAGAAGAAGAGACACTTGCTGTACATGTGGCCTTCAACTCGACATTTCGATATATCGAAGATGTATTATCAATTAACAATAGTTACTTTCATTCATATGTCGACTCGTTATATCCCAGTGAGCTTGAAATAAAAGATACCACAGTTTCTGACACATCTGTTTCATATTTAGATATTTTACTAGAAAAAGACGTTAATGGTAACCTAACAACAAAGCTTTATGATAAACGTGATGACCTCAACTTTTCAATCGTCAACTTCCCTTACTCACGTAGCAATATACCCTTATCACCTGCATATGGGGTTTATGTCTCTCAGTTGATTCGATACGCAAGAACATGCTCTACGTATGAACCATTTCTAAAACGAAGCAAGCTGTTCACAAACAAGTTGATGAAACAAGGATATCAACAGCCTCGTTTGAAGTCATCTTTTTGCAAGTTTTTCGGTCGATACAATGACCTTGTCAGCATATACAACTATAACACTATCACCCAATGTGTTTGGATTTAGAAGACTTTTGTTAATTTATAGTTTTATTATAAAGTCACAGCAAATGCAAAAACAATGGTACATAAAAAAGTTCAATGGCTGTAGGTCTCGGAGCCAAGATGGTGAAAGCTATTGATACTCAGTATACACATCTTTTGTAAGAGGGGAATCACTTTGGTCATAGCAATTAGTTAGTTAAGTGTCACTTCATTAACACTTATATAGTCCGCCCCTCACGAAAGTTCTGTCTCCACTCTCCTTATAGGACACGACAATGTGCTTTGTTTATGTGAACATCGGAGAACTTGTACATTCTTTGGTAAATTAGATCGGTACATCTTTCCCCAAAGTCTGATTGGAAAGTGTCAATGTTTGTGAACAACACATCGTAAAAACAAATTCTCCGTTAAATGAAGAAGTTCTCCTTATAACCAATCTCCCAGAGTTTGTAAACAAGTTCATAATTAAGGGTAAATGTCCGTTGCTTTAGACACTGATAGTATCAATTATAGTTCATAACACAATATTAAAATACACTGTGTAAATAAGTACACCGTACAAAATTAATATATCAATTAAAAATATAATTTACTCGCTCATTGTGTTACACAACCTATCATTGAGTCAAATGCTCACTGGCATTTTTCATACTAATTGTTAGGCCATTATTTATACACTGGACTGTCTACGGATTTTTCCGGCTTTTCCCCCGATCATGACAAGGAGCACACGGCGGGTGTGACCGGTTAGCAGGGGATGCCCACTCCTCCATGGCACCTGATCCAACCTCTGATGTTTTTGGAAATCCGTGTTTGCTCTGCTCCAAATTTTTATCGTTTCATTGGACTTTCGAGATTGAATACTGTTTCGTAATCTTCATATTTCATCAGTAAACTATTGTATGGCTGCAAATCTCCATGTTACATGTATTCCATCAAAAATTAGTTGAATGCCAAGGAATTGTATATTCTGTACAAATTAAACTGTTGGTGTGCAACTTCATCATATTTTTTTTCTGTGATGTGTAGGGGGGGGGGGGCATATATTATTGTTGCCATCAATATGAAATAATCGAGTGTGTGTATGTATAGTATAGTATGTATAATAAGATATATTGGCAATGTCCAGGAGGTTTGCACCCCCCCCCCCTACACATCACAGAAAAAAATATGATGAAGTTGCACACCAACAGTTTAATTTGTACAGAATATACAATTCCTTGGCATTCAACTAATTTTTGAATACATGGAATACATGTAACATGGAGATTTGCAGCCATACAATAGTTTACTGATGAAATATTTGATTACCCAGTGCCGCTTAACAACTCTGTCAAATACTTTTATTTATTATTATATCTCTTCTGAAAAGCGTTAGATTGCAGGTATGTTTGTACAACTATTGTATTTTTGCAAGATATTTATTCTATTAAGCTTTCTACACATGCGTTTTCGAATTCATGTCAAGTATTTATTTCTAACCACATCTGATACTTTATAATTTGATGTCCATAGGGTCAGGAGTAACTGTGGTTGACTAGAGTAATTGTAATTTGATTTAAAGCCTATGTTTTTACATAATTCCTGTCAGGTTGTTATTAGGTTGCTTTCAAAATCACAGGCACTCATGAGCATTTCTTTCAGGTGTGTTTTGAATATTGAAAGGCATGCAGATTTTGATTGTATTCCTGTGAAATTATTGTACTGTTTTCTTGACCAATAATAAAAGATTATAAAGATCTATCTGTGGTGATGTATGATGTGATTTACTAATGTAATGCAGTTTACTGTAATTTATATGGTTAAGTATAATTCAATGACATTTCAGTCTTTGTTATTTGGATTAGATTAAGCATACTGGTATGTTTTACCAGGTTTCAATATATATATAATAATATGAATGCCTTGAAGAATGGTAGTTTACTAATATTTATACTACTTGTAACATATTTGAAAATACAGATCGTTGAAACTGTTAAAATACTAATGACTATATATTTATAACAATGATCATTTACAGACCCTTCAAATTAGATGATTAAAAAAGTAAGGCGTGAATATACCAATTACTTCTAAGACTAGAAGCGAAAAAACTCTTTCAAATCATATCTGGTAGTATTTATTTACATTTTCTTCATTTGTTTGATGAAAAGGTGAAGATAACGAACAATGATCGTTATAAAAAATATACGAACAATATAAATCTGTGAACAGGGGATAAAACATGGATCCCAGAAATTCCAAAGGTGGGATCAGGTGCCTAGTGAGATAATACACGATAATTTACGAGCGTCATCAATATAAACAGTTCGCATATACAGGGTGCACAGCCCTGTCCGACGGCGCTAGATTTATAACAGCGTCGTGAACAGGGATATCCTCAATTTCATCAAATAAAAGAGGTTTTCCACTTCTTGTATTGTCTCCGACATTTTACACACCGTTGAAAAATCGTATACACCAATTACAAATCAATGAATTAAATAGATTCCAATAATTTCAAGTTGTTTGAATAATATTCTGTGTCTAATGTCGTTTCACCCATATTAAACCATAATTGTATGATTGGACGCTGTTCCGTTCGGTCGCTTTTTCTGTCAATTTTTGAAACGTACTTCTTGAAGTTTTTGCTTAATATTCTCACTGTCTATTTAGTAAGCGATACTAAAGATATCGGAAAATGCCGATAGCCGCTTTATTTGCGACACATTTACTTAGATTAAGCTTTAACTCGTTTTATACAGAAAATAATCATTTTAATCAGAACACTTTTTTAAAAAGTTTATGGCATTTTAACCCTGGTCCGTGCGCACTATCGGCGACCTTTAATGACCGCGATTTTTACAAAAATATTAAGTTCAAACAAAAAAAAACAAAAAAAAACGAAAACTATTCTGACTTGGATTTTCATAACTAATATTTTGGTATACAATAAGTATATCTTGAACCATTCATTTTGACAAAAACGCCATTGTCCACGAACTTTTTGGACAACCCTCGTAATTTAGATTTAAAAAAATTGATATTATTTCATCGACTTTGAGAAATGAAAAAAAAAATAGAAATGGATATTTCTGGAACTAAATACATAAGTACATATAAGACTTATTTATTTTAGATTACAAATAATTATTTACGTAATTCTCCGACTTTAGAAAACTGATTTTTTTTTCGTTCTATCAAATGTACATGTAGGTGGACCGTGAGTTTTGATTGAATTGGATTTCATAATATGCAGAAAGGGATAAGTTTGAAAAAGGCATGAAAATGAATTAAATTGTAAGTTATATCCATGTTTCCATTTGAGAATCTCTAAAATCAACATTTAGTTTACAAATCATTTATTTGCAGAAATTATAGGAATAATTAAAAGTAAGCTTCAGAGATAAACGCTGATAAACGAAACCCCGACAATCATGTCGTGATTATGTACATTCGCCGACTAAATATTTATGTAAGCATTGAGAATTGCTTATTTATTTATTTGTAAAAAAATGTCTGTTTTAGATCTAATGATTTTAAAGATATCTTGACCATAATTAGCAGTTAACATAATCAACATCCGAGAAAAAGATCCTGAAACATCTAAGTACGGTTTATCATAAAAAATCAATTTGACGAGAACACAATATTGTACGACTTACTATATTGCTTATTGCCAAGCAATAATTAGTTCGATCTGCTTTCAGTTATGTAAATCGCGCTTCATTTATTTTATTTGGATTAAAAAAAACAGACAACCAAAATGCTTGCAGAACAAATAACATTCCGATAAAAACTTACAAAGCGAAATTTACACGTTTCTTAGAGCACGATCACGCACGATTAAAACCGCAAACGATTGAGTCTGATACACGCACGATCTCGCACGTTACACGATTGGTTTGTCAACAATAACGTTGCAGCCACTGTACCATCTTTTGCATTCTAACAAGCTGCTGGGAAAACTTTCTTGAAAAGGTACATTCAAACATATTATAAAGAAGATAAATCAAAATCAGGCTTGCATCTATAATTTACTTACTAGAGTGTTTCAAGTAACGCATGTGTCGCCTGCTTTATAACAGCATTAAGATTAAAATTTATCTATGGGTGGTCAATTAGTTATTTGCCTAAAAAAATCCACTAAGATAGACTGCTATTTATCATACAAAATCTGATAATCATATAGAAATTTGATTCCCCAACCCTCAGAACTAAAATTAATAATGACATTCAAATAATTTCATATTTTAGTAATACGTGTTTAATAAAACTCCAAAAGAGATTAAGGTCTCGCTTTACTGCATATAATCAGCCTACACCGATTTTTGGATACACAGATCCCGATGTATTTTCATAGTATCTTAAATTTCCGTTTATATGGTACAATGTACATGTAACCGTATAGCATAATTTCAAAAAATAGTGTAATGAGCTCATAAACTTGAATAAAAATGCTAGTTATGAAATCCATGCCTCTCAGAATTCTAAAGACAAGTCAAATCACCCATCCAGAGTATTCTTGCAAAGTAGGCCATAGGTCAAGGTCAAGTGAATAGTAACGCTATTATTTTTCATAATATTTTATGGCAAACAGTGTGCATTCTTAATAGCATTAGACTAGCCTCTAAAATCAGTAACCATGGTATTTTACAAAAGCCGAAGTTCCAAGCAATATATATGTGTGCAAAACATCAAATCCATATCTGTTACAATTCTCAAGATGCAGGGTGTGACAAACGGACAGACAGACGGACAGACACATACGCCGGGTAAATCCCCAAGTTTCGCTCTACTCTGCAAGCGACACAAAAATCCTATAAAGACAATTCGAAGATCAGGATGAATTATGAAGTGCTCATACTATTGTATTTAAGTACATGTACTTATTGAATGGTACTTAAATTTTGGTTGATGTTTCAATGCGCGTAAGAAGAAGATATTTCTGATATTGGTTTAGATACTCAGAAAACAGTTTCTAATATGCATATGAAATATTGTAAGATAATGTGCAAACGTGGAGTAGAATATATAGGTTTGTAATTATTTGTTAGATGCATAAGACATGATATTTAACGTTTAAACTGGCAAAAAAACTTCACAAACAATCAAGCAACAATGCTTATTTTCATTTACCCTATGGAAAATTGGTGCAAAGCATAATAAAATGGACAGAATTAGACCCATTTGAATTTCTACTTTTTAAAGATTTTTTTAAGGTGGGGGGGGGGGGGGGGCAACTAAATTAGAGATTAACGACACATTGATAAAAGCAACAAAAGCAATTTTTTTTTTTTTTTTTTTTTTTTTGAGTTTTCCATTTTAAAAAAAGGAAAGTTGAGTCTTCCGCTATTTCTATCTTATATTTTAAAGACAGAAAAATGGAGAAACTTTGACTCATCTTTGGTTCAGGAAGACTGCTTTAAGTTTGAATCCTTTTCTAATATTCCTTCAAATTAGCTATGATACGATAATCTCCGTCTGTTACATTCACAGTTGAAGCTTCGAAAGTAGAGGGAAAATTCTATATACATATATCGAGCAAACACCCGAAATAATAAAATAATTAACGACATAATTTATTTTTTGGACGTTCCTTTTCCAACATCCTCTTGGCAAGTTTGTTTGCCATTTCTTTGTGATGCTTTATTTTGGGTTCCCCTTTGCTTCCTTTTTTTGTCGTTCTTCATTCTCCTGTCAAAAAAAATGGAAATGGAAATATCAATGGATCAAAACATGAGTGTGGTACACACGTAGGCGAAAACGCGAAATCTTCCTATTCAACTCACCCTTTTACATTCATCCACCCTATCACAAAATGTTTTGAAATTGCCGATGAAATCAATTATCTTGAAATTTTCCTTGTCTTCACAGAAATAGTCAACAAGCCTTTTTGTCAGATCGGTAATATTTTCTAAATCTTCATTCAAAGACTTTATATCTTTTTCAGCAGCCTATTACATATAATAAAATCATTATTGGTTATACAGAGAACGACCAACTTCTTGTTTTATGATTTAACAGCATCATACTTAATGATAGTTTACTTTCGAAAAGCCAAATTAATCATTACATCTTTTCAAAATACCTTAAAATTTGCCTCCCAAAATTTTAATTTGGTTTTTAGAAATTCTGATCTTAAAATGCTTGCCTGTGCCAATTTCTGTAGTTGGTTCTTTACAACAATAGGACACGTTTCAAGACCTTTATTGAGGTTGGTTACTCTGTTTGTCATCTGTTTAATCTCTGATTCTAGTGCATCCATTTTCACACTTGAAAATCAGATATCATTATTCAAAAAAAAAAAATTTAGTTGCCTTAGATGAATTTATGTGAAGTGTATTTTTTTTAATCTTAAAGTATGCATTTAAAAACACATGTATGTATTAATATTTACAGAATGGTATACTTGTATGCGTATATAACATTTGAATGTCATGTCATTTTTTTAAGCTATTTGAGATACTTATCTGGCAATAACTAAACGTACAAACCTTATATCCATAGTCAAAAAGGAGACAAGGAAAATTCACGATTTGAAAATATTGATAATTGTACTCCCATTAGGCCGTGTGACGTCATACATCTATGGAATTTTTAATCAGTGAGACTTCTGAACCAGAGTAGGTGGTTACAGTATGAATATTATTTTTAGTAAAAATTGAGATAGTTTAATGGGGATTATCATTTTTTAGGATCTTATTTCTATGGTCGATACAATGACCTTGTCAGCAAATACAATTTATCAATGAGTCAAATGCTGACTGATTTTTTTCATACAAATTATTAGACCATTATTTACACACTGAATTGTCGGCGGATTTTTCGGTTATTTCCCGATCATGACAAGGAGCACACGGCGAATGTGACCGGTCGGCAAGGGATGCTCACTCCTCCATGGCTCCTGATCCCACCTCTGATGTTTGGAGGTCCGTGTTTGCTCTACTCCTATTTTGTATTGTTTGATGGACTTTTGAGCCTGAATACTGTTCGTTATTTTCATTTATTTCATTGCCACCAACACTCGAAAATCAAAATCATCAATGAATGTGTCTTACCTTGAGTCTATATTCGGGAATCGGGACATGTCCACAAAAGAAAGACATTTCTTGATTTCTTTTTCAGCTTCCTCGACAAGATAATGAAGTAGATTAATCTCTGAATTGATGCTTTTAGTGTCCTTCAGTTTGTTTAAGGAATCAATCGTGAAACCCGTAGCGTTTTCTGCGTATCCACCCTAATGATGAGCACATGGTAACGTTCAACACTGATATTGAAACAGTAAAATACTTTCTTGATTGTTAATACCAAAATTAACAGTAACAGTTGTTACGGTAAAAAATCATAACTTGCGATGTATTTTTTCTGTAATAGCTGGAACCTTTAAACCCGTACTAACAATCACAGGTAGGTGTTTTATTGATCACATTTAACTCTGTATAGATAATCAACGAAAGAGATTCAAGTACATTTGATATTGTATTACTGATATGTACGTCATATGATACCCCAAAAATGCGATAGTAAATTATTTTTAACTTAAGTTTTCCAATGTATCAAAGATTTTAATATAGTCAATCAGTTTTTACTAAAGTAAATTAAAGTATGTTTCGTGTGCTGTTCAAATTATTATTTTTCATATTCACAAAAGCTTACATTCGATTTTTTAATATAAAATGGAAATATTAATTGAACCTCAAAAAAGTTCTAGAATAAAGTTCCATAGTAAACCAAAGTGTCAAAAGAATTACTATAGTAAATTTTTGCATTGATGGAAAAGCACACGGCATAATATTTCATACATGTTTCCTGAAAACTTCGTTTACTGATTGTTTAACGACCGTGGTCAACATCAGAAATAAAGGACAAAATAATTCATGATCATCGATCTGGACTTACAAATACATTAAACTAAAATTGGACTCTCACATTTAAAAAAAAAAAATAATTCAATGATGTTGCATAATCACAAAACGATAACGCGTATATACACATTTGCTTGAGAAATTTAAGGGGTGGGGGGGGGGGGGGGGTAAAGGTTCTCAAATTTTCTTTATTATATCATGACTTATATTTTTGCTATAACATTTCACACGGAAATATAGTAAAACACTTATTTTATCTGAAAATTGACACATTCTTGCGCTTTCCCAAAGTAATTTTTATCTATAATACAAAAAGAAAATTGAAATTTTGATGTGTATTAATGAAAAATATTAAAACTATAATCCAGCATGTCTTCCGAAAGAAAAAGTTACAGATATATTGATTTTGTATATAACATAAATTCCACAACTTTCTGTTGTTTGACAGGATTCTTAACTATAATTCAAATAATTTAACTTTCAGCATTGTATCATTGTTTTTGAAAAAAAAGAAGCATCATTTGGAATTCTGTTTCCTGGGTTCAGAAATTTGTATTAAAAAACAAGAAGCTGACAATTTGTGTATGTCACCTTAATGATCACAGACTGGGCTGTATAAGGTACATATATATGTATTTTACTAAAATTGTATTACATATCTCACTCAAATGAAACCTTTTTAAATCAATTATATGTTTCTCTAATTTTGAACAGTCATAAGGAAAGCCTCATAAATTATTTAAGTAACCCTTAAATTCTCATTCCAAAGATAGAGACAAAACCATCATTACCGCATTCATGAAATTCCCAACATGTAGAACATATCGTAAGAAAACTTCAAGGTGTTTGTTCTCCAATATCTGCTCGCAAACACTCACAATAGCATTGATTTTTGGACGAATATCTTTTACTGTTACACGCATATCCTCTTCTAGTAGAAGTCCCTCAATGCGGATTCTAAAGCAAGGTAACTGGATAAGTTTAAGGTAAAACTTCTCTGCATCTCCTAAGTTCTCCTTGTCTCCATTAAAATTTTGAATCCTTTCAATCTGATAGGAGATATATATATATATATATATATATATATATATATATATATATATATATATATATATATATATATATATATATATATATATATATATATATATATATATGTATATATATATATATATATATATATATATTAGGGATGTCAAATCGGACAATATTTGATAATCGGTTACTCGGACGATTTTCCGATCGAGTACCCGGGTACTCAGTAAAAATGTAGATGCAAGTGTGTTAATTTTCTTGAGCCTAGTTAAGCTCTGTTACATCCCAGTCCTGTTTTTTATCAGGTTTAAAATGCATGTATATATCCATCGAGTCCAACAAAAATGATTTTTGTACTAGACTTATTTATCAAATAATCACAAAACACCAATAATTACAAATAGTTTACAGATCTTGTTTAGGAAGCGCAATAGGAGGACGATCTGTTGGGCAGCTTTGTGATTAGATTAATGGAAGAGAGGGAGTGGACGTTGTTGGGATCACCCGTCGTAAATTATTTTATATGTCGCTAAATTTACTGTCCCCTGCTGACTTTGAACATATTTTTTAATCCTCAGTTATTTCTAAATATTTCTTCACTTTTGAAGTGGGTAGAGGCATTACTATGCATGTCCGACTTGCTACCGTATACTAACTAAATAATTTCAATATTATTTAAAGATAATAGACCATACTTAAACGATACTCAGTGAAAACAAATCATTGAAGCCATTCAAAAATCAAGGACCACAATAGGTGCAAACAGTTGTGTACCAGGTGATTGGTCACTAATTACTATATAAACAACCACAGGCGATAACCGGTGTTTTACAGGTGTAGGGGACTGCACGCTATTTGCTGTATGCATAATGAAGCTATTTTTGATGACTTTTTGATAAATATATGTACTTTGAAATGAGAAAAATATACATCCGAGTAACCGAGTACCAGTTTTAGTATTCGATACTCGGACGTTCGATCGAGTACCCGGTTAACCGGGTACTCGTTGACATCCCTAATATATATATATATATATATATATATATATATATATATATATATATATATATATATATATATATATATATATATAAATCTATCTGTACCAATAGCGGCAAACGAAATCGTCTGTGTGTGCCAATAGAGGCAAACGGATCATAGGTGCAAAATTTCGTTTGCCGCTAATGGTCTGCTTGATTTTTAAATCTCAACTAACTCTTTATTCTAACGCGTAGCAACCTGATATTTATACCAAAAGAAAGAACAATCTTTTGCCGTTTCATTGAGTACCATTAAAATATTATAATTTAATAATAACATATTATTTGAACGATGTTTATGAGGGTACCCATTTCCGTCGTATATATCGATGTCGTCTGCATGTGCCAATAGAGGCAAACTGCTGTTTTTCGTCGTTTTCTTTCTTAAATTTGATATATATGAAAGAGATCTTCTCAGTGTTTATGTAAAAACGCAATATCTCACAGCAATAAAATTATCAGCACTATATATATCTAGAAATCAAAAGAAATCGTTGCTTTTATAAATCCTGGTGCTCAATTTTCTTCGTCCCTTGTATATATGAGATGTACGCATGCCCGACCTAGATCAGAGGAAAAGTAATGGCGATTGGAAATATACTTAGTACTGCTTCGTTTCTTATAATCTCCAGGTACTAAGAAAGACATTGGTATTTTGTGTACAATTATGTGTACAAATATTTCATAAGCATTATCGTGGGAGTTTTCCCTGGGTTGGAAATATTCACTCTTTCTGGAACACAAGGAAATTCATACATGTACTTTTGCCTACTGGACGAATCTTCAGTTTGTTTTCTTTCAAATTAGAAAAATGGAGAGGAATTTATTGATATTCAATTTGTGAACAACAAAGTGATTGTTTGCCCGATCTCCGTTTATTTTCATAGTGCTCGCCATTAACAAAAACAGGTTTGCAAAATGTGGAGAATGGAAAGTTATCTCAGGCAAGCAAGTTGTATTTAGGTAATATCAAAAGATATCTGTCAATTGATTTTGTATATTTGAATTTTATACTTAAGTTAAGCAAAATGCGATGTTACATCTTCAGCAAATACGATGGGTTGTCATTTAAACCTAGAGAAATAAAAAGCAACTAACAAACAAAACAAATCAAAACAAAAAAAAAAATTTTGGGTGATCAGAGTATTGAAATTAAGATAAATTCCTTCAGTTAATTTTGTCCGAGAAAACACCGAAATAAATCTGTCATGTTCAACAGATGTTCCAATGCAAATTTATGTATAAATTTACTGAGGTAATGGCAATGACTAGAATACTTTATTTATAAAGTTGGAGTACATTTAATTCAACTTTTTTAAAAATCTAACATAGTTATATGTAGTGAATTGTCTTAAAAATCATACATTAAAATAAATGGTTGAGTAAATGTAGAAATATGACGTTTATTGTCTATAAAAATACTTATTTAATTTTTTATTTTTTAAATAAATAAATAAATATAATTGTAATAATGTTATTGTGAATAAGAACTGTATTTTTTAAAGAATATACTGAATAAAAATAAATAAGATGAGATTAAGGGATTTATTCATGAGCAGGGTAATTTCTTACAAAAGTCCAGATAGCTTAATTGGTAAAGCAACCATTAATCACTAATGGAACATCCAGGTTCAAGTCCTGGTCTGGATCTAGATTTAGGGAAAATATCACCTGCTCTATCTATATACATTAAGTTCTGGGTATATAAAATTATTGCAGCAAAAAAAAAAAAAAAAAAAAAAGATCTCACTTCTAAGAAATTTCTACAAAATTTTTGTTGACTACAACAAAATAATTAATCGTACATATCATCATATTATAGTGCATTTCTTTCAGTTCAAAAATAATTTCCTGTCTAATTTTCATTCTCTATTTATTTATTTATTTATTTATTCATTTATTATTATTATTATTATTGTTGTTGAAAATACAGAGATTAATATGATTTGTCAATTATATTTTTTTAACTATTAATTTCTGAAATTATAAAGCAAATTCAACTTGTAAAAGATACTTAATACATGTATGCTAACGGCGATAAGATTTTTTTTTTATATTTCTAGTCCATACATTGTAATGAAATGTTACATCTACAGACAATCATGCTGACCATCTTGCAGAAGAATCAATCTCTGTTCAATAATTTTATGTTGTCAGTTATAACAAATAATTATATAGGCACATTGACAAGTGTATCAAATTGAAATTTAATAAAGATCAAAGAAATTGATGCATTCCATCAAGTTAGAAAATTTTCCAGTTTTTCAACTTTGACCTACAAACGGTATTAGCTGATTACCTCTCTTTGACTGAACAAGTTGCTAGTGTTTTGTTTACATTGCATTCCAGAGCACGAACCTAATGACCTCTTCCAAGTTACTTCCTCTTTGACTGCGTACAAATCATGTACATGGAAGAAATACTGGCTATGCTTTTTTTTCAATCGTTCGGTTAATAAATCGAGAACATTGGGGTTTCTAATAGCCTGCTTGTAAGGAGATACGATTTCTACATTACATACATAGTTTATTATTTCGTACGCAGCCTTAAGAATATTATAATACCTACTTATAAATGCAAGAACAGGTGCTCCCCTACATGTGATTATTACAATGATACAGTGTATTATCTTTCATAATAATTGATGAACTTTACTTGGCACTGTCCATTAAGTTAGACGAAAGGAAACTAGTTTTTGAATTAACAACTGTAATTGTAGGAGTCATCAAGTCACTGATTTATATCGATGAGTATGAACAATAACTTTGTTCAGTCTTATTTATAAGATGTATTAAATGCATATAAAAACTGATGGAAAAATATTTTAATTTCGTTGAATACGGGTAATCTTCAATGTAAACAACAAAAACAAATCACAACAACAACAAATGTGAAATGAGGAACAAGTGAGGGATAAAAGATATTTTGTAAACAAAAGCAGACATGTAAAGATCCTCTAACTCCAGATAAAATAATGTCAGAAACTTTGTCAAGCAGAAGTCCAATTTTAGGATGAGACATTATTGCAAAGTAGAGAAGAAATGTTAAACAGAAAAGGATATTTAGTTTTCAATATAGTGTGTAAAATTTGGAAATAAAATTCATGGGATTGGCTAAAATTGAAGATATATCAGTCACAAATGTATTATTGCATGTTTGTGAGCATTTGGATTATGCTAGAGTTGAAATTTATTAAAGTAAATCCCAGAATAATTTTGATGATGTACAGTGATTATTGAATGTTTAGTGTCATCTTCATCACTTTGCCAATGCCAAGTAAGGGTGCATCAAAGATTTCATGAAATCCTGATGAAATTCTAAAGAAACCTGAAAATGTTCAATCAAATTGGACTTAGTTTTTTTCACCCAAATTCCCTTGTGCACATGAGCACAAGCTAATTGGTTTGAAACAGGGAATAAGTGATTGTATTTTCTATATACATTGATTGAGTGATGCAAAACTTACAAATCCAATTGCCTGAAAATGATTTATTTTGTGCATGAAGACCAATTAGGGAATTTTTAGATGTAAATTTGTGACAGAATATGAGAAATTGATGATCCACTCTTATTATTAGGGAAAAATCAGGGACTTTATAACTTTAAAATCATCATATTCATTTCATAGGCATAAGATTTTCATGCATTTTGGGAATGATTTGAAATCCACTAGGTGTGCAGGCTTTAAGAAGGGAAATGGCAGCTATTTACTTGTTATCGCAATGTGACATATGATGTTGGATGATATATTTTGATGATGTACAGTGGTTATTGAATGTTTAGTGTCATCTTCATCACTTTGCCAATGCCAAGTAAGGGTGCATCAAAGATTTCATGAAATCCCTCTGAAATTCTAAAGAAACCTGAAAATGTTCAATCAAATTGGACTTAGTTTTTTTCACCCAAATTCCCTTGTGCACATGAGCACAAGCTAATTGGTTTGAAACAGGGAATAAGTGATTGTATTTTCTATATACATTGATTGAGTGATGCAAAACTTACAAATCCAATTGCCTGAAAATGATTTATTTTGTGCATGAAGACCAATTAGGGAATTTTTAGATGTAAATTTGTGACAGAATATGAGAAATTGATAATCCACTCTTATTATTAGGGAAAAATCAGGGACTTTATAACTTTAAAATCATCATATTCATTTCATAGGCATAACATTTTAATGCATTTTGGGAATGATTTGAAATCCACTAGGTGTGCAGGCTTTAAGAAGGGAAATGGCAGCTATTTACTTGTTATCGCAATGTGACATATGATGTTGGATGATATATTTTGATGATGTACAGTGATTATTGAATGTTTAGTGTCATCTTCATCACTTTGCCAATGCCAAGTAAGGGTGCATCAAAGATTTCATGAAATCCCTCTGAAATTCTAAAGAAACCTGAAAATGTTCAATCAAATTGGACTTAGTTTTTTTCACCCAAATTCCCTTGTGCACATGAGCACAAGCTAATTGGTTTGAAACAGGGAATAAGTGATTGTATTTTCTATATACATTGATTGAGTGATGCAAAACTTACAAATCCAATTGCCTGAAAATGATTTATTTTGTGCATGAAGACCAATTAGGGAATTTTTAGATGTAAATTTGTGACAGAATATGAGAAATTGATGATCCACTCTTATTATTAGGGAAAAATCAGGGACTTTATAACTTTAAAATCATCATATTCATTTCATAGGCATAAGATTTTCATGCATTTTGGGAATGATTTGAAATCCACTAGGTGTGCAGGCTTTAAGAAGGGAAATGGCAGCTATTTACTTGTTATCGCAATGTGACATATGATGTTGGATGATATATTTTGATGATGTACAGTGATTATTGAATGTTTAGTGTCATCTTCATCACTTTGCCAATGCCAAGTAAGGGTGCATCAAAGATTTCATGAAATCCCTCTGAAATTCTAAAGAAACCTGAAAATGTTCAATCAAATTGGACTTAGTTTTTTTCACCCAAATTCCCTTGTGCACATGAGCACAAGCTAATTGGTTTGAAACAGGGAATAAGTGATTGTATTTTCTATATACATTGATTGAGTGATGCAAAACTTACAAATCCAATTGCCTGAAAATGATTTATTTTGTGCATGAAGACCAATTAGGGAATTTTTAGATGTAAATTTGTGACAGAATATGAGAAATTGATGATCCACTCTTATTATTAGGGAAAAATCAGGGACTTTATAACTTTAAAATCATCATATTCATTTCATAGGCATAAGATTTTCATGCATTTTGGGAATGATTTGAAATCCACTAGGTGTGCAGGCTTTAAGAAGGGAAATGGCAGCTATTTACTTGTTATCGCAATGTGACATATGATGTTGGATGATATATTTTGATGATGTACAGTGATTATTGAATGTTTAGTGTCATCTTCATCACTTTGCCAATGCCAAGTAAGGGTGCATCAAAGATTTCATGAAATCCTGATGTAATTCTAAAGAAACCTGAAAATGTTCAATCAAATTGGACTTAGTTTTTTTCACCCAAATTCCCTTGTGCACATGAGCACAAGCTAATTGGTTTGAAACAGGGAATAAGTGTTTGTATTTTCTATATACATTGATTGAGTGATGCAAAACTTACAAATCCAATTGCCTGAAAATGATTTATTTTGTGCATGAAGACCAATTAGGGAATTTTTAGATGTAAATTTGTGACAGAATATGAGAAATTGATGATCCACTCTTATTATTAGGGAAAAATCAGGGACTTTTTAACTTTAAAATCATCATATTCATTTCATAGGCATAAGATTTTCATGCATTTTGGGAATGATTTGAAATCCACTAGGTGTGCAGGCTTTAAGAAGGGAAATGGCAGCTATTTACTTGTTATCGCAATGTGACATATGATGTTGGATGATATATTTTGATGATGTACAGTGGTTATTGAATGTTTAGTGTCATCTTCATCACTTTGTCAATGCCAAGTAAGGGTGCATCAAAGATTTCATGAAATCCCTCTGAAATTCTAAAGAAACCTGAAAATGTTCAATCAAATTGGACTTAGTTTTTTTCACCCAAATTCCCTTGTGCACATGAGCACAAGCTAATTGGTTTGAAACAGGGAATAAGTGATTGTATTTTCTATATACATTGATTGAGTGATGCAAAACTTACAAATCCAATTGCCTGAAAATGATTTATTTTGTGCATGAAGACCAATTAGGGAATTTTTAGATGTAAATTTGTGACAGAATATGAGAAATTGATGATCCACTCTTATTATTAGGGAAAAATCAGGGACTTTATAACTTTAAAATCATCATATTCATTTCATAGGCATAAGATTTTCATGCATTTTGGGAATGATTTGAAATCCACTAGGTGTGCAGGCTTTAAGAAGGGAAATGGCAGCTATTTACTTGTTATCGCAATGTGACATATGATGTTGGATGATATATTTTGATGATGTACAGTGATTATTGAATGTTTAGTGTCATCTTCATCACTTTGCCAATGCCAAGTAAGGGTGCATCAAAGATTTCATGAAATCCTGATGAAATTCTAAAGAAACCTGAAAATGTTCAATCAAATTGGACTTAGTTTTTTTCACCCAAATTCCCTTGTGCACATGAGCACAAGCTAATTGGTTTGAAACAGGGAATAAGTGATTGTATTTTCTATATACATTGATTGAGTGATGCAAAACTTACAAATCCAATTGCCTGAAAATGATTTATTTTGTGCATGAAGACCAATTAGGGAATTTTTAGATGTAAATTTGTGACAGAATATGAGAAATTGATGATCCACTCTTATTATTAGGGAAAAATCAGGGACTTTATAACTTTAAAATCATCATATTCATTTCATAGGCATAACATTTTCATGCATTTTGGGAATGATTTGAAATCCACTAGGTGTGCAGGCTTTAAGAAGGGAAATGGCAGCTATTTACTTGTTATCGCAATGTGACATATGATGTTGGATGATATATTTTGATGATGTACAGTGATTATTGAATGTTTAGTGTCATCTTCATCACTTTGCCAATGCCAAGTAAGGGTGCATCAAAGATTTCATGAAATCCTGATGTAATTCTAAAGAAACCTGAAAATGTTCAATCAAATTGGACTTAGTTTTTTTCACCCAAATTCCCTTGTGCACATGAGCACAAGCTAATTGGTTTGAAACAGGGAATAAGTGATTGTATTTTCTATATACATTGATTGAGTGATGCAAAACTTACAAATCCAATTGCCTGAAAATGATTTATTTTGTGCATGAAGACCAATTAGGGAATTTTTAGATGTAAATTTGTGACAGAATATGAGAAATTGATGATCCACTCTTATTATTAGGGAAAAATCAGGGACTTTTTAACTTTAAAATCATCATATTCATTTCATAGGCATAAGATTTTCATGCATTTTGGGAATGATTTGAAATCCACTAGGTGTGCAGGCTTTAAGAAGGGAAATGGCAGCTATTTACTTGTTATCGCAATGTGACATATGATGTTGGATGATATATTTTGATGATGTACAGTGGTTATTGAATGTTTAGTGTCATCTTCATCACTTTGCCAATGCCAAGTAAGGGTGCATCAAAGATTTCATGAAATCCCTCTGAAATTCTAAAGAAACCTGAAAATGTTCAATCAAATTGGACTTAGTTTTTTTCACCCAAATTCCCTTGTGCACATGAGCACAAGCTAATTGGTTTGAAACAGGGAATAAGTGATTGTATTTTCTATATACATTGATTGAGTGATGCAAAACTTACAAATCCAATTGCCTGAAAATGATTTATTTTGTGCATGAAGACCAATTAGGGAATTTTTAGATGTAAATTTGTGACAGAATATGAGAAATTGATGATCCACTCTTATTATTAGGGAAAAATCAGGGACTTTATAACTTTAAAATCATCATATTCATTTCATAGGCATAACATTTTAATGCATTTTGGGAATGATTTGAAATCCACTAGGTGTGCAGGCTTTAAGAAGGGAAATGGCAGCTATTTACTTGTTATCGCAATGTGACATATGATGTTGGATGATATATTTTGATGATGTACAGTGATTATTGAATGTTTAGTGTCATCTTCATCACTTTGCCAATGCCAAGTAAGGGTGCATCAAAGATTTCATGAAATCCTGATGAAATTCTAAAGAAACCTGAAAATGTTCAATCAAATTGGACTTAGTTTTTTTTCACCCAAATTCCCTTGTGCACATGAGCACAAGCTAATTGGTTTGAAACAGGGAATAAGTGTTTGTATTTTCTATATACATTGATTGAGTGATGCAAAACTTACAAATCCAATTGCCTGAAAATGATTTATTTTGTGCATGAAGACCAATTAGGGAATTTTTAGATGTAAATTTGTGACAGAATATGAGAAATTGATGATCCACTCTTATTATTAGGGAAAAATCAGGGACTTTTTAACTTTAAAATCATCATATTCATTTCATAGGCATAAGATTTTCATGCATTTTGGGAATGATTTGAAATCCACTAGGTGTGCAGGCTTTAAGAAGGGAAATGGCAGCTATTTACTTGTTATCGCAATGTGACATATGATGTTGGATGATATATTTTGATGATGTACAGTGGTTATTGAATGTTTAGTGTCATCTTCATCACTTTGCCAATGCCAAGTAAGGGTGCATCAAAGATTTCATGAAATCCCTCTGAAATTCTAAAGAAACCTGAAAATGTTCAATCAAATTGGACTTAGTTTTTTTCACCCAAATTCCCTTGTGCACATGAGCACAAGCTAATTGGTTTGAAACAGGGAATAAGTGATTGTATTTTCTATATACATTGATTGAGTGATGCAAAACTTACAAATCCAATTGCCTGAAAATGATTTATTTTGTGCATGAAGACCAATTAGGGAATTTTTAGATGTAAATTTGTGACAGAATATGAGAAATTGATAATCCACTCTTATTATTAGGGAAAAATCAGGGACTTTATAACTTTAAAATCATCATATTCATTTCATAGGCATAACATTTTAATGCATTTTGGGAATGATTTGAAATCCACTAGGTGTGCAGGCTTTAAGAAGGGAAATGGCAGCTATTTACTTGTTATCGCAATGTGACATGTGATGTTGGATGATATATTTTGATGATGTACAGTGATTATTGAATGTATAGTGTCATCTTCATCACTTTGCCAATGCCAAGTAAGGGTGCATCAAAGATTTCATGAAATCCTGATGAAATTCTAAAGAAACCTGAAAATGTTCAATCAAATTGGACTTAGTTTTTTTCACCCAAATTCCCTTGTGCACATGAGCACAAGCTAATTGGTTTGAAACAGGGAATAAGTGATTGTATTTTCTATATACATTGATTGAGTGATGCAAAACTTACAAATCCAATTGCCTGAAAATGATTTATTTTGTGCATGAAGACCAATTAGGGAATTTTTAGATGTAAATTTGTGACAGAATATGAGAAATTGATGATCCACTCTTATTATTAGGGAAAAATCAGGGACTTTATAACTTTAAAATCATCATATTCATTTCATAGGCATAAGATTTTCATGCATTTTGGGAATGATTTGAAATCCACTAGGTGTGCAGGCTTTAAGAAGGGAAATGGCAGCTATTTACTTGTTATCGCAATGTGACATATGATGTTGGATGATATATTTTGATGATGTACAGTGATTATTGAATGTTTAGTGTCATCTTCATCACTTTGCCAATGCCAAGTAAGGGTGCATCAAAGATTTCATGAAATCCTGATGAAATTCTAAAGAAACCTGAAAATGTTCAATCAAATTGGACTTAGTTTTTTTCACCCAAATTCCCTTGTGCACATGAGCACAAGCTAATTGGTTTGAAACAGGGAATAAGTGATTGTATTTTCTATATACATTGATTGAGTGATGCAAAACTTACAAATCCAATTGCCTGAAAATGATTTATTTTGTGCATGAAGACCAATTAGGGAATTTTTAGATGTAAATTTGTGACAGAATATGAGAAATTGATGATCCACTCTTATTATTAGGGAAAAATCAGGGACTTTTTAACTTTAAAATCATCATATTCATTTCATAGGCATAAGATTTTCATGCATTTTGGGAATGATTTGAAATCCACTAGGTGTGCAGGCTTTAAGAAGGGAAATGGCAGCTATTTACTTGTTATCGCAATGTGACATATGATGTTGGATGATATATTTTGATGATGTACAGTGGTTATTGAATGTTTAGTGTCATCTTCATCACTTTGCCAATGCCAAGTAAGGGTGCATCAAAGATTTCATGAAATCCCTCTGAAATTCTAAAGAAACCTGAAAATGTTCAATCAAATTGGACTTAGTTTTTTTCACCCAAATTCCCTTGTGCACATGAGCACAAGCTAATTGGTTTGAAACAGGGAATAAGTGATTGTATTTTCTATATACATTGATTGAGTGATGCAAAACTTACAAATCCAATTGCCTGAAAATGATTTATTTTGTGCATGAAGACCAATTAGGGAATTTTTAGATGTAAATTTGTGACAGAATATGAGAAATTGATGATCCACTCTTATTATTAGGGAAAAATCAGGGACTTTATAACTTTAAAATCATCATATTCATTTCATAGGCATAAGATTTTCATGCATTTTGGGAATGATTTGAAATCCACTAGGTGTGCAGGCTTTAAGAAGGGAAATGGCAGCTATTTACTTGTTATCGCAATGTGACATATGATGTTGGATGATATATTTTGATGATGTACAGTGATTATTGAATGTTTAGTGTCATCTTCATCACTTTGCCAATGCCAAGTAAGGGTGCATCAAAGATTTCATGAAATCCTGATGTAATTCTAAAGAAACCTGAAAATGTTCAATCAAATTGGACTTAGTTTTTTTCACCCAAATTCCCTTGTGCACATGAGCACAAGCTAATTGGTTTGAAACAGGGAATAAGTGATTGTATTTTCTATATACATTGATTGAGTGATGCAAAACTTACAAATCCAATTGCCTGAAAATGATTTATTTTGTGCATGAAGACCAATTAGGGAATTTTTAGATGTAAATTTGTGACAGAATATGAGAAATTGATGATCCACTCTTATTATTAGGGAAAAATCAGGGACTTTTTAACTTTAAAATCATCATATTCATTTCATAGGCATAAGATTTTCATGCATTTTGGGAATGATTTGAAATCCACTAGGTGTGCAGGCTTTAAGAAGGGAAATGGCAGCTATTTACTTGTTATCGCAATGTGACATATGATGTTGGATGATATATTTTGATGATGTACAGTGATTATTGAATGTTTAGTGTCATCTTCATCACTTTGCCAATGCCAAGTAAGGGTGCATCAAAGATTTCATGAAATCCTGATGAAATTCTAAAGAAACCTGAAAATGTTCAATCAAATTGGACTTAGTTTTTTTTCACCCAAATTCCCTTGTGCACATGAGCACAAGCTAATTGGTTTGAAACAGGGAATAAGTGATTGTATTTTCTATATACATTGATTGAGTGATGCAAAACTTACAAATCCAATTGCCTGAAAATGATTTATTTTGTGCATGAAGACCAATTAGGGAATTTTTAGATGTAAATTTGTGACAGAATATGAGAAATTGATGATCCACTCTTATTATTAGGGAAAAATCAGGGACTTTTTAACTTTAAAATCATCATATTCATTTCATAGGCATAAGATTTTCATGCATTTTGGGAATGATTTGAAATCCACTAGGTGTGCAGGCTTTAAGAAGGGAAATGGCAGCTATTTACTTGTTATCGCAATGTGACATATGATGTTGGATGATATATTTTGATGATGTACAGTGGTTATTGAATGTTTAGTGTCATCTTCATCACTTTGCCAATGCCAAGTAAGGGTGCATCAAAGATTTCATGAAATCCCTCTGAAATTCTAAAGAAACCTGAAAATGTTCAATCAAATTGGACTTAGTTTTTTTCACCCAAATTCCCTTGTGCACATGAGCACAAGCTAATTGGTTTGAAACAGGGAATAAGTGATTGTATTTTCTATATACATTGATTGAGTGATGCAAAACTTACAAATCCAATTGCCTGAAAATGATTTATTTTGTGCATGAAGACCAATTAGGGAATTTTTAGATGTAAATTTGTGACAGAATATGAGAAATTGATGATCCACTCTTATTATTAGGGAAAAATCAGGGACTTTATAACTTTAAAATCATCATATTCATTTCATAGGCATAACATTTTAATGCATTTTGGGAATGATTTGAAATCCACTAGGTGTGCAGGCTTTAAGAAGGGAAATGGCAGCTATTTACTTGTTATCGCAATGTGACATATGATGTTGGATGATATATTTTGATGATGTACAGTGATTATTGAATGTTTAGTGTCATCTTCATCACTTTGCCAATGCCAAGTAAGGGTGCATCAAAGATTTCATGAAATCCTGATGAAATTCTAAAGAAACCTGAAAATGTTCAATCAAATTGGACTTAGTTTTTTTTCACCCAAATTCCCTTGTGCACATGAGCACAAGCTAATTGGTTTGAAACAGGGAATAAGTGTTTGTATTTTCTATATACATTGATTGAGTGATGCAAAACTTACAAATCCAATTGCCTGAAAATGATTTATTTTGTGCATGAAGACCAATTAGGGAATTTTTAGATGTAAATTTGTGACAGAATATGAGAAATTGATGATCCACTCTTATTATTAGGGAAAAATCAGGGACTTTTTAACTTTAAAATCATCATATTCATTTCATAGGCATAAGATTTTCATGCATTTTGGGAATGATTTGAAATCCACTAGGTGTGCAGGCTTTAAGAAGGGAAATGGCAGCTATTTACTTGTTATCGCAATGTGACATATGATGTTGGATGATATATTTTGATGATGTACAGTGGTTATTGAATGTTTAGTGTCATCTTCATCACTTTGCCAATGCCAAGTAAGGGTGCATCAAAGATTTCATGAAATCCCTCTGAAATTCTAAAGAAACCTGAAAATGTTCAATCAAATTGGACTTAGTTTTTTTCACCCAAATTCCCTTGTGCACATGAGCACAAGCTAATTGGTTTGAAACAGGGAATAAGTGATTGTATTTTCTATATACATTGATTGAGTGATGCAAAACTTACAAATCCAATTGCCTGAAAATGATTTATTTTGTGCATGAAGACCAATTAGGGAATTTTTAGATGTAAATTTGTGACAGAATATGAGAAATTGATAATCCACTCTTATTATTAGGGAAAAATCAGGGACTTTATAACTTTAAAATCATCATATTCATTTCATAGGCATAACATTTTAATGCATTTTGGGAATGATTTGAAATCCACTAGGTGTGCAGGCTTTAAGAAGGGAAATGGCAGCTATTTACTTGTTATCGCAATGTGACATGTGATGTTGGATGATATATTTTGATGATGTACAGTGATTATTGAATGTATAGTGTCATCTTCATCACTTTGCCAATGCCAAGTAAGGGTGCATCAAAGATTTCATGAAATCCTGATGAAATTCTAAAGAAACCTGAAAATGTTCAATCAAATTGGACTTAGTTTTTTTCACCCAAATTCCCTTGTGCACATGAGCACAAGCTAATTGGTTTGAAACAGGGAATAAGTGATTGTATTTTCTATATACATTGATTGAGTGATGCAAAACTTACAAATCCAATTGCCTGAAAATGATTTATTTTGTGCATGAAGACCAATTAGGGAATTTTTAGATGTAAATTTGTGACAGAATATGAGAAATTGATGATCCACTCTTATTATTAGGGAAAAATCAGGGACTTTTTAACTTTAAAATCATCATATTCATTTCATAGGCATAAGATTTTCATGCATTTTGGGAATGATTTGAAATCCACTAGGTGTGCAGGCTTTAAGAAGGGAAATGGCAGCTATTTACTTGTTATCGCAATGTGACATATGATGTTGGATGATATATTTTGATGATGTACAGTGGTTATTGAATGTTTAGTGTCATCTTCATCACTTTGCCAATGCCAAGTAAGGGTGCATCAAAGATTTCATGAAATCCCTCTGAAATTCTAAAGAAACCTGAAAATGTTCAATCAAATTGGACTTAGTTTTTTTCACCCAAATTCCCTTGTGCACATGAGCACAAGCTAATTGGTTTGAAACAGGGAATAAGTGATTGTATTTTCTATATACATTGATTGAGTGATGCAAAACTTACAAATCCAATTGCCTGAAAATGATTTATTTTGTGCATGAAGACCAATTAGGGAATTTTTAGATGTAAATTTGTGACAGAATATGAGAAATTGATGATCCACTCTTATTATTAGGGAAAAATCAGGGACTTTATAACTTTAAAATCATCATATTCATTTCATAGGCATAAGATTTTCATGCATTTTGGGAATGATTTGAAATCCACTAGGTGTGCAGGCTTTAAGAAGGGAAATGGCAGCTATTTACTTGTTATCGCAATGTGACATATGATGTTGGATGATATATTTTGATGATGTACAGTGATTATTGAATGTTTAGTGTCATCTTCATCACTTTGCCAATGCCAAGTAAGGGTGCATCAAAGATTTCATGAAATCCTGATGTAATTCTAAAGAAACCTGAAAATGTTCAATCAAATTGGACTTAGTTTTTTTCACCCAAATTCCCTTGTGCACATGAGCACAAGCTAATTGGTTTGAAACAGGGAATAAGTGATTGTATTTTCTATATACATTGATTGAGTGATGCAAAACTTACAAATCCAATTGCCTGAAAATGATTTATTTTGTGCATGAAGACCAATTAGGGAATTTTTAGATGTAAATTTGTGACAGAATATGAGAAATTGATGATCCACTCTTATTATTAGGGAAAAATCAGGGACTTTTTAACTTTAAAATCATCATATTCATTTCATAGGCATAAGATTTTCATGCATTTTGGGAATGATTTGAAATCCACTAGGTGTGCAGGCTTTAAGAAGGGAAATGGCAGCTATTTACTTGTTATCGCAATGTGACATATGATGTTGGATGATATATTTTGATGATGTACAGTGGTTATTGAATGTTTAGTGTCATCTTCATCACTTTGCCAATGCCAAGTAAGGGTGCATCAAAGATTTCATGAAATCCTGATGAAATTCTAAAGAAACCTGAAAATGTTCAATCAAATTGGACTTAGTTTTTTTCACCCAAATTCCCTTGTGCACATGAGCACAAGCTAATTGGTTTGAAACAGGGAATAAGTGATTGTATTTTCTATATACATTGATTGAGTGATGCAAAACTTACAAATCCAATTGCCTGAAAATGATTTATTTTGTGCATGAAGACCAATTAGGGAATTTTTAGATGTAAATTTGTGACAGAATATGAGAAATTGATGATCCACTCTTATTATTAGGGAAAAATCAGGGACTTTTTAACTTTAAAATCATCATATTCATTTCATAGGCATAAGATTTTCATGCATTTTGGGAATGATTTGAAATCCACTAGGTGTGCAGGCTTTAAGAAGGGAAATGGCAGCTATTTACTTGTTATCGCAATGTGACATATGATGTTGGATGATATATTTTGATGATGTACAGTGGTTATTGAATGTTTAGTGTCATCTTCATCACTTTGCCAATGCCAAGTAAGGGTGCATCAAAGATTTCATGAAATCCCTCTGAAATTCTAAAGAAACCTGAAAATGTTCAATCAAATTGGACTTAGTTTTTTTCACCCAAATTCCCTTGTGCACATGAGCACAAGCTAATTGGTTTGAAACAGGGAATAAGTGATTGTATTTTCTATATACATTGATTGAGTGATGCAAAACTTACAAATCCAATTGCCTGAAAATGATTTATTTTGTGCATGAAGACCAATTAGGGAATTTTTAGATGTAAATTTGTGACAGAATATGAGAAATTGATGATCCACTCTTATTATTAGGGAAAAATCAGGGACTTTATAACTTTAAAATCATCATATTCATTTCATAGGCATAACATTTTCATGCATTTTGGGAATGATTTGAAATCCACTAGGTGTGCAGGCTTTAAGAAGGGAAATGGCAGCTATTTACTTGTTATCGCAATGTGACATATGATGTTGGATGATATATTTTGATGATGTACAGTGGTTATTGAATGTTTAGTGTCATCTTCATCACTTTGCCAATGCCAAGTAAGGGTGCATCAAAGATTTCATGAAATCCTGATGTAATTCTAAAGAAACCTGAAAATGTTCAATCAAATTGGACTTAGTTTTTTTCACCCAAATTCCCTTGTGCACATGAGCACAAGCTAATTGGTTTGAAACAGGGAATAAGTGATTGTATTTTCTATATACATTGATTGAGTGATGCAAAACTTACAAATCCAATTGCCTGAAAATGATTTATTTTGTGCATGAAGACCAATTAGGGAATTTTTAGATGTAAATTTGTGACAGAATATGAGAAATTGATGATCCACTCTTATTATTAGGGAAAAATCAGGGACTTTTTAACTTTAAAATCATCATATTCATTTCATAGGCATAAGATTTTCATGCATTTTGGGAATGATTTGAAATCCACTAGGTGTGCAGGCTTTAAGAAGGGAAATGGCAGCTATTTACTTGTTATCGCAATGTGACATATGATGTTGGATGATATATTTTGATGATGTACAGTGGTTATTGAATGTTTAGTGTCATCTTCATCACTTTGCCAATGCCAAGTAAGGGTGCATCAAAGATTTCATGAAATCCCTCTGAAATTCTAAAGAAACCTGAAAATGTTCAATCAAATTGGACTTAGTTTTTTTCACCCAAATTCCCTTGTGCACATGAGCACAAGCTAATTGGTTTGAAACAGGGAATAAGTGATTGTATTTTCTATATACATTGATTGAGTGATGCAAAACTTACAAATCCAATTGCCTGAAAATGATTTATTTTGTGCATGAAGACCAATTAGGGAATTTTTAGATGTAAATTTGTGACAGAATATGAGAAATTGATGATCCACTCTTATTATTAGGGAAAAATCAGGGACTTTATAACTTTAAAATCATCATATTCATTTCATAGGCATAACATTTTAATGCATTTTGGGAATGATTTGAAATCCACTAGGTGTGCAGGCTTTAAGAAGGGAAATGGCAGCTATTTACTTGTTATCGCAATGTGACATATGATGTTGGATGATATATTTTGATGATGTACAGTGATTATTGAATGTTTAGTGTCATCTTCATCACTTTGCCAATGCCAAGTAAGGGTGCATCAAAGATTTCATGAAATCCTGATGAAATTCTAAAGAAACCTGAAAATGTTCAATCAAATTGGACTTAGTTTTTTTCACCCAAATTCCCTTGTGCACATGAGCACAAGCTAATTGGTTTGAAACAGGGAATAAGTGTTTGTATTTTCTATATACATTGATTGAGTGATGCAAAACTTACAAATCCAATTGCCTGAAAATGATTTATTTTGTGCATGAAGACCAATTAGGGAATTTTTAGATGTAAATTTGTGACAGAATATGAGAAATTGATGATCCACTCTTATTATTAGGGAAAAATCAGGGACTTTTTAACTTTAAAATCATCATATTCATTTCATAGGCATAAGATTTTCATGCATTTTGGGAATGATTTGAAATCCACTAGGTGTGCAGGCTTTAAGAAGGGAAATGGCAGCTATTTACTTGTTATCGCAATGTGACATATGATGTTGGATGATATATTTTGATGATGTACAGTGGTTATTGAATGTTTAGTGTCATCTTCATCACTTTGCCAATGCCAAGTAAGGGTGCATCAAAGATTTCATGAAATCCCTCTGAAATTCTAAAGAAACCTGAAAATGTTCAATCAAATTGGACTTAGTTTTTTTCACCCAAATTCCCTTGTGCACATGAGCACAAGCTAATTGGTTTGAAACAGGGAATAAGTGATTGTATTTTCTATATACATTGATTGAGTGATGCAAAACTTACAAATCCAATTGCCTGAAAATGATTTATTTTGTGCATGAAGACCAATTAGGGAATTTTTAGATGTAAATTTGTGACAGAATATGAGAAATTGATAATCCACTCTTATTATTAGGGAAAAATCAGGGACTTTATAACTTTAAAATCATCATATTCATTTCATAGGCATAACATTTTAATGCATTTTGGGAATGATTTGAAATCCACTAGGTGTGCAGGCTTTAAGAAGGGAAATGGCAGCTATTTACTTGTTATCGCAATGTGACATGTGATGTTGGATGATATATTTTGATGATGTACAGTGATTATTGAATGTATAGTGTCATCTTCATCACTTTGCCAATGCCAAGTAAGGGTGCATCAAAGATTTCATGAAATCCTGATGAAATTCTAAAGAAACCTGAAAATGTTCAATCAAATTGGACTTAGTTTTTTTCACCCAAATTCCTTTGTGCACATGAGCACAAGCTAATTGGTTTGAAACAGGGAATAAGTGATTGTATTTTCTATATACATTGATTGAGTGATGCAAAACTTACAAATCCAATTGCCTGAAAATGATTTATTTTGTGCATGAAGACCAATTAGGGAATTTTTAGATGTAAATTTGTGACAGAATATGAGAAATTGATGATCCACTCTTATTATTAGGGAAAAATCAGGGACTTTATAACTTTAAAATCATCATATTCATTTCATAGGCATAAGATTTTCATGCATTTTGGGAATGATTTGAAATCCACTAGGTGTGCAGGCTTTAAGAAGGGAAATGGCAGCTATTTACTTGTTATCGCAATGTGACATATGATGTTGGATGATATATTTTGATGATGTACAGTGATTATTGAATGTTTAGTGTCATCTTCATCACTTTGCCAATGCCAAGTAAGGGTGCATCAAAGATTTCATGAAATCCTGATGAAATTCTAAAGAAACCTGAAAATGTTCAATCAAATTGGACTTAGTTTTTTTCACCCAAATTCCCTTGTGCACATGAGCACAAGCTAATTGGTTTGAAACAGGGAATAAGTGATTGTATTTTCTATATACATTGATTGAGTGATGCAAAACTTACAAATCCAATTGCCTGAAAATGATTTATTTTGTGCATGAAGACCAATTAGGGAATTTTTAGATGTAAATTTGTGACAGAATATGAGAAATTGATGATCCACTCTTATTATTAGGGAAAAATCAGGGACTTTTTAACTTTAAAATCATCATATTCATTTCATAGGCATAAGATTTTCATGCATTTTGGGAATGATTTGAAATCCACTAGGTGTGCAGGCTTTAAGAAGGGAAATGGCAGCTATTTACTTGTTATCGCAATGTGACATATGATGTTGGATGATATATTTTGATGATGTACAGTGGTTATTGAATGTTTAGTGTCATCTTCATCACTTTGCCAATGCCAAGTAAGGGTGCATCAAAGATTTCATGAAATCCCTCTGAAATTCTAAAGAAACCTGAAAATGTTCAATCAAATTGGACTTAGTTTTTTTCACCCAAATTCCCTTGTGCACATGAGCACAAGCTAATTGGTTTGAAACAGGGAATAAGTGTTTGTATTTTCTATATACATTGATTGAGTGATGCAAAACTTACAAATCCAATTGCCTGAAAATGATTTATTTTGTGCATGAAGACCAATTAGGGAATTTTTAGATGTAAATTTGTGACAGAATATGAGAAATTGATGATCCACTCTTATTATTAGGGAAAAATCAGGGACTTTTTAACTTTAAAATCATCATATTCATTTCATAGGCATAAGATTTTCATGCATTTTGGGAATGATTTGTAATCCACTAGGTGTGCAGGCTTTAAGAAGGGAAATGGCAGCTATTTACTTGTTATCGCAATGTGACATATGATGTTGGATGATATATTTTGATGATGTACAGTGGTTATTGAATGTTTAGTGTCATCTTCATCACTTTGCCAATGCCAAGTAAGGGTGCATCAAAGATTTCATGAAATCCCTCTGAAATTCTAAAGAAACCTGAAAATGTTCAATCAAATTGGACTTAGTTTTTTTCACCCAAATTCCCTTGTGCACATGAGCACAAGCTAATTGGTTTGAAACAGGGAATAAGTGATTGTATTTTCTATATACATTGATTGAGTGATGCAAAACTTACAAATCAAATTGCCTGAAAATGATTTATTTTGTGCATGAAGACCAATTAGGGAATTTTTAGATGTAAATTTGTGACAGAATATGAGAAATTGATAATCCACTCTTATTATTAGGGAAAAATCAGGGACTTTATAACTTTAAAATCATCATATTCATTTCATAGGCATAAGATTTTCATGCATTTTGGGAATGATTTGAAATCCACTAGGTGTGCAGGCTTTAAGAAGGGAAATGGCAGCTATTTACTTGTTATCGCAATGTGACATGTGATGTTGGATGATATATTTTGATGATGTACAGTGATTATTGAATGTATAGTGTCATCTTCATCACTTTGCCAATGCCAAGTAAGGGTGCATCAAAGATTTCATGAAATCCTGATGAAATTCTAAAGAAACCTGAAAATGTTCAATCAAATTGGACTTAGTTTTTTTCACCCAAATTCCCTTGTGCACATGAGCACAAGCTAATTGGTTTGAAACAGGGAATAAGTGATTGTATTTTCTATATACATTGATTGAGTGATGCAAAACTTACAAATCCAATTGCCTGAAAATGATTTATTTTGTGCATGAAGACCAATTAGGGAATTTTTAGATGTAAATTTGTGACAGAATATGAGAAATTGATGATCCACTCTTATTATTAGGGAAAAATCAGGGACTTTTTAACTTTAAAATCATCATATTCATTTCATAGGCATAACATTTTAATGCATTTTGGGATTGATTTGAAATCCACTAGGTGTGCAGGCTTTAAGAAGGGAAATGGCAGCTATTTACTTGTTATCGCAATGTGACATATGATGTTGGATGATATATTTTGATGATGTACAGTGATTATTGAGTGTTTAGTGTCATCTTCATCACTTTGCCAATGCCAAGTAAGGGTGCATCAAAGATTTCATGAAATCCTTCTGAAATTCTAAAGAAACCTGAAAATGTTCAATCAAATTGGACTTAGTTTTTTTCACCCAAATTCCCTTGTGCACATGAGCACAAGCTAATTGGTTTGAAACAGGGAATAAGTGTTTGTATTTTCTATATACATTGATTGAGTGATGCAAAACTTACAAATCCAATTGCCTGAAAATGATTTATTTTGTGCATGAAGACCAATTAGGGAATTTTTAGATGTAAATTTGTGACAGAATATGAGAAATTGATAATCCACTCTTATTATTAGGGAAAAATCAGGGACTTTATAACTTTAAAATCATCATATTCATTTCATAGGCATAAGATTTTCATGCATTTTGGGAATGATTTGAAATCCACTAGGTGTGCAGGCTTTAAGAAGGGAAATGGCAGCTATTTACTTGTTATCGCAATGTGACATGTGATGTTGGATGATATATTTTGATGATGTACAGTGATTATTGAATGTTTAGTGTCATCTTCATCACTTTGCCAATGCCAAGTAAGGGTGCATCAAAGATTTCATGAAATCCTGTTGAAATTCTAAAGAAACCTGAAAATGTTCAATCAAATTGGACTTAGTTTTTTTCACCCAAATTCCCTTGTGCACATGAGCACAAGCTAATTGGTTTGAAACAGGGAATAAGTGATTGTATTTTCTATATACATTGATTGAGTGATGCAAAACTTACAAATCCAATTGCCTGAAAATGATTTATTTTGTGCATGAAGACCAATTAGGGAATTTTTAGATGTAAATTTGTGACAGAATATGAGAAATTGATGATCCACTCTTATTATTAGGGAAAAATCAGGGACTTTATAACTTTAAAATCATCATATTCATTTCATAGGCATAAGATTTTCATGCATTTTGGGAATGATTTGAAATCCACTAGGTGTGCAGGCTTTAAGAAGGGAAATGGCAGCTATTTACTTGTTATCGCAATGTGACATATGATGTTGGATGATATATTTTGATGATGTACAGTGATTATTGAATGTTTAGTGTCATCTTCATCACTTTGCCAATGCCAAGTAAGGGTGCATCAAAGATTTCATGAAATCCTGATGTAATTCTAAAGAAACCTGAAAATGTTCAATCAAATTGGACTTAGTTTTTTTCACCCAAATTCCCTTGTGCACATGAGCACAAGCTAATTGGTTTGAAACAGGGAATAAGTGATTGTATTTTCTATATACATTGATTGAGTGATGCAAAACTTACAAATCCAATTGCCTGAAAATGATTTATTTTGTGCATGAAGACCAATTAGGGAATTTTTAGATGTAAATTTGTGACAGAATATGAGAAATTGATGATCCACTCTTATTATTAGGGAAAAATCAGGGACTTTATCACTTTAAAATCATCATATTCATTTCATAGGCATAAGATTTTCATGCATTTTGGGAATGATTTGAAATCCACTAGGTGTGCAGGCTTTAAGAAGGGAAATGGCAGCTATTTACTTGTTATCGCAATGTGACATATGATGTTGGATGATATATTTTGATGATGTACAGTGATTATTGAATGTTTAGTGTCATCTTCATCACTTTGCCAATGCCAAGTAAGGGTGCATCAAAGATTTCATGAAATCCTGATGAAATTCTAAAGAAACCTGAAAATGTTCAATCAAATTGGACTTAGTTTTTTTCACCCAAATTCCCTTGTGCACATGAGCACAAGCTAATTGGTTTGAAACAGGGAATAAGTGATTGTATTTTCTATATACATTGATTGAGTGATGCAAAACTTACAAATCCAATTGCCTGAAAATGATTTATTTTGTGCATGAAGACCAATTAGGGAATTTTTAGATGTAAATTTGTGACAGAATATGAGAAATTGATGATCCACTCTTATTATTAGGGAAAAATCAGGGACTTTATCACTTTAAAATCATCATATTCATTTCATAGGCATAAGATTTTCATGCATTTTGGGAATGATTTGAAATCCACTAGGTGTGCAGGCTTTAAGAAGGGAAATGGCAGCTATTTACTTGTTATCGCAATGTGACATATGATGTTGGATGATATATTTTGATGATGTACAGTGATTATTGAATGTTTAGTGTCATCTTCATCACTTTGCCAATGCCAAGTAAGGGTGCATCAAAGATTTCATGAAATCCCTCTGAAATTCTAAAGAAACCTGAAAATGTTCAATCAAATTGGACTTAGTTTTTTTCACCCAAATTCCCTTGTGCACATGAGCACAAGCTAATTGGTTTGAAACAGGGAATAAGTGATTGTATTTTCTATATACATTGATTGAGTGATGCAAAACCTATAAACCCAATTGCCTGAAAATGATTTATTTTGTGCATGAAGACCAATTAGGGAATTTTTAGATGTAAATTTGTGACAGAATATGAGAAATTGATGATCCACTCTTATTATTAGGGAAAAATCAGGGACTTTATCACTTTAAAATCATCATATTCATTTCATAGGCATAAGATTTTCATGCATTTTGGGAATGATTTGAAATCCACTAGGTGTGCAGGCTTTAAGAAGGGAAATGGCAGCTATTTACTTGTTATCGCAATGTGACATATGATGTTGGATGATATATTTTGATGATGTACAGTGATTATTGAATGTTTAGTGTCATCTTCATCACTTTGCCAATGCCAAGTAAGGGTGCATCAAAGATTTCATGAAATCCTGATGAAATTCTAAAGAAACCTGGAAATGTTCAATCAAATTGGACTTAGTTTTTTTCACCCAAATTCCCTTGTGCGCATGAGCACAAGCTAATTGGTTTGAAACAGGGAATAAGTGATTGTATTTTCTATATACATTGATTGAGTGATGCAAAACTTACAAATCCAATTGCCTGAAAATGATTTATTTTGTGCATGAAGACCAATTAGGGAATTTTTAGATGTAAATTTGTGACAGAATATGAGAAATTGATGATCCACTCTTATTATTAGGGAAAAATCAGGGACTTTATAACTTTAAAATCATCATATTCATTTCATAGGCATAAGATTTTCATGCATTTTGGGAATGATTTGAAATCCACTAGGTGTGCAGGCTTTAAGAAGGGAAATGGCAGCTATTTACTTGTTATCGCAATGTGACATATGATGTTGGATGATATATTTTGATGATGTACAGTGATTATTGAATGTTTAGTGTCATCTTCATCACTTTGCCAATGCCAAGTAAGGGTGCATCAAAGATTTCATGAAATCCTGATGTAATTCTAAAGAAACCTGAAAATGTTCAATCAAATTGGACTTAGTTTTTTTCACCCAAATTCCCTTGTGCACATGAGCACAAGCTAATTGGTTTGAAACAGGGAATAAGTGATTGTATTTTCTATATACATTGATTGAGTGATGCAAAACTTACAAATCCAATTGCCTGAAAATGATTTATTTTGTGCATGAAGACCAATTAGGGAATTTTTAGATGTAAATTTGTGACAGAATATGAGAAATTGATGATCCACTCTTATTATTAGGGAAAAATCAGGGACTTTATAACTTTAAAATCATCATATTCATTTCATAGGCATAACATTTTCATGCATTTTGGGAATGATTTGAAATCCACTAGGTGTGCAGGCTTTAAGAAGGGAAATGGCAGCTATTTACTTGTTATCGCAATGTGACATATGATGTTGGATGATATATTTTGATGATGTACAGTGATTATTGAATGTTTAGTGTCATCTTCATCACTTTGCCAATGCCAAGTAAGGGTGCATCAAAGATTTCATGAAATCCTGATGAAATTCTAAAGAAACCTGAAAATGTTCAATCAAATTGGACTTAGTTTTTTTCACCCAAATTCCCTTGTGCACATGAGCACAAGCTAATTGGTTTGAAACAGGGAATAAGTGATTGTATTTTCTATATACATTGATTGAGTGATGCAAAACTTACAAATCCAATTGCCTGAAAATGATTTATTTTGTGCATGAAGACCAATTAGGGAATTTTTAGATGTAAATTTGTGACAGAATATGAGAAATTGATGATCCACTCTTATTATTAGGGAAAAATCAGGGACTTTATAACTTTAAAATCATCATATTCATTTCATAGGCATAAGATTTTCATGCATTTTGGGAATGATTTGAAATCCACTAGGTGTGCAGGCTTTAAGAAGGGAAATGGCAGCTATTTACTTGTTATCGCAATGTGACATATGATGTTGGATGATATATTTTGATGATGTACAGTGATTATTGAATGTTTAGTGTCATCTTCATCACTTTGCCAATGCCAAGTAAGGGTGCATCAAAGATTTCATGAAATCCTGATGAAATTCTAAAGAAACCTGAAAATGTTCAATCAAATTGGACTTAGTTTTTTTCACCCAAATTCCCTTGTGCACATGAGCACAAGCTAATTGGTTTGAAACAGGGAATAAGTGATTGTATTTTCTATATACATTGATTGAGTGATGCAAAACTTACAAATCCAATTGCCTGAAAATGATTTATTTTGTGCATGAAGACCAATTAGGGAATTTTTAGATGTAAATTTGTGACAGAATATGAGAAATTGATGATCCACTCTTATTATTAGGGAAAAATCAGGGACTTTATAACTTTAAAATCATCATATTCATTTCATAGGCATAAGATTTTCATGCATTTTGGGAATGATTTGAAATCCACTAGGTGTGCAGGCTTTAAGAAGGGAAATGGCAGCTATTTACTTGTTATCGCAATGTGACATGTGATGTTGGATGATATATTTTGATGATGTACAGTGATTATTGAATGTTTAGTGTCATCTTCATCACTTTGCCAATGCCAAGTAAGGGTGCATCAAAGATTTCATGAAATCCTGATGAAATTCTAAAGAAACCTGAAAATGTTCAATCAAATTGGACTTAGTTTTTTTCACCCAAATTCCCTTGTGCACATGAGCACAAGCTAATTGGTTTGAAACAGGGAATAAGTGATTGTATTTTCTATATACATTGATTGAGTGATGCAAAACTTACAAATCCAATTGCCTGAAAATGATTTATTTTGTGCATGAAGACCAATTAGGGAATTTTTAGATGTAAATTTGTGACAGAATATGAGAAATTGATGATCCACTCTTATTATTAGGGAAAAATCAGGGACTTTATAACTTTAAAATCATCATATTCATTTCATAGGCATAAGATTTTCATGCATTTTGGGAATGATTTGAAATCCACTAGGTGTGCAGGCTTTAAGAAGGGAAATGGCAGCTATTTACTTGTTATCGCAATGTGACATGTGATGTTGGATGATATATTTTGATGATGTACAGTGATTATTGAATGTTTAGTGTCATCTTCATCACTTTGCCAATGCCAAGTAAGGGTGCATCAAAGATTTCATGAAATCCTGATGTAATTCTAAAGAAACCTGAAAATGTTCAATCAAATTGGACTTAGTTTTTTTCACCCAAATTCCCTTGTGCACATGAGCACAAGCTAATTGGTTTGAAACAGGGAATAAGTGATTGTATTTTCTATATACATTGATTGAGTGATGCAAAACTTACAAATCCAATTGCCTGAAAATGATTTATTTTGTGCATGAAGACCAATTGGGGAATTTTTAGATGTAAATTTGTGACAGAATATGAGAAATTGATGATCCACTCTTATTATTAGGGAAAAATCAGGGACTTTATAACTTTAAAATCATCATATTCATTTCATAGGCATAAGATTTTCATGCATTTTGGGAATGATTTGAAATCCACTAGGTGTGCAGGCTTTAAGAAGGGAAATGGCAGCTATTTACTTGTTATCGCAATGTGACATATGATGTTGGATGATATATTTTGATGATGTACAGTGATTATTGAATGTTTAGTGTCATCTTCATCACTTTGCCAATGCCAAGTAAGGGTGCATCAAAGATTTCATGAAATCCTGATGAAATTCTAAAGAAACCTGAAAATGTTCAATCAAATTGGACTTAGTTTTTTTCACCCAAATTCCCTTGTGCACATGAGCACAAGCTAATTGGTTTGAAACAGGGAATAAGTGATTGTATTTTCTATATACATTGATTGAGTGATGCAAAACTTACAAATCCAATTGCCTGAAAATGATTTATTTTGTGCATGAAGACCAATTAGGGAATTTTTAGATGTAAATTTGTGACAGAATATGAGAAATTGATGATCCACTCTTATTATTAGGGAAAAATCAGGGACTTTATAACTTTAAAATCATCATATTCATTTCATAGGCATAAGATTTTCATGCATTTTGGGAATGATTTGAAATCCACTAGGTGTGCAGGCTTTAAGAAGGGAAATGGCAGCTATTTACTTGTTATCGCAATGTGACATGTGATGTTGGATGATATATTTTGATGATGTACAGTGATTATTGAATGTTTAGTGTCATCTTCATCACTTTGCCAATGCCAAGTAAGGGTGCATCAAAGATTTCATGAAATCCTGATGAAATTCTAAAGAAACCTGAAAATGTTCAATCAAATTGGACTTAGTTTTTTTCACCCAAATTCCCTTGTGCGCATGAGCACAAGCTAATTGGTTTGAAACAGGGAATAAGTGATTGTATTTTCTATATACATTGATTGAGTGATGCAAAACTTACAAATCCAATTGCCTGAAAATGATTTATTTTGTGCATGAAGACCAATTAGGGAATTTTTAGATGTAAATTTGTGACAGAATATGAGAAATTGATGATCCACTCTTATTATTAGGGAAAAATCAGGGACTTTATAACTTTAAAATCATCATATTCATTTCATAGGCATAAGATTTTCATGCATTTTGGGAATGATTTGAAATCCACTAGGTGTGCAGGCTTTAAGAAGGGAAATGGCAGCTATTTACTTGTTATCGCAATGTGACATATGATGTTGGATGATATATTTTGATGATGTACAGTGATTATTGAATGTTTAGTGTCATCTTCATCACTTTGCCAATGCCAAGTAAGGGTGCATCAAAGATTTCATGAAATCCTGATGTAATTCTAAAGAAACCTGAAAATGTTCAATCAAATTGGACTTAGTTTTTTTCACCCAAATTCCCTTGTGCACATGAGCACAAGCTAATTGGTTTGAAACAGGGAATAAGTGATTGTATTTTCTATATACATTGATTGAGTGATGCAAAACTTACAAATCCAATTGCCTGAAAATGATTTATTTTGTGCATGAAGACCAATTAGGGAATTTTTAGATGTAAATTTGTGACAGAATATGAGAAATTGATGATCCACTCTTATTATTAGGGAAAAATCAGGGACTTTATCACTTTAAAATCATCATATTCATTTCATAGGCATAAGATTTTCATGCATTTTGGGAATGATTTGAAATCCACTAGGTGTGCAGGCTTTAAGAAGGGAAATGGCAGCTATTTACTTGTTATCGCAATGTGACATATGATGTTGGATGATATATTTTGATGATGTACAGTGATTATTGAATGTTTAGTGTCATCTTCATCACTTTGCCAATGCCAAGTAAGGGTGCATCAAAGATTTCATGAAATCCTGATGTAATTCTAAAGAAACCTGAAAATGTTCAATCAAATTGGACTTAGTTTTTTTCACCCAAATTCCCTTGTGCACATGAGCACAAGCTAATTGGTTTGAAACAGGGAATAAGTGATTGTATTTTCTATATACATTGATTGAGTGATGCAAAACTTACAAATCCAATTGCCTGAAAATGATTTATTTTGTGCATGAAGACCAATTAGGGAATTTTTAGATGTAAATTTGTGACAGAATATGAGAAATTGATGATCCACTCTTATTATTAGGGAAAAATCAGGGACTTTATCACTTTAAAATCATCATATTCATTTCATAGGCATAAGATTTTCATGCATTTTGGGAATGATTTGAAATCCACTAGGTGTGCAGGCTTTAAGAAGGGAAATGGCAGCTATTTACTTGTTATCGCAATGTGACATATGATGTTGGATGATATATTTTGATGATGTACAGTGATTATTGAATGTTTAGTGTCATCTTCATCACTTTGCCAATGCCAAGTAAGGGTGCATCAAAGATTTCATGAAATCCTGATGAAATTCTAAAGAAACCTGAAAATGTTCAATCAAATTGGACTTAGTTTTTTTCACCCAAATTCCCTTGTGCACATGAGCACAAGCTAATTGGTTTGAAACAGGGAATAAGTGATTGTATTTTCTATATACATTGATTGAGTGATGCAAAACTTACAAATCCAATTGCCTGAAAATGATTTATTTTGTGCATGAAGACCAATTAGGGAATTTTTAGATGTAAATTTGTGACAGAATATGAGAAATTGATGATCCACTCTTATTATTAGGGAAAAATCAGGGACTTTATAACTTTAAAATCATCATATTCATTTCATAGGCATAAGATTTTCATGCATTTTGGGAATGATTTGAAATCCACTAGGTGTGCAGGCTTTAAGAAGGGAAATGGCAGCTATTTACTTGTTATCGCAATGTGACATATGATGTTGGATGATATATTTTGATGATGTACAGTGATTATTGAATGTTTAGTGTCATCTTCATCACTTTGCCAATGCCAAGTAAGGGTGCATCAAAGATTTCATGAAATCCTGATGTAATTCTAAAGAAACCTGAAAATGTTCAATCAAATTGGACTTAGTTTTTTTCACCCAAATTCCCTTGTGCACATGAGCACAAGCTAATTGGTTTGAAACAGGGAATAAGTGATTGTATTTTCTATATACATTGATTGAGTGATGCAAAACTTACAAATCCAATTGCCTGAAAATGATTTATTTTGTGCATGAAGACCAATTAGGGAATTTTTAGATGTAAATTTGTGACAGAATATGAGAAATTGATGATCCACTCTTATTATTAGGGAAAAATCAGGGACTTTATCACTTTAAAATCATCATATTCATTTCATAGGCATAAGATTTTCATGCATTTTGGGAATGATTTGAAATCCACTAGGTGTGCAGGCTTTAAGAAGGGAAATGGCAGCTATTTACTTGTTATCGCAATGTGACATATGATGTTGGATGATATATTTTGATGATGTACAGTGATTATTGAATGTTTAGTGTCATCTTCATCACTTTGCCAATGCCAAGTAAGGGTGCATCAAAGATTTCATGAAATCCTGATGTAATTCTAAAGAAACCTGAAAATGTTCAATCAAATTGGACTTAGTTTTTTTCACCCAATTTCCCTTGTGCACATGAGCACAAGCTAATTGGTTTGAAACAGGGAATAAGTGATTGTATTTTCTATATACATTGATTGAGTGATGCAAAACTTACAAATCCAATTGCCTGAAAATGATTTATTTTGTGCATGAAGACCAATTAGGGAATTTTTAGATGTAAATTTGTGACAGAATATGAGAAATTGATGATCCACTCTTATTATTAGGGAAAAATCAGGGACTTTATAACTTTAAAATCATCATATTCATTTCATAGGCATAACATTTTCATGCATTTTGGGAATGATTTGAAATCCACTAGGTGTGCAGGCTTTAAGAAGGGAAATGGCAGCTATTTACTTGTTATCGCAATGTGACATGTGATGTTGGATGATATATTTTGATGATGTACAGTGATTATTGAATGTTTAGTGTCATCTTCATCACTTTGCGAATGCCAAGTAAGGGTGCATCAAAGATTTCATGAAATCCTGATGAAATTCTAAAGAAACCTGAAAATGTTCAATCAAATTGGACTTAGTTTTTTTCACCCAAATTCCCTTGTGCACATGAGCACAAGCTAATTGGTTTGAAACAGGGAATAAGTGATTGTATTTTCTATATACATTGATTGAGTGATGCAAAACTTACAAATCCAATTGCCTGAAAATGATTTATTTTGTGCATGAAGACCAATTAGGGAATTTTTAGATGTAAATTTGTGACAGAATATGAGAAATTGATGATCCACTCTTATTATTAGGGAAAAATCAGGGACTTTATAACTTTAAAATCATCATATTCATTTCATAGGCATAAGATTTTCATGCATTTTGGGAATGATTTGAAATCCACTAGGTGTGCAGGCTTTAAGAAGGGAAATGGCAGCTATTTACTTGTTATCGCAATGTGACATATGATGTTGGATGATATATTTTGATGATGTACAGTGATTATTGAATGTTTAGTGTCATCTTCATCACTTTGCCAATGCCAAGTAAGGGTGCATCAAAGATTTCATGAAATCCTGATGTAATTCTAAAGAAACCTGAAAATGTTCAATCAAATTGGACTTAGTTTTTTTCACCCAAATTCCCTTGTGCACATGAGCACAAGCTAATTGGTTTGAAACAGGGAATAAGTGATTGTATTTTCTATATACATTGATTGAGTGATGCAAAACTTACAAATCCAATTGCCTGAAAATGATTTATTTTGTGCATGAAGACCAATTAGGGAATTTTTAGATGTAAATTTGTGACAGAATATGAGAAATTGATGATCCACTCTTATTATTAGGGAAAAATCAGGGACTTTATCACTTTAAAATCATCATATTCATTTCATAGGCATAAGATTTTCATGCATTTTGGGAATGATTTGAAATCCACTAGGTGTGCAGGCTTTAAGAAGGGAAATGGCAGCTATTTACTTGTTATCGCAATGTGACATATGATGTTGGATGATATATTTTGATGATGTACAGTGATTATTGAATGTTTAGTGTCATCTTCATCACTTTGCCAATGCCAAGTAAGGGTGCATCAAAGATTTCATGAAATCCTGATGTAATTCTAAAGAAACCTGAAAATGTTCAATCAAATTGGACTTAGTTTTTTTCACCCAAATTCCCTTGTGCACATGAGCACAAGCTAATTGGTTTGAAACAGGGAATAAGTGATTGTATTTTCTATATACATTGATTGAGTGATGCAAAACTTACAAATCCAATTGCCTGAAAATGATTTATTTTGTGCATGAAGACCAATTAGGGAATTTTTAGATGTAAATTTGTGACAGAATATGAGAAATTGATGATCCACTCTTATTATTAGGGAAAAATCAGGGACTTTATAACTTTAAAATCATCATATTCATTTCATAGGCATAAGATTTTCATGCATTTTGGGAATGATTTGAAATCCACTAGGTGTGCAGGCTTTAAGAAGGGAAATGGCAGCTATTTACTTGTTATCGCAATGTGACATATGATGTTGGATGATATATTTTGATGATGTACAGTGATTATTGAATGTTTAGTGTCATCTTCATCACTTTGCCAATGCCAAGTAAGGGTGCATCAAAGATTTCATGAAATCCTGATGAAATTCTAAAGAAACCTGAAAATGTTCAATCAAATTGGACTTAGTTTTTTTCACCCAAATTCCCTTGTGCACATGAGCACAAGCTAATTGGTTTGAAACAGGGAATAAGTGATTGTATTTTCTATATACATTGATTGAGTGATGCAAAACTTACAAATCCAATTGCCTGAAAATGATTTATTTTGTGCATGAAGACCAATTGGGGAATTTTTAGATGTAAATTTGTGACAGAATATGAGAAATTGATGATCCACTCTTATTATTAGGGAAAAATCAGGGACTTTATAACTTTAAAATCATCATATTCATTTCATAGGCATAAGATTTTCATGCATTTTGGGAATGATTTGAAATCCACTAGGTGTGCAGGCTTTAAGAAGGGAAATGGCAGCTATTTACTTGTTATCGCAATGTGACATATGATGTTGGATGATATATTTTGATGATGTACAGTGATTATTGAATGTTTAGTGTCATCTTCATCACTTTGCCAATGCCAAGTAAGGGTGCATCAAAGATTTCATGAAATCCTGATGTAATTCTAAAGAAACCTGAAAATGTTCAATCAAATTGGACTTAGTTTTTTTCACCCAAATTCCCTTGTGCACATGAGCACAAGCTAATTGGTTTGAAACAGGGAATAAGTGATTGTATTTTCTATATACATTGATTGAGTGATGCAAAACTTACAAATCCAATTGCCTGAAAATGATTTATTTTGTGCATGAAGACCAATTAGGGAATTTTTAGATGTAAATTTGTGACAGAATATGAGAAATTGATGATCCACTCTTATTATTAGGGAAAAATCAGGGACTTTATAACTTTAAAATCATCATATTCATTTCATAGGCATAAGATTTTCATGCATTTTGGGAATGATTTGAAATCCACTAGGTGTGCAGGCTTTAAGAAGGGAAATGGCAGCTATTTACTTGTTATCGCAATGTGACATATGATGTTGGATGATATATTTTGATGATGTACAGTGATTATTGAATGTTTAGTGTCATCTTCATCACTTTGCCAATGCCAAGTAAGGGTGCATCAAAGATTTCATGAAATCCCTCTGAAATTCTAAAGAAACCTGAAAATGTTCAATCAAATTGGACTTAGTTTTTTTCACCCAAATTCCCTTGTGCACATGAGCACAAGCTAATTGGTTTGAAACAGGGAATAAGTGATTGTATTTTCTATATACATTGATTGAGTGATGCAAAACTTACAAATCCAATTGCCTGAAAATGATTTATTTTGTGCATGAAGACCAATTAGGGAATTTTTAGATGTAAATTTGTGACAGAATATGAGAAATTGATGATCCACTCTTATTATTAGGGAAAAATCAGGGACTTTATAACTTTAAAATCATCATATTCATTTCATAGGCATAAGATTTTCATGCATTTTGGGAATGATTTGAAATCCACTAGGTGTGCAGGCTTTAAGAAGGGAAATGGCAGCTATTTACTTGTTATCGCAATGTGACATATGATGTTGGATGATATATTTTGATGATGTACAGTGATTATTGAATGTTTAGTGTCATCTTCATCACTTTGCCAATGCCAAGTAAGGGTGCATCAAAGATTTCATGAAATCCCTCTGAAATTCTAAAGAAACCTGAAAATGTTCAATCAAATTGGACTTAGTTTTTTTCACCCAAATTCCCTTGTGCACATGAGCACAAGCTAATTGGTTTGAAACAGGGAATAAGTGATTGTATTTTCTATATACATTGATTGAGTGATGCAAAACTTACAAATCCAATTGCCTGAAAATGATTTATTTTGTGCATGAAGACCAATTAGGGAATTTTTAGATGTAAATTTGTGACAGAATATGAGAAATTGATGATCCACTCTTATTATTAGGGAAAAATCAGGGACTTTATAACTTTAAAATCATCATATTCATTTCATAGGCATAAGATTTTCATGCATTTTGGGAATGATTTGAAATCCACTAGGTGTGCAGGCTTTAAGAAGGGAAATGGCAGCTATTTACTTGTTATCGCAATGTGACATATGATGTTGGATGATATATTTTGATGATGTACAGTGATTATTGAATGTTTAGTGTCATCTTCATCACTTTGCGAATGCCAAGTAAGGGTGCATCAAAGATTTCATGAAATCCTGATGAAATTCTAAAGAAACCTGAAAATGTTCAATCAAATTGGACTTAGTTTTTTTCACCCAAATTCCCTTGTGCACATGAGCACAAGCTAATTGGTTTGAAACAGGGAATAAGTGATTGTATTTTCTATATACATTGATTGAGTGATGCAAAACTTACAAATCCAATTGCCTGAAAATGATTTATTTTGTGCATGAAGACCAATTAGGGAATTTTTAGATGTAAATTTGTGACAGAATATGAGAAATTGATGATCCACTCTTATTATTAGGGAAAAATCAGGGACTTTATAACTTTAAAATCATCATATTCATTTCATAGGCATAAGATTTTCATGCATTTTGGGAATGATTTGAAATCCACTAGGTGTGCAGGCTTTAAGAAGGGAAATGGCAGCTATTTACTTGTTATCGCAATGTGACATATGATGTTGGATGATATATTTTGATGATGTACAGTGATTATTGAATGTTTAGTGTCATCTTCATCACTTTGCCAATGCCAAGTAAGGGTGCATCAAAGATTTCATGAAATCCCTCTGAAATTCTAAAGAAACCTGAAAATGTTCAATCAAATTGGACTTAGTTTTTTTCACCCAAATTCCCTTGTGCACATGAGCACAAGCTAATTGGTTTGAAACAGGGAATAAGTGATTGTATTTTCTATATACATTGATTGAGTGATGCAAAACTTACAAATCCAATTGCCTGAAAATGATTTATTTTGTGCATGAAGACCAATTAGGGAATTTTTAGATGTAAATTTGTGACAGAATATGAGAAATTGATGATCCACTCTTATTATTAGGGAAAAATCAGGGACTTTATAACTTTAAAATCATCATATTCATTTCATAGGCATAAGATTTTCATGCATTTTGGGAATGATTTGAAATCCACTAGGTGTGCAGGCTTTAAGAAGGGAAATGGCAGCTATTTACTTGTTATCGCAATGTGACATATGATGTTGGATGATATATTTTGATGATGTACAGTGATTATTGAATGTTTAGTGTCATCTTCATCACTTTGCCAATGCCAAGTAAGGGTGCATCAAAGATTTCATGAAATCCTGATGAAATTCTAAAGAAACCTGAAAATGTTCAATCAAATTGGACTTAGTTTTTTTCACCCAAATTCCCTTGTGCACATGAGCACAAGCTAATTGGTTTGAAACAGGGAATAAGTGATTGTATTTTCTATATACATTGATTGAGTGATGCAAAACTTACAAATCCAATTGCCTGAAAATGATTTATTTTGTGCATGAAGACCAATTAGGGAATTTTTAGATGTAAATTTGTGACAGAATATGAGAAATTGATGATCCACTCTTATTATTAGGGAAAAATCAGGGACTTTATAACTTTAAAATCATCATATTCATTTCATAGGCATAAGATTTTCATGCATTTTGGGAATGATTTGAAATCCACTAGGTGTGCAGGCTTTAAGAAGGGAAATGGCAGCTATTTACTTGTTATCGCAATGTGACATATGATGTTGGATGATATATTTTGATGATGTACAGTGATTATTGAATGTTTAGTGTCATCTTCATCACTTTGCCAATGCCAAGTAAGGGTGCATCAAAGATTTCATGAAATCCTGATGAAATTCTAAAGAAACCTGAAAATGTTCAATCAAATTGGACTTAGTTTTTTTCACCCAAATTCCCTTGTGCACATGAGCACAAGCTAATTGGTTTGAAACAGGGAATAAGTGATTGTATTTTCTATATACATTGATTGAGTGATGCAAAACTTACAAATCCAATTGCCTGAAAATGATTTATTTTGTGCATGAAGACCAATTGGGGAATTTTTAGATGTAAATTTGTGACAGAATATGAGAAATTGATGATCCACTCTTATTATTAGGGAAAAATCAGGGACTTTATAACTTTAAAATCATCATATTCATTTCATAGGCATAAGATTTTCATGCATTTTGGGAATGATTTGAAATCCACTAGGTGTGCAGGCTTTAAGAAGGGAAATGGCAGCTATTTACTTGTTATCGCAATGTGACATATGATGTTGGATGATATATTTTGATGATGTACAGTGATTATTGAATGTTTAGTGTCATCTTCATCACTTTGCCAATGCCAAGTAAGGGTGCATCAAAGATTTCATGAAATCCTGATGTAATTCTAAAGAAACCTGAAAATGTTCAATCAAATTGGGCTTAGTTTTTTTCACCCAAATTCCCTTGTGCGCATGAGCACAAGCTAATTGGTTTGAAACAGGGAATAAGTGATTGTATTTTCTATATACATTGATTGAGTGATGCAAAACTTACAAATCCAATTGCCTGAAAATGATTTATTTTGTGCATGAAGACCAATTAGGGAATTTTTAGATGTAAATTTGTGACAGAATATGAGAAATTGATGATCCACTCTTATTATTAGGGAAAAATCAGGGACTTTATCACTTTAAAATCATCATATTCATTTCATAGGCATAAGATTTTCATGCATTTTGGGAATGATTTGAAATCCACTAGGTGTGCAGGCTTTAAGAAGGGAAATGGCAGCTATTTACTTGTTATCGCAATGTGACATATGATGTTGGATGATATATTTTGATGATGTACAGTGATTATTGAATGTTTAGTGTCATCTTCATCACTTTGCCAATGCCAAGTAAGGGTGCATCAAAGATTTCATGAAATCCCTCTGAAATTCTAAAGAAACCTGAAAATGTTCAATCAAATTGGACTTAGTTTTTTTCACCCAAATTCCCTTGTGCACATGAGCACAAGCTAATTGGTTTGAAACAGGGAATAAGTGATTGTATTTTCTATATACATTGATTGAGTGATGCAAAACTTACAAATCCAATTGCCTGAAAATGATTTATTTTGTGCATGAAGACCAATTAGGGAATTTTTAGATGTAAATTTGTGACAGAATATGAGAAATTGATGATCCACTCTTATTATTAGGGAAAAATCAGGGACTTTATAACTTTAAAATCATCATATTCATTTCATAGGCATAAGATTTTCATGCATTTTGGGAATGATTTGAAATCCACTAGGTGTGCAGGCTTTAAGAAGGGAAATGGCAGCTATTTACTTGTTATCGCAATGTGACATATGATGTTGGATGATATATTTTGATGATGTACAGTGATTATTGAATGTTTAGTGTCATCTTCATCACTTTGCCAATGCCAAGTAAGGGTGCATCAAAGATTTCATGAAATCCCTCTGAAATTCTAAAGAAACCTGAAAATGTTCAATCAAATTGGACTTAGTTTTTTTCACCCAAATTCCCTTGTGCACATGAGCACAAGCTAATTGGTTTGAAACAGGGAATAAGTGATTGTATTTTCTATATACATTGATTGAGTGATGCAAAACTTACAAATCCAATTGCCTGAAAATGATTTATTTTGTGCATGAAGACCAATTAGGGAATTTTTAGATGTAAATTTGTGACAGAATATGAGAAATTGATGATCCACTCTTATTATTAGGGAAAAATCAGGGACTTTATAACTTTAAAATCATCATATTCATTTCATAGGCATAAGATTTTCATGCATTTTGGGAATGATTTGAAATCCACTAGGTGTGCAGGCTTTAAGAAGGGAAATGGCAGCTATTTACTTGTTATCGCAATGTGACATATGATGTTGGATGATATATTTTGATGATGTACAGTGATTATTGAATGTTTAGTGTCATCTTCATCACTTTGCCAATGCCAAGTAAGGGTGCATCAAAGATTTCATGAAATCCTGATGAAATTCTAAAGAAACCTGAAAATGTTCAATCAAATTGGACTTAGTTTTTTTCACCCAAATTCCCTTGTGCACATGAGCACAAGCTAATTGGTTTGAAACAGGGAATAAGTGATTGTATTTTCTATATACATTGATTGAGTGATGCAAAACTTACAAATCCAATTGCCTGAAAATGATTTATTTTGTGCATGAAGACCAATTAGGGAATTTTTAGATGTAAATTTGTGACAGAATATGAGAAATTGATGATCCACTCTTATTATTAGGGAAAAATCAGGGACTTTATAACTTTAAAATCATCATATTCATTTCATAGGCATAAGATTTTCATGCATTTTGGGAATGATTTGAAATCCACTAGGTGTGCAGGCTTTAAGAAGGGAAATGGCAGCTATTTACTTGTTATCGCAATGTGACATATGATGTTGGATGATATATTTTGATGATGTACAGTGATTATTGAATGTTTAGTGTCATCTTCATCACTTTGCCAATGCCAAGTAAGGGTGCATCAAAGATTTCATGAAATCCTGATGAAATTCTAAAGAAACCTGAAAATGTTCAATCAAATTGGACTTAGTTTTTTTCACCCAAATTCCCTTGTGCACATGAGCACAAGCTAATTGGTTTGAAACAGGGAATAAGTGATTGTATTTTCTATATACATTGATTGAGTGATGCAAAACTTACAAATCCAATTGCCTGAAAATGATTTATTTTGTGCATGAAGACCAATTGGGGAATTTTTAGATGTAAATTTGTGACAGAATATGAGAAATTGATGATCCACTCTTATTATTAGGGAAAAATCAGGGACTTTATAACTTTAAAATCATCATATTCATTTCATAGGCATAAGATTTTCATGCATTTTGGGAATGATTTGAAATCCACTAGGTGTGCAGGCTTTAAGAAGGGAAATGGCAGCTATTTACTTGTTATCGCAATGTGACATATGATGTTGGATGATATATTTTGATGATGTACAGTGATTATTGAATGTTTAGTGTCATCTTCATCACTTTGCCAATGCCAAGTAAGGGTGCATCAAAGATTTCATGAAATCCTGATGTAATTCTAAAGAAACCTGAAAATGTTCAATCAAATTGGGCTTAGTTTTTTTCACCCAAATTCCCTTGTGCGCATGAGCACAAGCTAATTGGTTTGAAACAGGGAATAAGTGATTGTATTTTCTATATACATTGATTGAGTGATGCAAAACTTACAAATCCAATTGCCTGAAAATGATTTATTTTGTGCATGAAGACCAATTAGGGAATTTTTAGATGTAAATTTGTGACAGAATATGAGAAATTGATGATCCACTCTTATTATTAGGGAAAAATCAGGGACTTTATCACTTTAAAATCATCATATTCATTTCATAGGCATAAGATTTTCATGCATTTTGGGAATGATTTGAAATCCACTAGGTGTGCAGGCTTTAAGAAGGGAAATGGCAGCTATTTACTTGTTATCGCAATGTGACATATGATGTTGGATGATATATTTTGATGATGTACAGTGATTATTGAATGTTTAGTGTCATCTTCATCACTTTGCCAATGCCAAGTAAGGGTGCATCAAAGATTTCATGAAATCCTGATGAAATTCTAAAGAAACCTGAAAATGTTCAATCAAATTGGACTTAGTTTTTTTCACCCAAATTCCCTTGTGCACATGAGCACAAGCTAATTGGTTTGAAACAGGGAATAAGTGATTGTATTTTCTATATACATTGATTGAGTGATGCAAAACTTACAAATCCAATTGCCTGAAAATGATTTATTTTGTGCATGAAGACCAATTAGGGAATTTTTAGATGTAAATTTGTGACAGAATATGAGAAATTGATGATCCACTCTTATTATTAGGGAAAAATCAGGGACTTTATAACTTTAAAATCATCATATTCATTTCATAGGCATAAGATTTTCATGCATTTTGGGAATGATTTGAAATCCACTAGGTGTGCAGGCTTTAAGAAGGGAAATGGCAGCTATTTACTTGTTATCGCAATGTGACATATGATGTTGGATGATATATTTTGATGATGTACAGTGATTATTGAATGTTTAGTGTCATCTTCATCACTTTGCCAATGCCAAGTAAGGGTGCATCAAAGATTTCATGAAATCCTGATGTAATTCTAAAGAAACCTGAAAATGTTCAATCAAATTGGACTTAGTTTTTTTCACCCAAATTCCCTTGTGCACATGAGCACAAGCTAATTGGTTTGAAACAGGGAATAAGTGATTGTATTTTCTATATACATTGATTGAGTGATGCAAAACTTACAAATCCAATTGCCTGAAAATGATTTATTTTGTGCATGAAGACCAATTAGGGAATTTTTAGATGTAAATTTGTGACAGAATATGAGAAATTGATGATCCACTCTTATTATTAGGGAAAAATCAGGGACTTTATAACTTTAAAATCATCATATTCATTTCATAGGCATAAGATTTTCATGCATTTTGGGAATGATTTGAAATCCACTAGGTGTGCAGGCTTTAAGAAGGGAAATGGCAGCTATTTACTTGTTATCGCAATGTGACATATGATGTTGGATGATATATTTTGATGATGTACAGTGATTATTGAATGTTTAGTGTCATCTTCATCACTTTGCCAATGCCAAGTAAGGGTGCATCAAAGATTTCATGAAATCCTGATGAAATTCTAAAGAAACCTGAAAATGTTCAATCAAATTGGACTTAGTTTTTTTCACCCAAATTCCCTTGTGCACATGAGCACAAGCTAATTGGTTTGAAACAGGGAATAAGTGATTGTATTTTCTATATACATTGATTGAGTGATGCAAAACTTACAAATCCAATTGCCTGAAAATGATTTATTTTGTGCATGAAGACCAATTGGGGAATTTTTAGATGTAAATTTGTGACAGAATATGAGAAATTGATGATCCACTCTTATTATTAGGGAAAAATCAGGGACTTTATAACTTTAAAATCATCATATTCATTTCATAGGCATAAGATTTTCATGCATTTTGGGAATGATTTGAAATCCACTAGGTGTGCAGGCTTTAAGAAGGGAAATGGCAGCTATTTACTTGTTATCGCAATGTGACATATGATGTTGGATGATATATTTTGATGATGTACAGTGATTTTTAGATGTAAATTTGTGACAGAATATGAGAATTTGATGATCCACTCTTATTATTAGGGAAAAATCATTGACTTTATTACTTCAAAATCATCATATTCATTCCATAGCTATAAGATTTTCATGCATTTTGGGAATGATTTGAAATCCACTTGGTGTGCATGCTTTAAATAGGGAAATGGCAGCTTATTTTATGATGTACATTGATTATTGAATGATTCTATAAATTAATTACAATAAATATTCATGTCTAGATATGAAATGTTAGAAGTACTAAAGATTTACTAAATCGATTCACTCTGCTTGTTTGTAATTGTATATTATATAATATGTTAATGCCCCTTAGCTCCCTGATATGGTAATAAATGCTATTCTATTCACATTAAGATATATATTTCTTCTTTTTGGAGCCCCCCCCCCCTTCCCGAAAAGAAGAATTAGGCAAAACTTTGCTAGCTAACGTGCGGTTTCGTCGTATTTCAGAATTTCTGCACAAGTTGTAAATTGATACAGTAATTCCGCATTCCTACGCAGAAAACTTTGTTAAAAAGCAGGGCAATGTAGGTCAAAAAACCTGTTTTTCCCGACGTAGCAAAGTCTGGAATTCAGAAGTGTAAACGAGAGGCTCACTGGGGGTCTTGATGTGTCAACGTATGTAAGTTCTTTTGAGAAAAATGTGTGGGGCACAGTTCAGTGCTCAGTTGGAAGGAATTCTAATAAATAAATAGTATAAAATACAAGGTGATTTTTTTTTTTTAAAATAATTTAGTTTCCAAATATAAACTATAAATCATAGCATATTTTATAGATTTTATAGAATAGGGAATCCGTGTACTTTATTATCTGTGTTGTTTACCTTTATTTTCATTCTTTGAAATGTAGTGCATCCAGACATATAGCCAGTTATTCCATTTTTTGTTGGTATAATTATGCTTCAAATTATGTAAGAAAAGTCCCCCTCCCCTTAGAAATAATAAAAGACGAAATTATTGTTCATGTCTATAAATGTATGAGACCAAAATTTTCTCAAACCAAATAAATTGCAAATCAAAGATTATCGATCCTCTGAACCGTACAATCATTTAAAAGAAAAATAAACTTAAAAATCTATTCCATTTTAGAGTTTTTAAAAGTGACCTTTTCTGTTTATTAATTGCTTGTCGAGTATTTTTATCTCCCCCATTGTATTCTCTTTAGAGAAGTAGATAGTCAATAGCTTGCCTTCCATACTTCTCTAAAAGAGAAAATCTGATAAAAGATGCCACTTGTAGAAAGCTTAAAACTAGCCATTCTTCCTTTCATTATTAGCATATTTCTGATACTGTAGATAGCAAATACATGTATGATACAGTGCGTAATAAGGTTGTTTGTCATCAATACTATTGAATTATCATTTTTCTTGCAAATCATATTGACATCAGTACCCCGTCCCCCTTCTTTTAAAATCAACTTTGTACAAGTTGTAATCGATAGACAAGGACGCTGCGTTCCTATGCAGACGACCATGCTGATTTAGAAAGCGTGATATTAACCAGGGTAATGCTCATGGTACATGTATGTAGGTCAAAAATCTTGCCCCCTCAGCTAGAACTAAACATGTTTAAGAAAGTTTGCATCCATGCATATTCACGTGCAGTGGTGGATCAAGAGCTAGGTGTTACGGTTGTGTTTACGAGAGAGAGAGAGAGAGAGAGAGAGAGAGAGAGAGAGAGAGAGTTGTGCATAACTCCTATTGATCCCGATTAAACCTGGAATAGAAATACAAGTTGCTTTTTTTCAAAACTTTTTCCACATCGACAAAGTTCAAATAACATAAAATATGTGTGCCTTCATAATAAATCGGGTTGTAAGAGAAACAATTTCGGATTTTTTTTTTCATTTATTGCAAAAATTTATTTGATAAATCCATGTGTAAATTGAATAGCTATTATTTTTTAAAGTTAATTTGGTTAACTACTCATAAAGAAATGAAACAATTACAATCCTAAAATGTTAATGCCCATTAGGTCCCTGATTTATTCTTTTTGAGAAAATATACAACAGTATTACATTCTCTAATGAACAATCTTTTATCATTCAAAAATTTGTTCATTATAGATGTGCATCTGATGCTATGGGGGAACGATTCCTTCTCTGGTGCATAAAATGCTTTAAAGATTATTAACAAGCTTTTCTAAATGAATATGGACATTTTTCTAAAAATCCTAGTTTTAAGAAGAATCATATATTGTACATTAGGGATTTATATTAATTTTTGACACAACTATTTTTTTCCCAATAGACTATATAAATCAAATTATATATTATGAAAATTTTACAAAATGTTGCATTAAGAGAAGGTTTTCAAAGTTGTGTCTAACATTTGACTTTTTTTTTCAATAAAATATGTCCCAATGTGGAAGAAATTACCTGTAATAAATGCGTGCAAATGTAAGTATGCAATCACGGCCCCGTATATTTAGACGCAAAGTAACATACTTGTCACTAAAATCGAATAATAAGTTAAGCATTTACTATTAGATTATTTTATTTATCGCATGGCCATAGGAACCGGGGGGGGGGGGGTACGGGGGGATGTGCCCCCCCATAATTTTGCCGATATAGAATACTATAGAAAACATAGAGCTCTACTATATACTTGTGCCCCCCTCAATAATAACGTCTGATGACCTTTTTTTTTTTTTTTTTTTTTTTTTTTGATTGTCAAGAAATTTTGGTAGTTGATAGTGAACCCCCAACTGAAAATGTACATGTATGGTTGTGCCCCCTCAAAGTGAAATTGCTTCCTACGGGCCTGTATCGAGAAACAAATCTTAAAAACGAATTACTTCTTTTTAGTCTTCGGCTTTCATAAGTCTTTTTTTTTATTCATTTGTGTTTAACAAAATGATTTATTTAGTAAACTTTTTGTTCATTTAGACATGAATTGAAAAAAAAAAGACATCTCCCCCCCCCCAAAAAAAAAAAACCCCAAAACAAAACAAAACAAAAACAAACGGTTCGCGCATATTTTTTTTCTGAAAGCCTTCGACCTTTCACAAAAAAGTACGCTGTTCCTTTTTAAGACTCATTTTTCCTCCATTTCAATTAATGATTTAGTAGTATCTTTAAAAACAAATCAAGCGTAAAGATAAAATTAATTGTTTTCTGATATTTCCCCCCTTCCCGCGTTCTTCGTTCTATTCAGCATTTTATGCATGTAAGAATCGGGATCGGAGTTTGAATTTGATACAATGAGGCTGTGCATGTGCATGTGCTTCCATAATGATGGAGGTTCGTCTAAATTGTTCGTGTTTTTCCTATCGTTAGTAAAAGAATTCAAGTGTATTGGATCTATTCATGAATAATGACTTTGTGATGCCTGGTATCGTCTCGGCTGATGGATACATATAGAATCTGCCGTACTACTAGTAGACCTACACTGAGTATGACCTTGGGAATTAGAATTGACTGTCGACTTCGGATGAAGGTAAGCAAGTGCAGATAATGAACATTCTGGCTTAATTATAACAACAACTTTATTTCAATTTCTGATAAACAGCTGAATGAGCTGGTCAATGTATATTAGGACCTGATGGTGAAATATTGACCAGCTTCGTTGACCTAACCAATGGTAAGGCTAAACAAAAAAATATGTCCGATTACTGTTACATGCTGAAATAAAAAAGGGTTGGTTTTGTAGGTTTGATTTTTTAATTTTTTTTATTGATTTTTTTTAATACACAAATTCACATGAATTGGTTGAAATACAAAACAGTTTTACCATTGTGTGGTGCTTTTTTGTTTCTAGTACTTTCAATTTTGATTTCAAATGCTTGACTGATTAAGTTGCATGTAAAAGTTAAACTGACCGGCGAGTGACTTCCGTTGAAAAAAAAAATCTGGGTTGGCAATTAAATATAGGGTCAGTCAGGTAACTGTAAACAAACTTATTTTTTTTTTTTTACGCCTAACTATGAAACATGATTTTTAAATTAAAACAGGTCCAGCACAATCTCTTGATTTAGCTATCTAGCTTGATAAAGCTATTCAGAATAGCTTGATTCAGCTATTTCATCACACTTTTTCTTTAATGTGTTATTTTCTCAGCATGCACAAAAAGTCGCAACTTGGTGCAGTGATAATATTCAACCTTGAACTCTTCTGAAAATAATGAATGTAAAAATCACTCATCCAAATATGTCTCTCTAAGGATACACCAAAGGCTTTTTTTCAAGATTTATTTTCAACAATTTTGAGATTTTTGGCTAAGAAAAAGATTAGTTAAACACTGCTTTATAATGCATGTAAAATTCTTGGTAATTATGAAATGGTTTTCTAATAGGGCTGTCAACATTACCCGAAATAACCGAGAACCACGGTCCAAGTTGTTCGGTTCGGTTTTGGTTCCATTTTTCCGGATTTCAGTTAGGGTCTAGTTTATATATTAGAGTCTGTTCAATACAAAAAATGGTGTCGAAAACTCGAAATCAAAGGAATGATGACGATAACGGTGATAAAAAAAACATCACAACTGAAATCTCTTCATTCCATGACAAAACACCTGTCACGGAAGTATTAGATAATTATCAAAATGAGCAGGAGTGGTCAGGTTGTGGCTAATAGTAGGCCAAGTAGTTCTACACACCGATGTCTAGACGTTCACATGGTTAAGACTTGTTTTCAATGTAAATTAAATGTAACAAATAAAGATTTTTCAAGTAAAATTCATGAAATTAAGGTTTAAAATAGATGTAAATAACCGAACCGTAAAACTCGAAACCAAACCCAAAATTTACAGAACAGACCCGACCCGAAAAATTTTGGAACCGTGACAGCCCATAATTTTCTAATTATTTAACAATAATGAAACACTGTAGCAACCTCTAATGATAAAGCGCCGCTTAATAATACAAATATCAATCATTAAGCTTAATGCCGTAAATTTTTGCATTAATAGTTGACATTCTCAACCGCTGATGCTAAATCGCCGCTTAATGATAGAATTATATCATTAAGCGTCACAAATGCAGAGCAACACTGACGCTTAATGAAACAAGCAAATATCCATTTAATCGACGGTTAATGATACACACTAGCATAGCATTAAGCGTTGCAGACGCACCCTTTAATGATATAAAATTTAGAAATGGCTGCCAATAACTAAGAGAAACATACATCCACCTTTCCTTCCATCACTTGCATTTAAACATTTGTGTATACCCTTGTGTTATAGAATATAGTAATTATTGGAGTTTTTCCATGTTTTCTAGTCAAGGGAACTTCTTAAAGCTCCGGATATCCAAATATTCATCTAGTATGCAGGGTCCTAAATTAAGTGTTTCCACACAAGATTTGTATATTGATATCAGAAAAAAAAATATAAATTAAATAAATGCCATTGCAATAAGAACTCTTACTCGTGCTTATTTTTGCAAACTAGACAGCACACACTGACAAAAAGAAATATTCACACACTTCTGTGTTTCTTTTGTGGTACTTTATAAATTATTGAATCAGATGAGCTAGCGACCAAGGAGAATTTAGGACACGCTAATAATGTACAGTGTAGCAATTGCCGAAAATAGCACGCCTTATATACCGAAAGTCCAAGCATATCAGAGAATTGTACTATAATGAATTTGAAATAAACTTGAAATAATTATTTCTTGTATAATTCAAACGTGGTTAATTCGTTACACAGCATACTTGCCAACTTCCAACATGTAAAAATCTGGTTCATGACCAGATTTGGAAAGTAAAAAATCTGGTCATAACGTGTAACGACGTTCACGACATATTTACCTTGATTAAATTATATATAAGTATTTGTGTATTGAGAATTCTGTTATTAAAAAAGGCTTTAACTTACAATGACAAAAAATTAATATATATTGATTAAATTTACATGTTAAAAAAGAGCATTGAAGGTTTCATTATTCAGTATTGACCTGAATTAAAAGTGCATTTTCTTTTTTAAAAAGAAAGCCTTTTCAGTTTGTGCTAAATTTGAAAGTATTTCAATTTTGGTTTTGGAAATTATTTTTCCTCTCTCTTAGTTAATTTAATTAACAAGTGCAATATGTATTAAATGTACAGTTAGGCCTACACTCTCTTCGATCAATTTATTTTATCTAATGAAAGTTGTTTTCCAAGATTCCTTGATATGCATTGTTTCTCTTTTTCTCGGTTCAATCAGAGACCTATAGTATGTAGGTCCCTGGTTCAATTTGTTCCTGTTGGCCCTGATAACGATCTAGTTCTATTGGAAGCCATTTTAAATTGACTTCAAACTTTGATTTGTCAAAACAACTCCCAGGTAATTGTTTACACCTGCACTGATAATTTACTGGTACACAGCCTACTGGACATAGCCATCGGCATTGTTTACGTAGATCCAAGCTTGGGTTGTAACTGGAAGTTAAAAGTGCAACCTAATTTACGAACCAAATCAGGAAATCAGGAGATTTTCGAGTTGTTCGGCAAAAATCGGGTGAAAAGCATGACCCGCCGTGTCATAAAAAATAACCGGGTTAAGGGTCGAAAAATCGGGTGTAACCCGACGAAATCGGGTGAGTTGGCAACTATGTTACACAGGCCCCTAACAACGGTTTCAAAAGTGTGTGTGGGGGGAAGGGGGGGGGCAACTTCCTAAAAGGGTCGGTTGTATTTTTTCAGATTAATTCAGAAGAATTAGTCATTGACTGGCTTATAAGTCAGTAATATTTTGCTAAAATCTGTAGACAATTTCAGATGAAAAATCTTTGTATTTACCAGCATTTCTAAGTACATGTATATTTTGGGGCAAGACAGATGAGTTTACTAACAATTTTAACAAGTACAAGATCATTTAATTCTCTAAATACTAGTGCTATAATTATGATTGTGGTAATCTTAGATCTTCATTTTCTGCATTAGAATTGTTCCAATCTATATATTGAGTTACTATATTTCTTCTAGAAGAAAATTCATAAGTCGGACCTAGACTTTTGTTCAAAATTAAATTTCTTAGCACATGTATTTAAATATCAGTATTTGTTGTAGTTCCAGAACTGTAGCGTTGTGTGGTTAACCGTTTATATTTTAGTCTTTGACCATGATGCTACAGATCCCGTTATAAAAATATGATTGGTCAATCAACTTTTATTCCCTTATTCTAGACACTATTTAACCAATCTGTATATTTTATCCACCTCCCAACCCTGTATAGTTGTCTCTACAGACCAGTAAACTGGTTTTTTAAAAAAAAATTGCTATCCGACAAAAAAGACATACATCATGCAAATTTAAAGCATGATAACATTCGAAGAGAGTGTGATTGTTCGATAGTTTTCTGAAAGACGTCAATTTCCATTCCAATTTTATAACATTAATGAAGACATTAAAATAAGGAGGGTTTTTTTTTTTTTTTTGCATATGTATACAAAACAAATGTTGGGAAATCCTTCTTTTTAAATTGATTTAATTGAGATATTTGATGAAATATGAAGATAACGAACAGTATTCAATCTGGAAAGTCCAATGAAACGATACAAACAAGCAGAGCAAACAAGGACCCCAAAACTCAGAAGTGGGATCAGGTGCCATGGAGGAAAGAGCATCCCCTGCCGACCGGTCACACTCGCCGTGTGCTCCTTGTCATGATTGGGTAGTAATGGAGAAATCCTTAGACAGTTCACTGTATACATGTAAATAATGGCCTAACAATTAGTATGAAAAGCGTCAGTCAGCATTTGACTCAATGATAGGTTGTAGGTGCTGACAAGGTCATTGTATCGACTGTAAAACTTGTGAAAAGATGACTTCAAATGAGACTGTTGATATCCTTGTTTCATCAACTTGTTTGTCAATAGCTTGCCTCGTTTTAGAAATTGTTCATATGTAGAGCATGCTCTTGCATATCGAATCAACTGAGAGACATAAACCCCATATGCAGATGATAAGGGTATATTGCTACATAAGTAAGGGAAATTGAGGATTGAAATGTTGAAGTCATCACGTTTGTCATAAAGCTTTGTTGCTAGGTTACCATTAACATCTTTTTCTAGTAAAATATCTAAATATGAAACAGATATGTCAGAATCTGTGGTATCTTTTTTAGGTCACCTGAATCACTCAGGTGACCTATTGCTATCCGTTTTCGTCCGTCATCATGCGTCGTGTGAATTGCGTTAATATTTGAACATTTTTAGCTTCTTCTTTGAAACATCAGGGGTTCTGGTGCAATGGCAGGGCTATATAGATCATATAGTGAAAGTGCATTATTTCTTTGAAAATCTTCTTCTCTGCTCCTGGGTATTAAATAAAGTAAGTAAGTACATAGTTATGATGAGCAAGAGTGTCTCTTCCAAAATTGTGAATTTCATGGCCCCCGGGTCAGGGGTTCAGGTGTTAGGGCGGGGCTCTATTGATTATATAGTGAAAATGTATTAAATCTTTGAAAATTTTACTTCTCTGCTCCTGGATATTAAATAAAGTAACTAAGTACATAGTTATGATGAGCAAGAGTGCCTCTTCCAAAATTGTGAATTCCATGGCCCCCGAGTCAGGGGTTCAGGTGTTAGGGTGGGGCTCTATTGATTATATAGTAAAAATGCATGAATTCTTTGAAAATCTTCTTCTCTGCTCCTGGGTATTAAATAAAGTAAATAAGTATATAGTTATGATGAGCAAGAGTGCCTCTTCCAAAATTGTGAATTTCATGGCCCCCGGGTCAGGGGTTCAGGTGTTAGGGCGGGGCTCTATTGATTATATAGTGAAAATGTATTAAATCTTTGAAAATTTTACTTCTCTGCTCCTGGATATTAAATAAAGTAACTAAGTACATAGTTATGATGAGCAAGAGTGCCTCTTCCAAAATTGTGAATTCCATGGCCCCCGAGTCAGGGGTTCAGGTGTTAGGGTGGGGCTCTTTTGATTATATAGTAAAAATGCATTAATTCTTTGAAAATCTTCTTCTCTGCTCCTGGGTATTAAATAAAGTAAATAAGTATATAGTTATGATGAGCAAGAGTGCCTCTTCCAAAATTGTGAATTTCATGGCCCCAGGGTCAGGGGTTCTGGTGTTAGGGCGGGGCTCTATTGATTAAATAGTGAAAATGCATAAATTATTTGAAAATCTTCTTCTCTGCTCCTGGATATTAAATAAACTAACTAAGAACATAGATATGATAAGTGTGACTGCCTTTTCAGAAATGTTGAATTTCATGGCCCCTGGGTCAGGGGTTCAGGTGTTAGGGTGGGGCTCTATTGATTATTTGCATTAATTCTTTGAAAATCTTCTTCTCTGCTCCTGGGTATTAAATAAACTAACTTAGTGCATAGTTATGATGAGCATGGTTGCTTCTTCCAAAATTGTGAATTTCATGGCCCCAGGGTCAGGGGTTATGGTATCAGGGTGGGGCCCAGTTGATATCTATAGTGAAAATGCATTATTTCTTTGAAAATCTTCTCTCTCCTGGATATTAAATAAACTAAGTACATAGTTATGATGAGCATGGCTGCATTTCTCAGAAATTGTGAATTTTGTGAGCCCTGGGTGAAGGGTTCTGGTGTTAGGGCGGGCTCTATTGATTATATAGGGAAAATGCATAAATTCTTTCAAAATCTTCTTCTCTGCTCCTGGGTATTATTCAAACAAAGAAATTGCATGGTTATGATAAGGAAGAATGCCTCTTCCAAAATTGTGAAATTCATGGCCCCTGGGTCAGGGGTTCTGGTGAAGGGGGGGGGGGGGGGACTCTATTGATTTTATAGTGAAAATGCATAATTTCTTTTAAAATATTTTTTCTACTCTTGGTAATAGAGAAAAGAAACAAATGTATAGTTATGATTAGCAAAGTGCTCTTTCCAGAATTGTGAGTTCATGGCCCCTGGGTAAGATGTTCTGGTGTAAGGGGGGGGGGGGGGGCTTTATTTATTTAATAATATAGTGAACATGCATTTCTTTGAAAATCTTCTATGCTTCTGGGCATATTCGAGGCAAACAGAGTAAAAGTTTTAATATGCAAGGGTGTTTTTACCAGAATTTTGAACACCTGGATTATTTAGTCAAGTGTTCCGGTCCTGGCCAGGGCTCTATGAACTTGTATTCTGTTGAGCAAAGTTATTCCCCTTTGCCATTCACCTTTGATAATTAATCACTGTAAATAATGTATTTGAAAGGTTAATAGAATAAGAGAATTATGCAAGAATATTTATTGTATGATGAACAAGTACTTTCATAGTTTTAATGATCAGGTAGACTTGGAAATAATAGATGAATAAAAGTGAGGCAAAAATAACTTATCTTTTTTAATGTTCTTCAAAGGCCAAGAGAGACCAATGTGAGAAGTAGTAATTTGGGATTAAAAATAGCCATTTTGTTAATATTCTGCATGGTAATAGTGAAAAATGGGGGACAGATAGATTCTATACCAATTATTTTGTTGATGCTTATCATTCTATTTTTCTTGCTTTTGGGCAACAAAGCTTCATTTATCAGTTTATGGATCCTCTAAATTGTTGTATTGTACTCAGGTGACCGTTAAGGCCCTTGGGCCTCTTGTTTAAATTTCAAGTTCACTGGGATATATCGAGTCGACATATGAATGAAAGTAACTATTGTTAATTGATAATACCTCATCGATATATCGAAATGTCAAGTTGAAAGCCACAGCAAGTGTTTTCTTCTTCTCAAGTAGAAGTTTTTGAATAAATTCTGCTTGATAAAAATTCTGATGTTCAAGTTTGCACTTTCATCCCGAATGAAATTAACCTGATACAGTACCCGCATCGTTATTCTTTACAGGACACACGATACGATAGGATTAACGCATGATACGATGAGATAAACGCACGATACAGTAGGATACACGCATGATAGGACAGGATACACGCACGATAGGATAAACGCAAAACATGATAAACGCAAAATACAATAAATGCAAAACACGATAGACCTGATAAACGATCTTCACGATAGGATAAACGCAAAACCTGATAGGATTGTTTCAAAATGCGAAACTTTTTTTGACAAGATGAAAAGTTTCCTTTTTGATATACTGCAGTATGATAATTTTAATTAATTACAAAGCCGCAAATCTAAACGATAAAATATATTGAATTTATCATGATAAAATATTTGAAGTAATGGTGCTTTGTAAAAGATAGATTTTTTCTCGTCAATTAAATTGATCGTCATCAAATTCGAACTGTAAGTATTTAAGATTAATTCCACTATATGATGGAAATTAGGCGATTGTTTGTGTAATTATACAAATGTGAAATACCATCGAATTGTTAAATTTGAATTTTGAGTCGTTCAATTACAGAGATTTTAATTTGTTGGTGGCTCAAAAATTCGGTAGACAAGCGAAGTTTTACACCCATGTGCAATAAATTCACTATAAATATCATTATTTTAACAAATAAAATCTTATGAAATTCATAAACTTTGATTATTTTTATGGAAGAACTCCATGTAAAAAATGAAACATATGGATTCAGTATCTTGTGCTAGAAGTCTGCGATGTATCCAAAGTCGCCTTTAATAATCTGTATTTAATAATTCAAATCTTACGAAAAAAATTCTAGTAGTCATAATTTAGGGGAGAAAATTTTAAAAATTATCATTATAATTATTTTAAGGTTAACGCTTTCTCCTCAAAGTTTGTACGAATTGGCTTTTATTTATATTTTATCAATTAATTTTATTTTTGTTATGTTTTAAACACGTGACTTGCTGAATTTGCGAGTTGCATTGACACAGACTCTCCTATATATAAAATTAATATGTTTGTCACACATATCCCGTGCACATAGAAATTATTTACATATTCCATGTACATACATTGTATATGTATATGAGGAATATATACATACTCATATATATAAGAGGAAGGGGACCGGCCGAAAGAAATCAAATTTGATAAAATTAATAAATGTCACTAGATCTGTCATCATCTAGTATACGAAAAAATATCGCATTTTCATTCTTATGTATTTATTCTCTGGTATTTCTAATGTTATAGGCCTGTAAGATTAAGAAAGGAGCTTGCAGTCGTATATTTAAAAATGTTACAGTGTACCAAGATGTGCAGTACACAGTAGAAATATAATGCTTATATAATATTGCCCATCAACAATAATAATGTCTTTAGCCTCTTTTGCTTGCTTTTCAAGACATTTCTTTTTAGACCCTCCTCCCTCGCCCCCAAAGAAATGAAATTGCTTTCTACACATGCCTGTGTAATAAACATTTACAATAACAGTACAATGTATGTGAATATATTTATTGGGTACTTAAACTTTGTATTAAATAAATTATAACATTGAATGACTACATACTCTTGTTTACAACACATTAGAACACACACAAAAATAAATAATACACAGTCAGCTGGGAAGGGGGAGGGGGTCCATAACCACTCAAAAAAAGATCCGATTCAAAAAGCAAAAATAAATAAATAAATAAATAAAAATATATATTGACTTCTTGAATAAAGTCAAGTATTAAATGCAATCAATAAACACTAATAAAATTAAATTCAAGGTGTTTACTCATCTTGTGTATCACGGCAGAACCGGCGATTTCTTTTAATTTTTTTTTTACATGACTGTATCTTTGAGGCGCCTTTAATAACGAAAAAAAAAAAAAAATCGTGCGAGGCAAAGTTTGTATTTTTCTGCTATGAATTCTTTAACATATTGTTCCATAAATAGAATTTTCGAACAATTGTTTCTTTTTGTATTTCACAGAAAACCCGAAGATCAGGAAGTACCACAAGCACCGTTTTTTTTTTTTTTAAATTTGATTACACCAATTTAAGACTGTAAACCTATAAAAAAATTATTTAAAAGTATACAAATGAACTATAAAACAATGGAATTTGGGGGACAAACTTCAACTATATTTTATTTGATTCATTTATTCAATTTTTAATCTGTAACGGAAGTGTACATTTACCAATTTTCTTAGTATAAAATCTTTAATTGTTAATTAAGTGTTGTTCATACAAACTATGAACAATATCCAGAAAATAAGTACATGTAGATGCATTTCAGTGAAACCTAGTAGGATTCAAGGTAAATACTAGTACTTGGCACCAGGTGAGAGGGGAGTTCAGGTATGTCGACACTGAATACACAGGGGCCGAGGTGTCATGTAGGGGGAGAGGAGGGGGGGTCTTGGCCTGACAGTGTACTGATTAGACAGGTACATATAGGTGTGAGTTCTCTTGTCACGGGAGCGCTTCCACCTTTCACTAAGTTACGGTATATACTCAGTTAATTTCCACGCCGAAATAGGTAAGTTGTTTAATAAAACTTAGTATAGTTTTGTTTATTTATTAATTTTTTTTTTCTCGTTTTTTATATCTTCTAAATGCAGTAGTTAAATATGAATGGCAAACATCTATATTATGATAAATAATTATCATATGATGAATTGAATGGAGCATGTTCATGTTAAAAAAAATTGTAATTAAACTTATAGACACCCCAGAGAAAAAAAATAAATAAAAAGGAACAACAAAACTTGCGCGCATAGACAAAATCTATGTTTCTGTTATTGATAAAAAGGATAGACCTGATAAAGATGCTGATTTTTCTTTTTTTTACTTAAAATTTATTCTTGCACAAATACCTACTGTTTTATGTTTCTATAATTATCAGAACAAAGTTAATAAAGGTCTTGCTTTTGTGGCTCTGACTGTGTAAAGAAATTCTAATATTTCTATCTTTGACAAAAAATATTTCTTACAAATCGACAAATTAAAAAAAAAAAATGAATGACTAGTAGATCGATTAATTCACGTCCAAAAATAGAATTTGACTTTCGATTTACACTACCTGCTTGGTCACAGTACTTGACATTTATTTATTTATTTTCTTAAACACATATACCAGAGTTAGAGTTTGTTCAATAGTTAGATTAATCCTAAATAAGTTAACAAAACGAAAAATGAACTCAAGATATCTCGGGTGTTTCTTTTCAAGGTAAGGATAAAAAGCGATGGTTTCCGAATGCACAGGATAAACGCAAAACACGATACATGATAGAACCTGATAAACGATCTTCACGATAAATGCAAAACCTAATAAACGGAAAACACGATAGAAAACGCAAAACCTGATAAATGAAAACAGGATACGAAAGGATACGATAGGATACACGCACGATATGATAGGATACACGCACGATACGATAGGATACACACACGATAGGACACGATAGAATTGTAAAGAATAACGATGCGGGTACTGTAAAATAAACTCAAAATAAAAACATGAGCAAATTTTGTCATTCTGATGTAGCTAACAAGGAGAAATCAACTTGCTTAATAAGTTAAACTTATTTGAAAACATATTGCAGCCAAACAGTCTATTTTTATTGTGAAAGTGAAATTCTTAAATTTTATATATTTCCAGTCTGGATCATTTAATTTAGATCAGGTTAGGCTCGATATTGCAATTTGTTTTCAAAACCTTTTTTCTGACATGTTCTAATTTATGAAGTTACCAGGTGGGAGTAAATATAAAATTTACAACACGATAGCTGTTGTCATGTTGTAATTTTGAATTTACTTCCACTTAGTAAATTCAGGATTTAGATTAATTGATTGTATGTTGTTTAACGTCCCTCTCGAGAATTTTCCACTCAGATGGAGACGCCACCACTTGCCGGTGGAGAGCTGCAAATTTTGTCCTATACTCGGCACTTACGGCCATTGAGCAGTGAGGGATCTTTTTCGTGCCAGCACCTACTGCGACACGGGACCTCGGTTTATACGGTCTCATCCGAAGGACCGGTCTCCACGTCCCACAGTGGGATTCGAACCTGCAACGTAAGGATCAACTCCTTACTTCGCAACTCTAGGGCACGCTCTAACCACTGCGCCACGCGGGCGACCAGGATTTAGAACTTGACACCTTTATAAAATATGATTGTAAATTATTTCTTTTATGTTTCTGTAACACTTTTTTTTCCACAGATTAAAAAATTACATGTATTATCAAATTATTATTCAGACATATGGCATCAGGGGGAGGGGGCTGCCCCCTTTTTCCACAGATAACTTTCTACTATTGAAAATGTTAATTGAAAGGCTGCTCCCATTTTTTTTCTTGTAGCATAGTCAAATAAGGGTAGTAATATATGGAAAAAAATTGGTACTGAAAGAAGTTTGTCTACCATCCCCCCCCCCCAAATCAATTTTCGACTTTGGACAAGTTTCCCTTTTTTTAACTTGTCAGGTAAGTTAAAATTTGTTTTCTCTGCCCCCCTCCCCCCACTTCTACCCCCCTTTCAAAAGCTATGGAATGTCACTGTTATTTCATACTCATTCATATAGTATTTTAAGTAAAAAAGTTTAACTGACTCTTCTTGACTATCTTATTTGATACTTATTTTAGGCTTTAATTGACAACAAATTCGATCTCTTATTTTTATTTGCAAGTTGCAACAAAAACATTTTTCTATATTCTATAAAAAAAAAAAGCATATGTAAAATACAAATGAAAGCAAGTGCAAAAAAATGACGGCATCCTAAGATCCAGACATGTCTTAAACCTATTAGAACCCGACACTCTTAATGAAGCATTTGGTCAATTGCTTATATGTCAAAACTACTTAAGAGTGTTTCGGCAGTATTAATAGCATATGTCATTTCATATTTGTAATAAGGCCCGCCTCGTCAGGGGTTCACCTTATGCATAAGCATTGTGAGGCCACAATTAAAATATTGTTGGTTTAGCGTTGCCGACTAAGTCTTTAAACAGTTGGGTCGGTAGTTAGGGAAAATATTTTTTTTTGCTGATACAAAAACTAATGCTGTTAAATTAAATGTATTTTGTAATTTAAGTTAACAAACAACTCCTATGTCAAAACAGAGAGGAAATTTCACACAATATCATACAGACATCTAATACAGTTTCATGTCTTTATTGACAGGAATGAAGCAAGAAGAACTGAGATTTGATTCCTGCTTTCTGAGCAGGAAATATGACATTACATTTAATCTAACATGACTGATATTCACAAAAACTTTAAGTTGCCATTTTTATTAAATTATTTAAAAACATAACTCAGTAAATTTACCATATTTTTGACATAAAAAAAAGATACAAATGTATACAAAACAAATCAAACAACAATATTCTAGAAAATATACGAAAGAAAATTCAATAGAAATGTAACATTCAATAAAAAAGATTCCATCTGTATATCGAATTTGACTAGATTTTTAGCTCTTCTGAGCCAAAGGCTCAAAGAGCTAATGCTATGGCTATTTGTGCGGTGTGTGTAAACTTTTAAGAATATGGGCCATAACTCAAGAACCCCTTGGCAAATTATTGTCAAATTTGTCACAGGGTATCCTTGGCCCAAGGGCTCCCATTTATATTAAAACTAGGGTTGTGACCCTTAAACAAGGGGAGATACATGTAATTAGGAAAATAGAAACAAAACTTGTTGCTAAAAAATCTTCTTCTCAAGAACCACTGTGCAGATTATCACTAAACTTACACAAAAGGATGAGGATATGTTGTAGATTAAAATTTGCACGGAGATTTACCCTGAGGCAAAGGGCGTGGTCTCAAGGTCACTTCAAAGTTGACCAAAAATTACATTTTGTTAAAATGTTGATATTTTGCTTACTAAAAGGATTAGGATCATCAAATCTTGTCAGTTAATGCATCTAAGGACTTCATATCATGTTGACTCAAAAGTAGGTCACGATGATCTACTTTTCAAATTTTGCGGCCAATCTTTTTCAAAATGATGTAGAGGCATATTTTGAACAATATAAGGCCTATGATCATCAAACTTTGTCAGTTGATGTATCTTGGGCCCTCAAAGTACATCAACTAAAAAGTAGGTCACCTTGACCTACTTTTTGAATTTTATAGCTAATCTTTTTCAAAACAATTAAGGCCATTAATTTGAATACCAAGAGGTTTAGAATCATTAAATCTTGTAAGATGATGCACCTTGGGGCCATAAAACATATTTATTAAAAAGTAGGTCAGAGTGATCTACTTTTTGAACTTTGCAGGCATTTGATTTCAAAGCATTTTAGAGGCATAATTTGGACATTTTGAGGCCTATGATCATAAAACTTTGTAACTTGATGGATCTTGGGTCCTCAAAAAATGTCAACTGAAAATTAGGTCACCGTGATCTACTTTTCAATTTATATGACTATAATTAAATATTTCAGGTACTAATTGGCTTAGAATCATCAAACTTTGTCAGTTGATGCATCTTGGGTCTTCGGAGTAGGTGACCGTGACCTACTTTTGAAAATTTATGGCTTTAGTTAAATATTTCAGGTACTTATTGGCTTAGAATCATCAAACTTTGTCAGTTGATGCATCTTTGGTCTTCGTAGTATGTCGACTGAAAAGTAGGTTACAGTGACCTACTTTTGAAAATTTATGGCTTTAATTAAATATTATTGGTACTAATTGGCTTAGAATCATCAAACTTTGTCAGTTGATGCATCTTGGGTCCTCGGAGTACAACAACTGAAAAGTAGGTCACCATGACCTACTTTTGAAAATTTTATGGCTTTAATTAAATATTTCAGGTACTAATTGGCTTAGAATCATCAAACTTTGTCAGTTAATGCATCTCGAGTCCTTGGAGTACAACAACTGAAAAGTAGGTCACGGTGACCTACTTTTGAAATTTTATGGCTGTATTTAATATTTTCGGGTACTATTTGGCTTAGAATCATCAAAATTTGTCAGTTGATGCATCTTGGGTCCTCAGAGTAGGTTAACTGAAAAGTAGGTCACTTTGACCTACTTTTGAAAATTTTATGACTTTAATTAAATATTTTGGGTACTAATTGGCTTAGAATCATCAAACTTTGTCAGTCGATGCATCGGAGTACAACAACTGAAAAGTAGGTCACCGTGACCTACTTTTGAAAATTTATGGCTTTAAATAAATATTTCAGGTACTAATTGGCTTAGAATCATCAAACTTTGTCAGTTGATGCATCTTGGGTCCTTAGAGTACAACAACTGAAAAGTAGGTCACTTTGACCTACTTATAAAATTTTATGGTTATATTTAAAAAAAAAACATTTTAGGTACTTATTGGCTTAGAACCATCAAACTTAGTTGATGGGTCCTCAGAGAATGACAAGTGATTAGTAGGTCACCATGACCAACTCTCAGGTACTAATTGGCTTAGAATCATCTTGTGTTCTCAGAGTGTGAATTGGAATTTCAAGGGTTTATCTAAATATACAGGATACTTAGAGGCTTCAAATAGAAGTGATAGGTTGTACAGTTTATCAGAAGAGCGATTCAAGGCCCTTGGGCCTCTTGTATGACAGTGGAGCAGTATACCTTTGCCTTTTAGAAACACTTTACCATAGAGTTATGCGATCAAATTCTGTTATAGCGAGTTGGCAGCCATTGCTTGGATTCGTGATGCACATTTCATTCAACATCACATAGATGCTTTTAAATGAAAACTGTTCAATCAGTCAAGCGTTTACATGATTCTTTCTCATCCTGTATATTACTCAAACCTACATACCCTAAATCCAGATGAATATAACGAGAAAAAAATATGAATCCTATCGGTTGAAAAAATTCCTTCGGACCACACCGATTTATGTGAGTCAGCCGCCAATACCAAACAAAGCTAATTTTATTTCTGGCCTGACCCATGGGCCTCTTGTTTTATTTATCTGTATTTAAATGTGATAGAATCTGAATTTTTCAATTGTTTCCTATGGAATGTATATTTTTCTTCAAATAATAACAAAACAAAGAGTTTATATTGCATATTTAATGAAGTAATATCAATGAGATGTACTACATTTTCATGTAATTGTTGAATTGTGCTAGGCCCATGTAATCTGCTCACAAACGCCCAGGAAGGACAGAATAGTCACTTTTAATATCCAGGAGAATTAAATGTATGCATTTGATTACTCAAAACTGTTGAAATGGAATATTAAACATTTAGAAAGAGTGCAGTTATGAAAATCAGATTTTCACAGTGCATTTTCATTACACTGAAGTAATGGCTGGAGGGGTAGGTTGTATAACTGCCATTTCCAGGACACTTCTTCTTCAGCATGTGATGCAAGAGAGGTTTATGCATATCATAATTAATGCCCTGAAAGTTAAATGTGTTTTTAATTTTGCAAAGAGGCTAAAGATATATATAAAACCAAGGAATAATGAGATAAAATGAAATTTCACAGAACATGAAAAATCAGGGAGTATGTGATACATGCGAGTACATTTCATCAAGGTGTGCATTTTTTATATGCCCTTCTTTAGACGTTTATGTTATGGCATTCATGTCTGTCGTCCGTCTGTCCGTCCGTTAGTTTTTTTCGTGTCCGGCTCATAACTTTAATACTATTAGGCCTAGGATTATCAAACTTTGTCAGCTGATACTTCTTGGGTAAAAGGTGTGTTGTACATTTAAAGTAGGTCGCTCTGACCTTTAATTACGATGCTATGGCCAAATATGGAAAAATCCTGTCCGGCTCATAACTAGAAAACTATTGGACTTAGAATCATCAAACTTGGCCAATTTATGCATCTTAGGTAGAAGGTGTGTTGCAACCTATTTCAAGGTCACTGTGACCTTTAATTTAAGTGAAATTAAAAAAAACTGTCTTTTTACTATTAGATTACACAATTCCAAAAAATGCCAGAGTGTTGCAGTATCCTTATTAAAAAAAATGTTATTAAATCAAGAAAATACTTAATTTTTTCATTATATATTTTACAGCAATCTGAAACAAATGTAATGTTACAAGAGAAATTTCACCTCTCCCATGGGTGTAATTATCAAGCACTGGTCAAGGAGAATTTGATAACAGAAAATTGCATGTCAAATTAGAGAGAAATTAATGAGTTTAGTGTGAGGAGCTAACTGGTAGAGCATCTCTGATCAAGCAGGTGTTATCTATATCTCTTGAGAACTGGGCAAAAAGAATCAGCCCTGTTGGATTAAATAGTTGGCTAGCCTAACTTTTAAAATGAATTTGGTGAAAAGTAATTAAAACTTATTTGATATTGTATAATAAATTAATTTGATATTGTATAATAAACTAATTTGATATTGAATAATATAATTAAAACTAATTATACTCGGGAGGGGGGGGGGGGTGATATTGGAATCAGCATGCCCATTGTCCATATGAATTGCAGCTTAAAACCAGTCTGACATTAAATCTAAAAAAAAAATCAAGTATTTAAAAAAAAATGTTTTAATTATGGTAGATAGTCCCTACAAATCTAAGAGTAATGCAGGAACCTTTTTTAAAAATGTTGCATCAAGATTACACAAGTTTTTTGTTTCTTTTTATAAATCTTTGTAACAAATTAAAAAAAAAATCTTTGTTTTCAAATTTAATTTTAGAATGACATAAATATGCATTTTTATTGCACTACAAAGCAGATAGTATGTATAGATCCATTCATCCATTGGGAGTAATGAGTGGACATGTATCCAGTTAAAAATTAATTGATGAGTTCAGTGTAGGGAGGCTACCTGTCTCAATCATTTCTATTAGAGGATCTCTGACAGACTTGTGGAAATCCGTCGGTCCTGTCGGCAAGGCCGGTAAAAATTTGTCTGGACTGATAACTTTTAAGAAAACGTTGGTCCAAATGACCGTTTGAAAAAATCAATCGTGACGCAAATTTAAATAAGGTCGGGATCGGGATGCGCAACTAAAGGTCACAAACACAGAAGAGATGGCCGTGTGCGCGGTGTAGTGATGATGGTCAATTTAAATTGTTACATGAAAGACATAAAATATGTTATTTATGTCTCTTATTAAAGACTCTCTATCCTCAGAAAAGAAACTTGTGAGATTGAAGGCTGTTGAAAATATTAAAGGGCATTTTGGTGCTGTTATTTATTTTCCTTTCTCAGCGTCAAAATAAGGTACATGTATCTGGTCTGACAAAACTTCGTCCGGTCTGACAGAACATTTGACTTTGTCAGACCAAATGTCTGACAGTGATTTCAAAATTTCGACAAGTCTGCTCTGATCAAGCAGCTTTTATCTGTATCCTCTGGGAATTAGACAGATGAACTGCTTGTCAATTTATAGCATATGTCATTAGATGGCCAGCATTTTATTTTTAATATTAATTTGATATAGATTAAGTTGTTAAGACTAAATTGATATTGTTTAATATGATATTTTTATTTAATTTTTTTGAAAATATCAACTAATTCAGAGCATCATGTCTCACAAATCGGGGATGGGGGGTGGGGTGGGGTGGGGAGGGGGTCTGCAGATGGGCATTTGTCAAGCTCTAACACAACCAGCTGAGGATCTATAATGTAATATTTGTTATAATTAATGCCTACACCACAGGAGATGTATAAACAAATATTATAAGGAATGTAAAAATCCTTGAAATCCTTGTATCAAGGTTGACATGATTTTCTTGCACTCTAAACTGTTTAGGCCAAAAAAAATAATAGTCTTGTTTCCTGCTACCAGCCTGAAAAAAATAGGGTAGGTAGCTATAGGTAGGAAAATTATTTTATTTTATATTTTTATTTTATTTTTTTTTTCAATAACATATTTTGGATATGAACTAATACAAGATAAAATTCAACATGTCACAGGTCAATATTGTCTTTCAAAATTAAATTTCATGTCTTTTTATGCACAACTCAAGTGGTATTTTATGAAAGTCCATATTTAAAACAAGAATTTCATGAAATGCTTGTTTTTTGTTAACACAGAAACCGATTACGGTGACAGAATGATGAAATTCCGGAAATTCCCGATATTTTTCTTCCAAGACTTAAAAAAAAACTTTAGGGTCGGGTGCAAAAACATAGGGTAGGTCGGGTAGCAGGAAACAAGACTATTATTTTTTTTTGGCCTTATGACAATGGAACAATATTTGACGGGCATATCATGCTGTGGTGGGGCACCTTATTACATGTATTTGATTTTTACATGTAATTGTATTTAAAATAGACTAAAGTTACCATTTAACACTTTTTGGATAGTGAATTGATCCTTTGAAATTGTAAGAATTGCTTCTTTTTTATGTGAAACAAACAATATGGGGTTAAGGACATACGCAACGTAGTTTGAACTTTATTGTCTTTTTCCCTGGAGTTGAAGAGTTCCAATACTTAAAGGAATTGTGTGCTACATTTGTATGTCTATATGCTGTTGTACACTTCTTCTAAAACAAGTTTGGATAAACAAAACATCTAGAATATGTGTTTAGTAATTTTTGTGTATTTTTCTTTGAATAATACAAGAATTTTCATCAATTGCTATCTTTTCAAAACCCCTGGTAATGCATTCTGATTTATTGTCGACGAACATCTGATGACACTATAATCTTAAATTAAGAATATCTTGAAAAATTATCAGTAGGTAAGGTACGTTGCGTATGTCCTTAAGGTGGTTGACCAATAATTGGTGAGGTCTCTAATTTGGCCATAACTTTTTTATCTTTCAATGTATTTAGACATACATATTTGGTATATTTTCGCTCAGAATTGCATGTACTTTTTGAATTAAGGAAGTTTTGTTACTCAAATTTTGAAAGTTAAAGGTGGCAGAGGATAGTTTCGAATTAAGTACTGGTCAAAAAATCTAAAAAAAAAAACAAAAAAAAAAAAACAGAGAAACCTAGGGTTTGAATGCATATTTTATGTGACTTTATTGCTAGAATATTTTGTGTGTGCATTTGGAAGGAATTGGTGGCCTTGTATATTTTTATGCCCCACCATGAATATGGCCAGGGCATATAGTGTTTGTCATGTCCGTCTTCCGTCCTTCCATCCTTCTGTCTTTCCGTCGCATTTTGCATTAAGGTCAGTTCAAAGCTCAGTTTCAAAGAAACTATCCAAGATATTTTCATCAAACTTCATATGCTGATAGATATTGATGAGAGATATGCAACTGCATCAACATTTTTTGACCTTGACCTTTCCTTTGCCATCGACGTCACTTTTCCTAAATTAGTATTTAGCTCATTTTTAAAGATACCATTCAAGATAGTGTAATTAAACTTCATATGTTGATACATACTGATGAGAGCTATTCAACTGCAGCAATATTTTTGACCTTGACCTCACTTTTCAAAAATTAGTGTTAAGCTCAGTTTTAAAGAAACCATTTCAGATATTTTTGTCAAACGTCATATGCTGATACATACTGATGAGAGCTATTCAACTGCATCACTATTTTTGACCTTGACCTTTCCTTTGACCTCAATTTTTCTTAAATAAGTATTTAGCTAAGTTTTAAAGAAACCATTCAGGAGAGTATTATCAAACTTCATATGCTGATACATACTGATGAAAGCTATTCAACTGCGTCACTATTTTTGACCTTGACCTTTCCTTTGAACTCAATTTTTCTTAAATAAGTATTTAGCTTAGTTTCAAAGAAACCATTAATGAGAGTATTATCAAACTTCATTTGCTGATACATACTGATGAGAGCTATTCAACTGCATCAACATTTTTTGACCTTGACCTTTCCTTTGACCATCACCTCACTTTTCTTAAATTAGTGTCAAACTTCATATGCTGATACATACTGATGTTAGCAATTCAACTGCATCATCATTTCTGACCTTGACCTTTCATTTGACCTAATTGGCCTAGAATCATCAAACTTTGTCAGTTTTTGGAGTACAACAACTGAAAAGTAAGTCACCGTGATTTACTTTTGAAAATTTATGGCTTTAATTAAATATTTTGGGTACTAATTGGCTTAGAATCATCAAACTTTGTCAGTTGATGCATCTTTGGTCCTTGGAGTACAACAACTGAAAAGTAGGTCACCATGACATACTTTTTAAAATTTTATGGCTTTAATTAAATATTTCAGATACTAATTGGCTTAGAATCATCAAACTTTGTCAGTTGATGCGTCTTGGATCCTCGGAGTAGGTTGACTGAAAAGTAGGTCACCGTGACCTACTTTTCAATTTCTATGACTATAGTTAAATATTTTGGGTACTAATTGGCTAAAAATCATCAAACTTTGTCAGTTGATGCATTTTGGGTCTTCGGAGTAAGTGGACTGAAAAGTAGGTCACCATGACCTACTTTTGAAAATTTAAGGCTTTTAATTAAATATTTCAGGAACTAACTGGCTTAGTATCATCAAACTTTGTCAGTTAATGCATCTTGGGTCCTTGGAGTACAACAACTGAAAAGTAGGTCAGCCTGACCTATTTTTAAAATTTTATGGCTGTATTTAAATTTTTATGCGTACTATTTGGCTTAGAATCATCAAACTTTGTCAGTTGATATATCTTGGGTCCTTGCAGTAGGTCGACTGAAAAGTAGGTCACTGTGACCTACTTATCAATTTATATGACTATAATTATCTATTTTGGGTACTAATTGGCTAAGAATCATCAATCTTTGTCAGTTGATGCATCTTTGGTCTTCAGAGTAGGTTGACTGAAAAAGTAGGTCAATATGACCTACTTTTGAAAATTTATGGCTTTAATTAAATATTTCAGGTACTAATTGGCTTAGAATTATCAAACTTTGACAGTTGATGCATCTTGGGTCCTCAAAGTATTTCATCTGAAAAGTAGGTCACTGTGACCTACTTTTGAAATTTTATGGGTATAATTTTGAAAATATTTTAGGTATTAATTGGCTTAGAATCATCAAACTTAGTTGATGCATCTTTGGTCCTCAGAGAATGACAAGTGATAAGTAGGTCACTATTACCAACTCTCAGGTACTATTTGGCTTAGATTCATCTTGGGTTCTCAGAGTGTTTCATCTAAAATATAGGTCATGGTGACCTACCTTTGGAATTTCAAGGGTTTATCTAAATATACAGGATACTTAGAGGCTTCAAATAGATGTGATAGGTTGTACAGTTTATCAGAAGAGCGATTCAAGGCCCTTGGGCCACTTGTTAGATTTTAATTTTAAATAAACTATTCAAGATACAGGGATTTATCAGCCTATTTTGGAAACACCATTTTTGGGGAATTGGGAAAAAATTATCGGCTATTTGATGAAATTGGGAAAAATTTAAAATGTTGCCTAAATCATTTATTCAGGTGTAATTCATTTAACGTTTCATCATGAACTCTAATTTGGGCAACCAAACAGACAATTAAATATGATCCAACTTCATCATACAATATCACTTATGAATAATAGACTAATAGAAGTAAAATTGACTTCAATGAGTATAAAGTATTTACCTATACAACTTAGGGTAGTACATGAGTGTATAAGATTCCAATTTAGGTCATTATAGAATCTGTTTCTGGAGATTATAAACCTCCTGCAAAATTATACCAAGTACACATTTTCTTGAAATCCTCTTTTAATATGTATTAAACATTGAGAATATATTTTTCTATCTGAAATAATGCTTACAGTCCTTACCATTCACTCGTAGATCAATTGAGTAGGTGGAAATAAGTTAATAAATCTATGCATTTACACAATATCACCATTTTCAGAAAAACCGAGGAAATTCGAATTAAAAGTGGCGATGTTTTTACAGTGTTTTTAAATGTGTTATGATTGTAGCTTTGCTAAATGAGTTAAATAGATGAAAATTACAGACAACCTGACAATTTTACTCGGTGTTTTTCCAAGATAATTAAATATAAAAGCATTGTTCACCAATTGGGAAAAAATATTGCCAAATTAGGAAAAACTTGACTCATTTTCAATTGGGAAAGGGGCCGAATTTCGGCCCCTGAGAAGGTACTGATAAATCCCTGAGATATTCTCATCAAATTTCATACACTAATACAAATTTTCATGTAGCATTACTAATATACCCTTGGCAGGTTATTCATGTCCTGTGGACATATTTTCAGTATTATGTATGAAAATTTAGTGTCACTACTACAAGAGAAGAAACATAATATAATTATGTTATATGATTAACATTCATTTTCAAATGGGGTCATCAAATTGAAAAAGTACAGCACCTCTGACGGTTACAAATGCTAACCTGTTGGTCGGAGATTAACGGAGACAGTCGAGTGTCTGGTTGAACAAGACTTACTTTTGATATGTTTCCAGATATTCACACGGAACTCCTCAGATGGCTCATACTAACCTCGGACGTAAACGGTGTTCTACCATTTTGCTGATACAGTCATGTGAATTTATTTAAAATTCCTCCAAATGTTATACTTTTGAAATCTGAGTTACTTTGTGGCACGCCCAACACTATGTTTTTGCTTTTTAGCGCACCTGAGCTGAAAGCTCAAGTGAGCTTTTCTGATCACCCATTGTCCGTCGTCCGTCCGTCTGTAAACTTTTCACATTTTCAACTTCTTCTCAAGAACCACTGGGCCAATTTTAACCAAACTTGGTACAAAGTATCCTTGGGGGAAGGGAAGTTTTAATTGTTAAAATAAAGGGCCAAGTCCCCTTACAAGGGGAGATAATCAAGAAAAGACAAAAATAGGGTGGGGTCATAAAAAAATCTTCTTCTCAAGAACCACTGGGCCAGAAAAGCTGAAACTTATGTGGAAGCATCCTGGGATAGTGTAGATTCTAAATTGTTAAAATCATGACCCCCGGGGGTAGGGCGGGGTCACAATAGGGAACCCAAGTTTTACATTAAAATATATATGAAAAATCTTTAAAAATCTTCTTCTCAAGAACCACTGGGCCAAAAAAGTTGAAACTTGTGTGGAAACATCCTGGGATAGTGTAGATTCTAAATTTTTCAAATCATGACTCCCGGGGGTAGAGCGGGGCCACAATAGGAAATCCAAATTTTACATTAAAATATATATGAAAAATCTTTAAAAATCTTCTTCTCAAGAACCACTGGGCCAGAAAAGCTGAAACTTATGTTGAAGCATCCTGGGGTAGTGTAGATTCTAAATTGTTCTAATCAGGACCCCCGGGGGTTGGGCAGGGCCACAATAGGGAATCCAAATTTTACATTGAAATACATAGGAAAAGTCTTTAAAAATCTTCTTCTCAATAACCACGTGCACTGGGACAGAAAAGCTGAAACTTATGTGGAAGCATCCTGGGGTAGTGTAGATTCTAAATTGTTCAAATCAGGACCCCCGGGGGTTGGGGGGGGGGCCAAATAGGGAATCCAAGTTTTACATTGAAATATATAGGAAAAATCTTTAAAAATCTCCTTCTCAAGAACCGCTGGGCCAAAAAAGCTGAAGGTTATATGGAAACATCCTCATGTAGTGTAGATTCTAAATTCTTCAAATCATAACCCTGGGTGTAGGGCAGTGCCACAAAAGGGAATTCAAGTTTTACATTGAAATATATAGGAAACATCTTTAAAAATCTTCTTCTCAAGAACCACTGGACCAGAAAAGCTAACAGTTAGAATCTAAAAGTAAAAGTTAAGGATCATGATTAAAAATATAAACAAAGAATGCAATTAACTATTCTCAGTGTAACTGTAAATCATTATGTCCAGAATAATTTCATTTTCTGAGTCACAATATGGAGTTTTCATGACTGAGGCCTACAGATTTCTTTACTGATCAATGGTCATATTTCGTTCTGTGTTTTTAGCCGGGCTTTGCTGAGGTGGCAGAGGATAGTTTCGGATTAAGTACCTGTCAAAAATTAGAAAAAAATAGAGGAACCTAAGCTTTGAATGTATATTATAGGTCATTTTATTGCTAGAATATTTTATGTGTGCATTTGGAGGGAATTGGTGGCCTTGTATATTTTAATGATATATGACACTTTAGTGTCACTACTACTGTTTATGGGATATTGACTAGAAATACGAAACTAAGATTAAAAATCACTCTTCCGGTATTTGACCAGAAAAGCGGGGTGGGTTCATAGGATGAATTGTAGCTTGAAAACGAGGTGGTTGAGCCATTATCTCTTGCTGTTCAAAGGTATGTACAAGTGTCAGTCTGCAATTTGTGTGGTAGCTTAGGGCATTAGCACGGGCCTGGAAGCAGTTGCAGATCCGGCGAAATCGTGAAAATAGGCTAAATTTACATAAAATTTTGAGATTGTCCCTGTGCCATCGTTAGGGCTCATTGTGTAAGTTGTACATGTTTTATTCCTAAAAGCTTCAAATTCCTCAAGGGACTAGACCATACTATTATTACATGTAGAGAGAATTTAAAATTTTCCAATGCACATTTTAAAAGCAGCTCAATATTAAGGAAACCGTCAATCAAACGTTTTGATTGCCATAAAACTATCCTCTGCCACCTGAAAGCGAAGTCCTGGCTGTAGGCATAGTGATCGACTGCCTTACTATAAATAGCACATGTTCAGAAAAGTAAACAAAAAGCCTAACAGCGTCAAAGCAGACGCTTCCAATAAACAAAATAGTCACATTGAAAGACGATATGTAAACAAATATTTTTAACATCTCAATCTATGGAAATGTTAATTGATCAATATTTTTGTTTGAGAATTAAATTGGAAGAGGAATTAGATATTTACTTTATTAGGGTAATCGTGATATAACAATTTGTGCACATACGCTACTGAATGCATATTGTAAGTGAACTATTAAATAAATTATTAAACCAATATTAATTTAATTTTTTTAATTAAATTCTAATTCAAATCTAACGACTTAATCTAAAGAAAAATCAGCAAACCATATGGTTCAACGTTCGATCTTTAAAGAAAAAGTTTGACAATTGACAAATATTTTTTTGTAAAAAACTAATTGTTTTCTTAAATGTTTAAATTAGTGACCTTAAATGTTTAAATTAGTGACATTAAATAAAACAAATGACTTATATATTCCCCTCACTAGCCATATGTTATTTGTGACAATGACAATGATTTTATTCTCATAAATGTACAAACATACATTGTAGAGAGGAGGTAGGAAAAAATACAACACATAGAAAAAGAATACAATACATTTATAATAAACAGTACAGAATATCATGTTAAGATTCAAATCAATTATTTCCATCTATGATAATTGTTTAATAATCAACAAAAATTTGCATAATTTTTTTCAATATTGAACAGTTTGTTGTTGAAAAAAGTTGTTTAAATTTCTCTATATTTGGTCTGCATATGAGATAATTTGAAATATATTTTAACCTTGCCTCTTTAATTTCTTTTTGTGTGCATTCAAAAACATAATGAAATTCATCACCAGTCTTAATAAGATCACATAAAGTACAAATCCTTTGTTCTCTTGGGAGACCATTCCATCTCCCAGTTTCAGTGGGAGTTTAAAATTGTTAATCTAAATTTACATAGCAAAGATAAAAATTTTCAAGGCATATTAACAAGATATCTTTCTGGTTCAAGTATTTCTTTAATTCGATAATTAACACTCTTGGATGAATTATAAACATTACTTTTCCAGTTTTGGATATTTTGGTCAACAAGTATTCTTTTTACTTCATTTTTAACCCATGCTACACTGTACATCTGTTGTGTTGTCCATAAATAAGATAATCCACATTCATCTAAAATATTTTTAACATAGTTGGCCCAAGGCAAATTATGTCTTGATGCCATTGCACATTTTTGTAGCAAATTTATCCATAGTTTGAGAAAAACGAAGTTTTGCCCAGAAAGGAATTATTCTCACCTTAATATTAATGATAAGTGGGAATCGGCCAAGTTCCCCATATACCATGAAGTTTGGTGTTTTAGTGTTCAAACCTAGGATATATTTACAATATTTTAAGTGAAGTTTTTCAATTAAAGTATTTTTTGTAAATCCCCATACTTCACATCCATATAATAAAATTGGTTGAACAATTCTGTACATATCTATCTGACAATCCATGAAAGATTATGTTGTTTACATTTTGATATCACTCCTTACATAGCTATAACAGATTTATTGTATTGTTGTTTTATATTTTGCTTAAAAGATCGTGATTTAGAAAAATATATCCTAAGTTCTTATATCTTAATGACCTCCAGACTTAAACTATTATAAGTAAAATATAAATCCTGTGTTTCATACATAGCTTTAACAGATTTATTGTATTTTTGTTTTATATTTTGCTTAAAAGATCGTGATTTTGAAAAATATATTCCTAAGTACTTATATCTTAATGACCTCCAGACTTAAACCATTTTAAGTAAAATATAAATCCTGTGTTTTTCAACCTCTTCCAGAAATCATAATTTTTGTCTTGTCAACATTCACTTTTAACTGCCATTTATACAATATTCATTAAAACAATTCAACGTATTTTGTAATGACTCAGGGTTTTCAGCAAATAATACAGTGTCATCAGCATACAATAGAGCAAAAAGCTTGATATATACATGAAGTTCATTCTCAATCATTTCAGATAGTTTCTCCAGACCAGTTATATTATTCATAGTGAGGAATGATTCTAAATCATTTAAATAGAGAGAAAACAGAAAAGGGAATAAATTTTCACCCTGTCTTACACCAAGTTGACGAGGGAAGATGTCAGACAGAACACCATTTACTTTTAGTTTTGCCTTGATACCCTCATACATTTTCTTGATAATTCTAAAATATTTTCCATTTTGGTAGAATTTAAAAAAAATTGTATGACATTTTTTGTTCGTTTACTGATATTTTTGCATAATTAGTCTGACCCATATTTATTTACGTCCGTGATGATGTATAAACAGTAAGCTCATTGACAATGTCATGATATCTGTAATTGTTTTTAAGATCAGTATAGCATTAAGGTGTCTTGAATGACAAGAAATTTAATGTAATAATGAATTTCAAAACATCGGTGGTCATTTATCAGATGTAATTTGGTACGATCCCATGCTAATTCCTGCTGCTATTTTCAGGGTTGATCTTGTGAAAACGGCTTAACAGGAGACAATTTATTAAATTTTTCCTTGCAAAATAATTTGAAAAGGATGATTTCATGATTATATTAACAGCATAAAATAACAGCGAACACCGACTACTTGCAGCAAACAAGTGTGCAGCCATTACAAATGTGTAGAATTATGAATTCGTAAGACAAAGAGACAGTTATGGAAACTCGTAATTTTCTGAAAAAAAATTTGTAGAAGGTCAGTAGGGTATAACCTGAAACAAACAAATTATTTTAGCCTTATGATGTATGTACCGTATAACTGGTATTTTCTGCGGTTGGAAATTTTTGCGATTTAACCCCTAAAAGGAAGCAAATTAATTTCTGCGTTTTCAATTTCTGCGCATGCATTATACCGCAAAAAAATATATACTGGGTATGATCACCAAACTCTAAGGATTATCAGATAGCCGCCATGTTTACGTTTTATAAATTCATTGAGACATATTGATCAAAGGTGCATGAGAACTGGTATTAAGCTTAATTAAACTACTATCTTTTAGTTAGTCTTTGAAAAAATATGTCGAGTCCCAATTGATATGAATTATTACAGTATCAGTCCACCCAAACAACAATAAAAAATTTTATTCTACATTGTATCAAACGTTTTATGCGATCTATTAAAATATTTAAATATATACATAATTAATGCACCCAAGCCATATTCTAAAAACACACTTATAGTTAATTGCCATCAAAATTAACCCAGTGTTTATATTTTAAGCTCAAACAAACAGTTGCATAATCAAGTAACCTAAAGTTGACCGTATACAATCACAGGTGCCATGTGCAATGAGGCATAACTAATCCTGTCAGTCGTCTGCATTGAGTGAAATTCACGAGACAATCAAGCCACGTAGGGTATACAAGCAGTAATTATGGTCTCAAGATAAAACACAAGATTGAAAAATAGTGTTAAAGAAAGAAAGAAAAGCTAATATGTGTTGTTTGCAGCTTTCGGAGTTTGGACAAATAATTGCGAAATGTCTTTTAGTCATTTACATGTAGGCCTCCATGCATATCCGTATGAAATAAAGAAATAGGTACAAGAAAAGATGTTTTTGTATAAAATTATTAAATTGATATTATTTACAGCAACGTTTTGATTCAATATGTTTTGGACAAATCCTGACATCTAAAATCTTCGAATTTCGATGACACCCGAATTTCTCGCTAACAAGGACGTGTCCACATAATTTTTGCTGCGTCCAATACGCAGTTTCTTGTGTTAATGAGAATCCTGTGACATACGCACAACTTATCATACTCGCATGTATAAAATATATATCTGAAGAAATATTGAAAAATATTTTGCGATTGTAATTTTTGCGGATTTGTCCTATCCGCAAAATTCCGCAAAAATTGGACAACCGCAGAAAGTACCCGTTATACGGTATGTAAATATTCATGAAGATTAATCTTACAGTTGTAATACTGGTAATGCTGAAATGTTTTCATTATATTACTACTCAAATAAAATAGTTAAAAGGAGTATTCTACTTAAGTATAGTAGTGTGGTCCCTTTTTACACCCTTGGTTTACCGGTTAAATATTAGCATACGGTATTTTGTTTGTTTTCATTGTGCATAACAAAGTATTTCTAATTAAAACATTGTGTATTTATAATGGATAATTAAACATATAAAAAATACAAGCCTATTTTTAACACCTATTGCAATAAAAAATGCCGGAATATTTTGCCCCGATCAGACTTCGGTTTCTCTACTACATGGAATTGGGCGGAGACATTTAGATTAGATACTATAAAAAGATTTAGAGCTTGGTATGACATTTTTCTTTCAAAGACAAAATACTAGTACATGTATATGTTCAAGATTCACAACCAACTACAAATACAATTTTCTATTTATAAAACTTTGGCAATAAAAGCTATACACATGTAACAAGATGAACCAAACAAGTTCATGCTGATTGATTTAAAACTGAGAACGTTTCAACTGAGAACTAGCACATTTACTGGGGGAATTTACCCGTAACGATACAAACCCACGTGGCTTGTTATGATTCTTAACAGGTCATAAAGAGGTTAATCGCATGTAAATGCAGAAGTCAGCGAAGAGATTCAAAATCACAATATTTTTAATTAGAAAACATAGAGCACAAGGTTGTTCAACAAAGATATTTTCACTCAACCTTTACACATGTAATATACACATTATACATGTATTTCAAACTCAACTCTGAACAAACCAGTGTGCTTGGTGTTTACTACAGCTTTGAAGTGTGTACCTGTCACTGATTTCTTTTGATATTCAATACATGAAAATCATAGGACCCTACCTTCAACGCGCAGCTTCGTATGCTGCCTATATCTATTGTTTGACATTTTTAGATGATGATTCAAATAATAAAGACATTAGTTAATAATAAAATTTAATTTTCAAAAATTTTAATAAATGTTCAAAATTTAACGAGTAACCGGGGACCACAGATAAGCCTTATTGAGACTTGTTCTTTGATTGCTTTTAAAGAAAAGGGTTTGAAAATACGGTATTACTTCGATAACCCTGAATACAATTAAAATAACTTTCTCCTTTCTAATGAATAATTTCAAACAAAAATCCTTATGATGGTTAAGATCTTGTGTAAAGGTGTTTTAAATGAAGTTCAAAACTAATTGTTTTCTTTCATAATATGAAATAAACAACCATTTGGTTAATATTTTAATTTAAAAGTTTTAATTTAGATGACTGGGATAAAGATTTATTTTCTGTGAAGCATGGAAAATAAATAAATAAAAATGTAAACTTTAAGATAGAAATTTCATGTGAATATGTTTATGTATAATATTAATTAATTATACCCATTGAACAATCAATTTAGCATCGAAAATATTTATGCTTACAAATTTTGATCAAATTTTTAGTGAAAAGTCAGTGGTATGTTTTGAATGTGAAAATTTTGTTCGAGACTTCTCACCTTGGATTCATCTCGTAATTGTGCTCCCAAAGCGCTTTACAGTATATTGAGCGTGCGCGCACATTCTAAAAAAATTGGTCTAAAAACACATGCAAGCTCTCAAGGGTGCTGGGAAATAAAACTCGTTTATGTTAATATATAATTAAATCAAGATGTGTTTGTGAAACACTGATGCCCCCATATGGCAACTTATAGCGAAGGTTAAACTTTCTCAAATGCAAATCCAATATGATGGTACCTAAAGTAAGGTTTTGTACCGAGGAATATACCTGTGAAATATGAAAGCCCTAGAAGCAACCATTGAAAAGATATGGAAAAGGTTAAAGTTTTTCAAAAGTAGGTAAAACTCCAATGCCATGGTCAAAGGGTGAAAGTTGTTGGTATCCTAAGGAAGGTCTTGTCACAAGGATTGCATATATGAAGTATGAAAGCCCTAGAAGCAACTGTTCAAAAGAAATGGCCAAGGTTAAAGTTTTCTTCAAAATTAGGTCAAACTCCAAGGTCAAGGTCAAAGTTTTTGGTATCCAAAGGAAGGTCTTGTCACAAGAATTACACATGTGAAGTATGAAAGCCCTAACACCAACCGTTCAAAAGTTATAGCCAATGTTAAAGTTTTTCAAAAGTAGGTCAAACTCCAAGGTCAAGGTCAAAGGGTCAAAGTTGTAGGTATCCAAAGAAAGGTCGTGTCACAAGAATTGCACATGTGAAGTATGAAAGCCCTAGCACAAACCATTCAAAAGTTATAGCCAATGTTAAAGTTTTTCAAAAGAATTTCAAACTCCAAAGTCAAAGGGTCAAAGTTGTTGGTATCCAAAGAAAGGTCTAAATGTCACAAGGATTACACATGTGAAGTATGAAAGCCGTAGCACCAACCATTCAAAAGTTATGGCCAAGGTGGGTCAAACTGGGTCAAACACGAAGGTCAAGGTCAAATGGTCAAATATGATGGTACCCAAAGAAAGGTCTTGTCACAAGGAATATACATGTGAAATATGAAAGCTATAGCTTCAACCAATCAAAAGTTATGAGTAATGTTAAAGTTTTTGCGTACAAACAGACAGTCAGACAGCTAGACAGACGGACAGACAGGGCAAAAACTATATACCCCCGAATCTTCGATACGGGGGCATAAAAATACAACATATAAAAATGTTCATTAGTCTTTGTCTAAGTACAACACATTATAATTTTTACAGAAAAAGTTGGTTAGTCTTTGCTTCAAAACTTTCTGTTCAGAATGAAGAGCCATCTATGTATGAGCCATAAAGACCAGAATATATCATGATTTTCTCAGGCAATGACCATTTTGGCCGAATCTAGAACTAGAACTAGACTCATATTCATGTCACAAAAATTAGATTATTATAATTTTCGTGCAGCTGGTTTCCCAGAGGACCAAAAATAAAGAATATTTCTTTTCTGATTAATACAGGCATGTAGTATCGTTTTTAAAGGAGAAAAAAGGAAAATTGTCCAAACCCGAGATTCCTATTCCATTGGAGGAGTAGGGGTGGGCTACAACTTACTTTCACATTTCGAATTTCATTAATACATATTATGCTACAATAAAATGATGGGCACAATCTAATTAAAATTAGACCATCCATTTTGCTTTTAGTAAATCTGTTCGTCACTCGTGACAAATACCTGGTATATATTACGAAGAGTGAGTTGAAAGTTCCAATTTAAATTTGATTGCGAAGAGTCAATCAACCTTTCAATGTACATTGTCCATTGTAAAAGTTTATGTTTGAAAAATGGTGACACCCCTAGCTCCTCCGATACTATATATGTGCCTGTATGAATCAGCAAAACCACTCAAAGTGCACTGTTACCATGCATAACCATTGTGAGCTTAATGTTTAGAAAGGTATAAATGTATTTTCATTAAAAATATCACCAAGTCCTATTCTGGGGTCTAAACGTTGGGTTCTGGACCGTCAATTTTAATTATTGGTAGATGGATGATTGTTAATCATAATCATACAAACTCTACCTGTTAAATATCAATGGTCAGAAAGAAAGATTTTTAAATATGTACTAATTTGGGATTAGACAATATACTCGAGCATATTAAAGCCTGGCTTTCAGTACTTTAAATACTTTGATTCTTACAGGGTTTTACTAAATCGTGCAAGTGACTTACTAGTGCATACATGTTTGTTTTCTTTTTAGGTCACCTGAGTCACTCAGGTGACCTATTGCTATCTGTTTTCGTGCGTCGTCCGTCGTGCGTTAACTTTTGAACATTTTTAACTTCTTCTCTAGAACCACTCAACCAATTTCAACCAAATTTGGTATAGAGCATCTATGGGTGAAGGGGAATAAAAATTATGAATTTCATGGTCCCTGCCCCCCTGGGGCCTGAGGGGTGGGGCTAAAACCACCAAAAATAATGCAATCTTTAAAAATCTTCTTCTTTACTCCTGGACATCAAGCAGTCAAACTGTTGGCATCATTGTAATAAGCATTGAGCCCTCTACCAAAATTGTGAAATTCATTGCCCCAGGGTCAGGGGTTCTGGTGTTAGGGCGGGGCTATATTGATTATATAGTGAAAATGCATTAATTCTTTGAAAATCTTCTTCTCTGCTCCTGGGTATTAAATAAAGGAACTAAGTACATAGTTATGATGAGCAAGAGTGCCTCTTCCAAAATTATGAAATTCATGGCCCCAGGGTCAGGGGTTTTGGGGTTAGGGCGGGGCTCTATAGATTATATAGTGAAAAGGCATTAATTCTTTGAAAATCCTCTTCTTTGCTCCTGGGTATTAAATAAAGTAACTAAGTACATAGTTATGATGAGCAAGAGTGCCTCTTCCAAAATTGTGAATTTCATGGCCCCAGGGTAGGGGTTCTGATGTTAGGGCGGGGCTCTATTGATTATATAGTGAAAATGCATTAATTCTTTGAAAATCTTCTTCTCTGCTTCTGGATATTTAATAAAGTAAATAAGTACACAGTTATGATGAGCAAGAGTACCTCTTCCAGAATTGTGAATTTCATGGCCCCAGGGTCAGAGGTTCAGGTGTTAGGGCGGGGCTCTATCGACTATATAGTGAAAATGCATTAATTCTTTGAAAATCTTCTCCTCTGCTTCTTGGCATTAAGGTGATAAACTAAGTACATAGTTATGATGAGGAGGTGGGCCTCTTCCAGAATTGTGAAAGCCATGGCCCCTGGGTCAGGGGTTCTGGTGTTAGGGCTGGGCTCTTATTGATTATATAGTGAAAATGCTTTAATTCTTTGAAAATCTTCTTCTCTGCTCCTGGGTATTATTTAAACAAACTAAGTGCATGGTTATGATGCATAAGGATGCCTTTTCAAAAATTGTGAATTTTATGGCCCCGGGGTCAGGGGTTCTGGTGTTAGGGCAGGGCTCTATTGATTATATAGTGAAAATGCATTGATTCTTTGAAAATCTTCTTCTCTGCTACTGGAGATTATTTAAACAAACTAAGTGCATGATTATGATAGACAAGGATGCCTCTTCCAAAATTTTTAAATATATGGCCTCAGTTTTTGGGGTTCTTGAGGAGGGGGGGCTCTATTGATTATATAGTGAAAAAAGCATTAATTCTATTAATTAATCATTAATTAATCCTGTCTGCTCCTTAGTGTTGAGCTGATAAATAAATTGCTTAGCTATGATGAAAATGGGAAATTCAAACAGAATTTTTAAATCTTGTGGTTCTAGGGTCAGGGATTCTGGCATAACGAGGGGGGGGGGGGGTTGATAATATAGTGGAAAAGTGTTAATTCTTTGAAGTCCATAGTTATGATGATGAGGGTAACTCTTCCAAATTTGTAAATTTCTTGACCCTTGGTCTTGGGTTCTGGTGTTAGGGTAAGGCTTTGTTGAATCTGTAGTGAAAATGCATTGTACCTGTGAAATTCTTCTCTGCTTCTGGACATATCGGAAGCAAACTGAGTAAAAGTTTAAATGATATGAATAAGCGTATTTCTACCAGATTTTTAAACATCTGGACCATTCGTCTAAGCATTCTGGTCCTGGGCAGGGCTCTATTAATTTGTATTCTACTGAGAGAAGTTATTCCCCTTTTCCATTCACCTTTGATAATTAATCACTGTAAATAATGTATTTGAAAGGTTAATAGAATAAAATAATTATGCAAGAATGTTTATCGTATAATTAAAAAAGTAACTTTCTTAGTTTTAATAATCAGGTAGACCTGTAAGTAATAGATAAATAAAAATGAGACAAAAATAACTTATCTTATTAAAAGTTCTTCAAAGACCATAATATAGGTCAATGCTAGAGGTCTTAATATGGGTTTAAAAATAGTACAGAAGCACTAATAGTTTGTTAATAGTCTGCTTGGTGATAGTGTCAAGTGGGGGACAGATTAGAACTTAATTTATGAGTTGATACTGAATACTAGACTAATTATTTTGTTGATCCTGATTTTCCTACTTCTCTTGCTTTAGGGCAACAATGCTTCATCTATCAGTGTATTTAAGGTATTAGAGGTGTAATACGCCATTTCCGGTAAAAATGACGGCATTTACCGAGGTGTTTGACATCGGCAGTTTTCGGAACACTGTACTTCGTAAACAAAAATGGCGTGTCGTCAAGACGGCCTAGGACGCTAACATAAAACATACACCAAAGAAAAGGAATATAACTTAGCGGAGGAGAGAATAAATATGATATTACGTAGAAAACACGTTAATATATTTTGTTAGACAAAATATGCAGTCAAAACGATGATACCTTCAAATACACACTTCATGGGTTTTTCCAACTTCTAAAAATAGCACCATTTTCGAAGAACGAATGAAGTATACCTTAAATTCGCATCGCAATTTCTTGTGATTCTGTCAATATCAGCAAACCGTGTGAGGGGAAAAAATGTATGTTATAGGTAGCATTGCATGCATTGTAGAATCTGCAATTTATAAGTGACGTTCAATGTCCATACGTAAAATATCTGAGATGTTCAAAATTTATCAGTAAAAAATAGAATGTAAATATGTTTACAACATTAAAGAAAAAAAATCAATTTTAGATATAGGAATAAATGATTTATTCTGGGTTGAGTTAGGGTGATTTTTGTTATTTTATTTACAT